>NC_059176.1:64059469-64362499 GCF_019923935.1 Bubalus bubalis
ACTCCAGTATTCTTGGCCTTCTCCTGTGGCTCAGCTGGTAAAGAATCTGCCTGCAATGTGGGAGACCTGGGTTCGATCCCTGGGTTGGGAAGAAGGAAAAGGCTACCCACTCCAGTATTCTGGCCTGGAGAATTCCATGGACTGTGTAGTCCATGGGGTTGCAAAGAGTTAGACACAACTGAGCAACTTGCACTTTCACTTTCAAACTAACTCTCTAACTTCCTAGACAGGAAATGCAAAAAGAAGAAACCTACAAACACAAAACAATAAAGTAAATGGTAATAGGATTGTATGTTGTTGATGTTCAGACACTCAGTCATGTCTGACTCTTTGCGACCCCATGGACTGCAGCATGCCAGCCTTCCCTGTCCTTCACCATCTCCCGGCGCTTGCTGAAACTCATATCCATTGAGTCAATAATGCCATCCAACCATCTCATCCTCTGTAATCATCCCCTTCTCCTCCTGCCTTGTATCTTTTCCAGCATCAGGGTCTTTTTTAATGAGCTGGCTCTTTGCATCAGGTGGCCAAATATTGGAGTTTCAGCTTCAGCATCAGTCCTTCTAATGAATATTCAGGACTGATTTCCTTTATGATTGACTGGTGTGACCTCCTTGCAGTCCAAGGGACTGTCTTCAACACCACAGTTCAAAATCATCAGTTCTTCGGTACTCAGCCTTCTTTATAGTCCAGCTCTCACATCCATACATGACTACTAGAAAAAACATAGCTTTGACTAGAAGGACCTTTGTTGGCAAAGTAATGTCTCTGCTTCTTAATAGGCTATCTAGGCTTGTCATAGCTTTTTTTCCAAGGAGCAAAAATCTTTTAATTTCGTGGCTACAGTCACTATCTGCAGTGATTTTGGAGCCCAAGAAAATAAAGTCTCCCATTGTTTCCGCATCTATTTGCCATGAAGTGATGGGATCAGATGCCAAGATCATACATATCAATAATTACCTTAAATGTAAGTGGGCTAAATGCTTCAACCAAAAAACACAGATTGGCTGAATGGATAAAAAAAACAAAACCCCTATATATGTTGTCAAAGAGACTCACCTCAGACCTAGGGACACATACAGACTGAAAGTGAGGGGCTGGAAAAAGATAATCCATGCAAACGAAACTCAAAAGAAAGTGGGAGTAGCAATACTCAGATAAAATAGACATTAAAATAAAGACTGTTATAAGAGACAAAGAAGGACTGTGTAATGATCAAGGGATCAATCTAAACATAAGATGTAACAATGGTAAATAGATATGTACCCAAAAAAGGAGCACCTCAATACATACAGCAGATGCTAACAACAATTACGTGGGAAATCAACAGTAACACAATAATAATGGGGGACTTTAATACCCCACTCACACCAATGGACAGATTATTCAGACAGAAAATTAGTAGGGAAACACAAGTTTTAAATGATACATTGAGCTAGTTGGACCTAATTGATATCTACAGGGCATTTCTTCCAAAAACAATTGTTGTTCAGTCACTGGAAAAACCATAGTTTTGACTATACAGACCTTTGTCGGCAAAGTAATGTCTCTGCTTTTTAATACACTGTCTAGGTTTGTCATAGCTTTTCTTCCAAGGAGCAAGCGTCTTTTAATTTCATGGCTGCAGTCAATAATGTCCTCAGTCATTTTGGAGCCCAAGGAAACAAATGTTTCCATTTTTTTCCTCTTCTATTTGCCATGAAGTGATGAGACTGGATACCATGATCTTAGTTCTTTAAATGTTGAGTTTCAAGCCAGCCTTTTCACTCTCTTCTTTCACTCTCATCAAGAGGCTCTTTAGATCCTCTTCACTTACTGCCATTAGAGTGGTATCTTCTGCATCTATGAGGCTGTTGATATTTCTCCCAGCAATCTTAATTCCTTTTGAATTGTGGTGTTGGAGAAGACTCTTGAGAGTCCCTTGGACTGCAAGGAGATCCAACCAGTCCATTCTGAAGGAGATCAGCCCTGGGATTTCTTTGGAAGGACTGATGCTAAAGCTGAAACTCCAATACTTTGGCCACCTCATGCGAAGAGTTGACTCATTGGAAAAGACTCTGATGCTGGGAGGGATTGGGGGCAGGAGGAGAAGGGGATGCCAGAGGATGAGATGGCTGGATGGCATCACTGACTCGATGGACGTGAGTCTGAGTGAACTCCAGGAGTTGGTGATAGACAGGGAGGCGTGGCGTGCTGTGATTCATGGGGTTGCAAAGAGTTGGACACGACTGAGCGACCGAACTGAACTGAACTGAATCTTAATTCCAGCTTATGGTTCATCAGGCTCAGCATTTCACATGATGTATTCTGCATAGAAGTTAAATAAACATGGTGACAATATACAGCCTTGAGTTACTCCTTTTCCAATTTGGAACCAATCAGTTGTTCCATGTCCAATTCTAACTGTTGCTTCTTGCCCCACATACAGATTTCTCAAGAGGCAGGTAAGGTGGTCTGATATTCCCATCTCTTTCAGAATTTTCCACAGTTTGTTGTGATCCACACAGTCAAAGGCTTTAGTGCAGTCAATGAAGCAGAAGTAGATGTTTCTTTGGAATTCCTCTTTAACTGTTTTATGGCTTTTTGTTTCCATTATTCCTTTCTTCTCTTGATTCCTTTCTTTGTGATTTGATGGTTTTCTGTAAGTGTGTGTTTTGATTGCTTTCTAATTACCTTTTGTGTATCTACCATAGGTTTTCGTGTTATGGGTGGGTACCATGAGGCTCACAAAAAAGCATCTTTTATTTATGAATCTATTTTAAGCTGATAACAACTTTGAATGCATACTAAAGCTCTACATTTTTACTCTTCCCATCATTTTACTTGTTTGCTGTTTCAATTTACACCTTTTATCTTGTGTATTTATTATTAATTATCATAGTTATTGTTTTTAATGCTTTTCTCTTTTAAC
Source organism: Bubalus bubalis (assembly GCF_019923935.1). Taxonomy (NCBI): domain Eukaryota; kingdom Metazoa; phylum Chordata; class Mammalia; order Artiodactyla; family Bovidae; genus Bubalus; species Bubalus bubalis. Next base: position 64,062,381 of record NC_059176.1, read on the forward strand.
CTTCAATATAGATTTATATGTTATCTACCACCATTACAAAATTAGAGTATTCTGATTTTAACTGTATAGTAAGATTTATATTTTCATATGTTTTCCTATCACTAATTAATGTCTTTTCTTTGCAGTTTGACGTTCCTTTGACATTCTTATAAGGCTGCTCTAGTGGTGATGAACTCTTTCAGCTTTTACTTGTCAGCTGCTCAGTCGTGTCCAACTCTTCATGACCCCACGGACTGCAGCACACCAGGCTTCCCTGTCCATCACCAACTCCCGGAGCTTACTCAAACTCATGTCCATTGAGTCAGTGATCCCATCCAACCATCTCATCCTCTGTCGTCCCCTTCTCCTCCTGCCTTCAGTCTTTTCCAAAAGGCAAATAAGGATAAAATTCTGACAATTCTTTTATGTATTTAAATCTTAAAACAACACTGTATTTTGAAAACAGAAAGTGGACTAGAAAAACATAGATTAAATAGTATGTATTCCTCTACCTCTATAGGACAGTGGAAGATGAGGCATCAAAGGGAAAATAATGGAGGAAAACAAAGGAGTCTTTGGGTGGCCCTATGAGGAAAACATGCACAGTCTGATTAAATCAAACCTGTCCAACTATGATCCTGTGGGCTGGGAGGACTGTTGCTGGGAGAAAGAAAGCAGGAGGGAGGACAAGAGAGAAAAAGAGAATTGTAGTGGCAGAAAACCAAAGGGGAAAATAGAGGTGTGGGAGGGACAGACAGACACATCAAGCTGAAAGGTAAATGGATTTTGTAGAAATAACTCTCACGTTTCAGCTTTGCAAACACACACTTAACTAATGGCCAGACAAGGCCTGAGCTATCTGCTGGTGAAGTTACGTGGCTATCAAATTCCCTTTCCCTGGAGCCCTTGGAAGTTGTTGCCAAAAACAGGAGGGGAAATCCATCTGTCTGTCTCTCCTTTCTTCCTTGGACTGGATTTCCTGTTTCCTCTCTCTATTCCCCCCAGGGAACCCTCCAGCCCCCACTGCCTCCAAGAGTGAGACACGAGATTTGGGCAAAGTGTGGAGTGAGGACAGCACTTGTGACTAGAGTTTCATGAAGCTGAAAACGGGCTCTCTGGGCCGGGTGGGAACCCAAGCCCATGCACCCCCTGCCTCCTTACAGGCTGAGGTTAGCAGGGTCCCCCGCCCTTGCCTTCCTTCCCCGCCTTCCTGGGTGCCAGGGAATACTTGACCCCAGGGGCCCTTGCCCCTCCTGAGCCCCAGCACCCAGCTTGGGCGAGGGTCTCCTGGAACCCGAGTCTTTCCTGCCAGGGATGCAGGCTGGGGGAGCACCCTCTCTTGCCCCAGCCCCTCTCCACGCACAGACACCTCCATCCACCGGGCCATGGCAGCCTCTCTGGGTCACTAGGTCGGAAAGCAGAAGTTCGCAGCCTCAGGGCAGAGCACGGAGTGGCCTCCCTTGGGGGGTTCGCAGCCCATTTCCATGTGGCCAGGGCAGGGCCCAGGGTTGCAGTCCCCTGGCTGGGCAGACAGGCGAGGGTGGGGCGAGGCCGGTGCTGGGGCCTCCTCTAGTGTCCGGCAAGGCCCCCTCTTCTCAGACAGGAAGTCTTCATCATGATCAAGTTAGGCTCCCAAGTGTATTGCTGATCCTGTTAGTGCTGCCAATTGTCTCGCTGTTCACACTGTTCACTGAACCCAGAATAGGCAGGGTGTGAGCTAAGAGGCTCAAAGAAGACTCAAGGAGCTGCAGGAAATGCAGACGTGTTTATCCTCTCCTGGCTGATGCAGCAGCCGCAACATAACCATATCGCAGCCATAACGTACCCAGAACACAGCCTCATGTAACATAATCGTGATGTCGGTCCAAGGTAGCCCCAGTGCAGCAGTGGCCAGGGCTTTCGTGGTGAAGCTCACAGAGGCGTACCACACACAGCAGCCCGTGACCAAGGTAATACTTTGTGACGCGCATAGGCAGTGCTACAAGTCATCTCAGCTGTTATATTACAACATGTGAGGCCAGAGCGAGAGGCCGTGGGGCAAGAGAGCCTGACCGTGACATCTTGGCTCATCTGCTGTCTCCCTACACCAAGGCAAAGTCAAATCAGGGGCCAGATGCATGGAACAATCTTCAGGTGGACGGAGTCACCAGCTCACTGTGCTGGGAGCAGACAACACTGAAGAAAACAGGGTTGTGAGGGGCAGGGGGTGCTCGGGGACTTCCCAGAGGGTTGGGGTTAGAAGCGAGAAGAGGCTGAGGGGGCAGAGGTGGGCGCGTCAGGATGAGGGGCACGCGCAGGGCCAGGGATGGGAGTGAGGAGGTCTGGACGGGGAGGGGTGGATAGAAAGAGCCTGCAGACGGGGAGCGGGAGGGGGCCGTCTGCCCAGTCCACCCGGAGACCCGCGCCGCCCCTTCCGCTGGCTCTCTCTGCTCCTCTTTTCCCTCCTCCCCTCCCAGGTGGTGCCTGAGAGCACAGACTCCTCCCCACAGTGGAGCCAGCCAGGCCTGTTCCCTGAGAGCTCGATTCAGAGTGGCTACGTTGACCCCTGTGTTCTTGGCAGTCCCTTCTGGACCCAAAGGCCACAATTTAACTTGGTTTACTAAATTGTTCCAGTGTTTGGTGTTTTGGGGTTTTGTTTGTTTTTTCCTTTTAGAGACAGGTATAATGAGATCATGGTCATGGTCCATTTAAGAGAATCAGGGATCAAAACCCAGCCATCATTCATCCTCTCTGTTTGTCCCTCGAGGTTGAGTTCCACTGCTGGGAGGGGAAGGAGCTAGCCTTCCCTGTCATTACTTACCCTGCAGAATCCCAACTTCTGCTGAGACTTGACAACTATGCTACATTTACAGTTATTCCCAATTTATAACAACAAAAATGCTGAACTGCAAGTGGGGAGAGAAACTTTATGAGGTTCCGGGTGCATGCTTGCATGCTAAGTCGCTTCAGTCGTCTCCAACTCTGTGTGACCCTATGGACTGTAGCCTGCCAGGCTTCTCTGTCCTCAGGATTCTCCAGGGAAAAATACTGGAGTGGGTTGCCCTGTCCTCACTAACGTTCCAGGTAGTGGAGAGCAGAGCTTGGATTTGTCTGACTGCAAGCCTCTACTCATTCATTCTTGCCTACTTAATTCTGTTTTTAAACTGTAGAAGTTATCACATGTACAGAAGAGTACATAAAGGATATATGTCCATTTAACAAACCGGATGGCTCAGTGGTAAAGAATCTGCCTACCAATGCTGGAGATGTGGGTTTGATCCCTGGCTCGAGCCTGGTGGGCTACAGTCCATGGAACCATAAAGAGTCTGACATGACTTAGCAACTAAACAACAACAATAACAAATAAAATGAATACCACTCAACCTATTGCTCCGGCTAAGGAATAGAACATTATCAGTACCTTAGAAGCCCCCATCCCCATGCTCCCTGAATTCCGGCACCCCACTTCCCACCAAGAGACAATCATTCTCTGGACCTCTGCGTTCATCTCATATTCCTTCTAAAGTAGCTGTGAATGAAAAATATCACCTGCTGTATCAGTAGGTAAAAGATGTTGCAGTCATCAAGCCACTAGAGTCACTCCCACAGTGAGCCCAGAGGCGGGAACTCAGGATGGGGAAGAATAGGATACTGGCCCTAGTTAGCGGAAGAAGTGAAAGCGTTAGTCTCTCCAACTCTTTGCAAACCCATGGACTGTAGCTGGTCAGGCTCCTCTGCCCATGGAATTCTCCAGGGAAGAGTACTGGAGTGGGTTGTCATGCCCTCCTCCGGGGGATCTTTCCAACCCAGAGATTGAACCTGGGTCTCCTATGTCTCCTGCATTGCAGGCAGGTTCTTTACCATTAGCGTCACCTGGGAAGTCCTTGAGGTGCATATCTAAGGAGTGATTTCAGTCAGCTCAGACTCTTGGATCTTCCCATACATAGAAAAGTGCTAAATTTGTTGACTTGAGATATCTGGTTTTCTTTAATTAACAGTAACCTTTTGGTGTTCTGACTACCTGGTTTTTGTGGGGAAAAACCTCTATATATCCTTGGCCCCTGCCTTGTCTCTTGGGGAGCAGTCCCTCAGAGCTATCTGAAAGGCTGACTCCTGAGCTTGAAGTCCTCAGAAAGTCTGCTAAATAAAATATAATTCCTATCTTTCAGGTTGTGCTTTTTTGGGGGTCAACGGTTTTGGCCACCAACTACAAAGGGAGCCAAATCAGACTTCTCTCCTTGGCTTGAACTCTACGAGGATCAGGAGGCTGGTACCAGTAAAGGCCTCTTGTGGAGGAGGCCTCCACCTCCTCAGAGACCAGATGAATTTGGGTGAGTCTCTCCTTGTTCTTAGTTCTCTTGCCTGGAAAATACCATTGACAGAAGAGCCTGGTAGGCTGCAGTCCATGGGGTCGCTAAGAGTCAGACATGACTGAGAGACTTTCACTTTCACTTTCCACTTTCATGCATTGGAGAAAGAAACGGCAACCCACTCCAGTGTTCTTGCTTGGAGAATCGCAGGGTCTGGGGAGCCTGGTGAGCTGCCATCTATGTTGGCGCACAGAGCCGGACACGACTGAAGCAACTTAGCAGCAGCAGCAGCAGCACCTTGTTCTTGGATCTCCAGATTATTGGTTGATGATCCTGAGTTTTATTTGGAGACGTCAAACACTTTGAAAGATATTGCCGAGTGACTCCCCCTATTGGAAAGACACCAGAGGAGTCCAGTGGAAAGACTGGGAAGATTCTTGCTCAGTTTAGACCCAGAGTGGTTTTGTTAGGGGAAGTACACTGACTGAAACCAACCACCCTGGACAGGCACCCTAGTAACCATTTGCATGAGTTGTTTTATGACAGGAGGTCCTGGTAAGGAACACAGAACTAATAAGCCTCACCAACTGGAAGAGTTCAGGAAAGGTCAAAAGGAGACACCACGTATCTGACCACTTCCCAGAATCCTTCTCTCTGTCATCCATCTTGGCTGAGTGATGCATGCTAAGTGATGCATCCACCGGGAAGGACTCTGAGTCAGAATGATTGGCTAAAAACAACCCGGAAACTAATCCCATCAACATAAAACCTGAGACTGTGGCAGAGCAGTCCTCCTGGGTCCCCTCACCCTTCTGCTCTCTGCCTGGGCGCCCCTCCCCAAGAAAATCTCTTGCTTTATCAGCACATGTGTCTCCTTGGACAATTCATTTCCGAATGTTAAAGAGCCCACTTCAGGCCCTGGAAGGAGTCCCCCTTCCTGCAACAAATGGTGACTCCCCGACTGGGTAAGGAACAAGAGACTTTACTGACCTCTCTCCCCTTCTGTCTCTCTTTCCTCTCCTTAACCCTTCCTATCCTATCCTTTTTCCTAGTCCCCCAGTCCCAGACACAGGAATCTGGTCGAAGGGCCTCAGCCTGAGCTGAGGATTGGAGCCCGATCATCTCCTCTTGGCAGAGAACTCGAATTCTGGTTCTGTTCTGGTCTGGTTTCTGGTAGGGCTGAGTTCCTGTCCTCCCTTCTCTGGAGGCCCAGGATAAGGTCCCATAATGCCTGGGTGTCTGCAGATGGCAGGAGATGTGGCAGGAGACGTCTGCAAGGCCACCCCTTTGCCTCCTCTCCTACCTCCTCCCCGCTCTTATTTCAACCTGGTTTCCTTTCCTCCCTTTGAAATCTTTGAAGACCTGAGATATTTTCATTTGCTCTGTTAGAACTTGGATCTGAAGTTCTGTGTTTCTATAGGAGGTTTTCTGAGAGACTATAATCTTGTATTTAAGGGGAGTGTCTGATGAGGACTGCCTGGTCTATATGTGTGTTTTATACTCTGTGTTCTGTGTTGTGACTTGTGATGGCCATTTTGCTTTGTCTGGCCCCTGTTTGGTTTAGACCTGCCGCCGTTTTGTTAGAACTTGGTTTTCTTTCCCTGTGCCTTGAGACCAGGTCTGGCAGGAACACTTATCTAGACCATCTCTAACTCCTGAGACTGAGGAAAAATGGGAAGAAGCCTTTAAAATTTTATTTATTCCAACTGTTATTTATAAACTAGTGAATTTTATATTGTAATATCTATTTCACGACTAAACTTAGAAAATGAAGCTTGCATTGTGTCTGTCTGAATATGTGTGTCTCAGTATGTCTTTGTTTCAGGATAATATTTTGAGTTAATTTGTAAATGAGCACTATTTAATTGGCTTTAGAAAAGTAAGCACTCACAAATCAAATAATTCTAAATTAAACAATGAATTCCAGATTCATGTGAACTGGGAAATATTCAGTATTAAATTAATGCCTGGTAACATAGACATGTCTTTAGAACCATCAATAAGTACTTCTGTTCTACCTAGTTTTACTAGTGGTCAAATAAGACTGTATTTGGTTACAAATCTGTCAACAAGAAATGTACCTCATTGAGGAAAATACTTTAGGGAAACTAAGAAGTGTTTACAGTAGGAGAAAATATGAAAAAAATACTGAAAAGAGTTGTACATGATCAAGATTTTCTAAAATTGGATTATAATTAGTTGGATAGATGGATTTGTTAGGAATGACACAGCCATAGGAAACTGGTTAGAGCCAACTAGGTCCAAGATGGCTGAGTCGACTTTCACTTGACCTTGAGACTCAGTTCATATGCCCATTGTGACATATCAGCAAGCTAAATGATACACCCATCAGCATTGACTAAATCTGGCTGAATGTTGTAAAACCCTTTTGACTGTTTGTTTGTTTTTTTTTTAACAAAAGTTCCTAAATTGAATTCTTTTGATCTTTAGCTAACTTTGGGTTGCTTTAAAGGGCCCCTGAAACATTCCAAAGAGAGATATTGAACTAATTGTGTTTATTTGGTTTGTTAAATGGAAAATATTATCAAATGAGTAATAAATCCTCTCATGTTATAATGTATGGTAAATATTACTAATATAGATATTCCTAACATTCTGATGCCAAAGACTTTGTGTGGATCACAATAAACTGTGGAAAATTCTGAAAGAGATGGGAATACCAGACCATCTGATCTGCCTCTTGAGAAATCTGTATGCAGGTCAGGAAGCAACAGTTAGAACTGGACATGGAACAACAGACTGGTTCCAAATAGGAAAAGGAGTACGTCAAGGCTGTATATTATCACCCTGCTTATTTAACTTATATGCAGAGTACATCGTGAGAAACGCTGGACTGGAAGAAACACAAGCTGGAATCAAGATTGCCCGGAGAAATATCAATAACCTCAGATATGCAGATGACACCACCCTTATGGCAGAAAGTGAAGAGGAACTCAAAAGCCTCTTGATGAAAGTGAAAGTGGAGAGTGAAAAGTTGGCTTAAAGCTCAACATTCAGAAAATGAAGATCATGGCATCTGGTCCATCACTTCATGGGAAATAGATGGGGAAACAGTGGAAACAGTGTCAGACTTTATTTTTGGGGCCTCCAAAATCACTGCAGATGGTGACTGCAGCCATGATATTAAAAGACGCTTACTCCTTGGAAGGAAAGTTATGACCAACCTAGATAGTATATTGAAAAGCAGAGACATTACTTTGCCAACAGAAGTCCGTCTAGTCAAGGCTATGGTTTTTCCAGTGGTCGTGTATGAATGTGAGAGTTGGACTGTGAAGAAGACTGAGCACCGAAGAATTGATGCTTTTGAACTGTGGTGTTGGAGAAGACTCTTGAGAGTCCCTTGGACTGCAAGGAGATCCAACCAATCCATTCAGAAGGAGATCAGCCTTGGGATTTCTTTGGAGGTAATGATGCTGAAGCTGAAACTCCAGTACTTTGGCCACCTCATGCGAAGAGTTGACTCATTGGAAAAGACTCTGATGCTGGGAGGGATTGGGGGCAGGAGGAGAAAGGGACGACAGAGGATGAGATGGCTGGATGGCATCACTGACTCAATGGATGTGAGTCTGAGTGAACTCCGGGAGTTGGTGATGGACAGGGAGGCCTGGCGTGCTGCGATTCATGGGGTCACGAAGAGTTGGACACAACTGAGTGACTGAACTGAACTGAACATTCTGATATGTCCTGGTATTCTAATGGGAAAACTCATGACTTCACAAAGTTAACAGAAGGACTGAATGAACCAGTGAATATGCTTATAACTTTTATAGTTTCTATCTGAAAAAAATTACAGGTTTGAATCTGTATCTTATGGAAGTAGGGAAAACCATCCCCTCAAACTAATTATGACAGTAATTTGGTAAAATTAAATGTTATAAACAAATTAAAACAATTATATTTTCTCTCTATCTGACTCCTCCAGAGATTGGAAATTCTTAGGTTTCCAGTAATTTTTCAGGTAGGTTTAGGAAGGTTATCTCACTAAGAGGTACAGAAATCTCAAGGAATTTTTGAGAACATGAAAAGAACACTCTGTAAGGCAAATCTATGATAAGCCTTTGGCATGACTTTCCTAGTCCTGGAAGGTTTTACTTTAAAAGTTCAGTCTGAGACTCTATAAAAGCTTCAGCAAAGCAAAAAGATCTATGATCAATTATGGTTATATGAATCATCAGGCCAAGTTTATTGAGACCATACCTATATCACAAGCAAGTCTTAATTTGGTTATATTTAGTAAAAAATGATGGTGATTTCAGGAAGAAAAAGATGTTTGTTTCAATGAATGTTAAATCCCAGTTTGTTTGGAGATCTGTATCTAGTAAGACTCATTTCCTGGATAGTTCTTTGCTGTTATGCAATATTAATGTAAATTTTAATTGAATTCTTTAAAAAACACCCTAAGTTTGTTTCTGAAGCTTATCTCAATAATCTATCTTGGGATAAAGATCAGATGCTTCATAAGCTGCAATCAGGACTGGAGAAAGACATAATTTAAGGGGCTGTCTCCAACCTGGATGGAAGGACCTTTAAATAAGGTACTCTTAACTGGATCATTCACAGTGAAATTGAAAGGAAACTGACTCTTAGATTAATTCCCACTTCTAAAGGCCCCTACACTGGACTGGTCTATAGAGAGGACAACTGACCTGATCTCACCTTAAAGTGGCATTCAAATAGAGGAGAAACTCCACTATACTAGGACAAGAAGAAGATGACATCAGAGGCAGACACCTTGCCCAAGATGCTGGATCTGATACGTGTGATCATTTATAATATTTTGTTGACTTCTTAGACCTTTGCATATAAATCAAATGCTTTTCTATCCTAGGCCTGATCCTAAGCTAGTTTTAGAAATCAATCCAATTGTTGGGTTTGTGGCCAAATATCTGTGTCTAGTTCTGGGTTACCTTGGTGAATTTCTCTATTCCAAGGCTCTAGCTGGTTGGCCCTGAGAAAATTTACTTAAAAAAAATTATAGTTATATTCAGGTCACTACTGATATTGCTAGATGGAATCCCATCACCTGGCCAATTAATAATGCCTCCTCTGACTCTGACCATAAATTTGAGTTTTCTTCTTCTATTTCTTCTATTACTCAAGCTCAACCAGAGCAACAAGCAAAGTTTCAGCAAAGGGGAAAAAATCTCCCACAATTAGGGAATGGATTTATATAGATAGCACCAGGCTATGGATAATTTAGGTTTAAAATCGCCTCTGTGTTGGAGATTAAATTAATTAAATCATACTAAGGATAATCAATCTAGTAACACTAAAAAACTGGGCTATGTGCCTTAAAGACAGTGCCAATATATAATTTCCCTGGAAGATAAAGATTCGTACAGAGTAGACTAAGTCAGATGACCTGGGATATACTGGGCTACATCTAATGGAAGCTCTTAGCTTAATTCCTACTTATGACTTTACTAATACTGCTGGCTATGTTATTTGTATTTTGCCTGTTTTACAAAATTGCTATTTCTTACACTGAAAAATGTGTGACTGAGGCCTCTGATAAAATAATATATAGTTCCATAACAGACTGATGATGGTAACAGTATAACTCTAGATATGGGAAGAAGCAACGAGAAAGAATGTTTTCCTGGACCAAGAGGCTAGTGAGACAGGTGGTCCAGAGAATTTTGGATACTGCTTTATGGCCAAGTCCAGTAACAGCATATTGAGTGGCCTGTCAGCAAAATCTTTGCCAGAACCTGAGAATGGACATTCTCAGCACCATGGGATGAAATGGTCATGAAATGCCCCCCTTAAAATCATGGTCAAGTTTAATCAAGAAGGGGGCCTGCTAACTTAAAACTGACACTTGCCATCTACCTCTACAAAGATTAAATCATGGCCACTGTAGCTGCTGACCTTCAACTCCCCTGAAAGGAGTTCAGGGTGGAAATCAGGCATGAGGCACTCTGCTCTGGGGAAAACTGGCAGAACAGGCCTGCAGGTAGTTAGATCTTTGCAGGAGAAGATTTTATGAGTCCCAATTCTTGCATCTTCTCATACCTAGAGAAACACTGACATCATTAATGGTGACATTGGCTTTGGCTATTAAAAAATATTTTTACAATTAAAAGTCAAAATAGAGTAGCTATGGTTCAGACATCCAAGGAAATAACTAGGTGATTCTATGGGTGTAATTTCAGACTAGACCTTGTATTGCTAAACACTTGTATTTTCTGAGTCGTATCAGGCTTGGATACAATCATTCTCAAAACAATGTCTGCTGGCAGCTAGTAACTGCAACTTTACTTTTTATAAAACTAGGCAACTGGCTACCTGGTTACAAGTCTCCCTGAAGTGCCAGGTCCAGACTGGGTTTCAGGCCTATTCTTCTAAAAACAAATGAGATTTATTTCATCTATTAAAATTCCAGTTGTCACCCCTCCAACTACTTCTAATTGGGTCTGTTACACCAAAATGGCTGACAAGGGTTTGAGAGTTTAATCATATTAGACTCAGTTCTAGGACTTGGAACTCAGGAATACTTCCAGTTCAGTGTCTGTTCTCCCAGCTGAGGCAGTCCTGTGCCCCATTTTGACAGGAAGTTATCACAGTCATAGTTGCCCAGTTCCCTGAATTAAAACTGAGCAGGACTCCGTGGGGCTCGAGAGTACAGATCTGTTCTGTGTTCTCCATTTCTTGTCTGTAGGATATCGGCTTCATTCAGCCTCATGACCTTCCCTGAGTTCCAAAGGGTAGATTTAGACAGTTGCTAATCAAGGAAGTGAGGGGATACAGAAACAGAGGAAACAGTCTATTGTTGGTACAGCCTTGAGGCAGGGTCCTGGTTCCTACTCAAGAAATATGCAAATATAACAATATCTTTGAGTTCTTCTGCAGAACTGGGGCCCCCACCCAGGTGGAGGATGGTAACTTCAGGCTGAGCACAAGATTCCTGGAGCTCCGCTCTGTTGCCTCACCACCAACCAATCAGAACAAGGTCACACACCCTGCAGCCCTCACCACAAATGTTGCCTTCTGTTTCTGGGGCCAGTGATGACCACCATCCTTTTAAGCCTCCTGTTTGGCCCTGTATATTTCATCTCTGACAAGGGCCAACAGTTTCAAGCTAAATTGCTATTATTATAAGGATGAATGCTGGTTTCAGGCAAAGAATACCTCAACTTAGATTAGGTTAAGAGAGACTTCTGCTCTGCTAGGCAGGCCTACGCCCATGCACAGCAGGAAGAAGTTACAGAAGAAAGACGCCTCCACCCCAGTTCCCAAGAAGTATCTTGAGTATGAAGTTTCTCAGCGGGGAGTTGTTAGGGGAAGCACACTGAAACTGCCCATCCTGGCCAGGCACCATAGCCACCATTTGCATGAGTTGTTTGACGCCAGGCGGTCCTGGGTAAGGAATACAGAACTAATAAGCCACCACCAACTGGAAGAGTTCAGGAAAGGTCAAAAGGAGACACCACCTGTCCGACCACCTCCCAGAATCCTCCTTGCTGGCATCCATGTTGGCTGAGTGATGCGTGCACCACCAGGAAAGACTCTGAGTCAGGATGATTGACTAAAGACACCCTGGAAACTAATCCCATCACCATAAAACCTGAGTCTGTGAGCCACGTGGCAGAGCAGTCCTCCTGGGTCCCCTCACCCTGCTGCTCTCCACCCAGGCGCCCCTTCATGATAAAATCTCTTGCTCTGTCAGCACATGTGTCTTCTAGGACAATTCATTTCTGAGTGTTAGATAAGATCCCACTTCTGGGCCCTGAAACAGGTCCCCCTTCCTGCAACAGTTTCATCTTCAGTTGAAAGAACCCTGAGTAGGATTGGATGGTAATTAAAGGGAAGACTGGCCTGTCATTTTTCCTTAAATTGGCTACACTAGCAATTTTATTTCAACAAACCAACCTCTGAATGGGGAATAAAGCTTTCAAAACAAGACAAAAAAGGAACAACAGATTGCCAGCCTCCGACAAATACCCTAGCCAGAGGCTCTATTATTACATACACAGTTAAATTAAAAAGTCAGCTTGATGAAAGCATCTTTTCAGAATATTGACCTTAAAAAACCAAAAGCCCTTCTGGGAGAACTTGCATTTCTCTTCCTATGCCTTTGAAATGTAAATGTTCTACTTGATCTGCCAGCATTTTGTGTGTGTGTGTGTGTGTGTGTGTGTGTTCACACGTATGTGCATGTGCATGCGTGTTTTTGTAGCTATGTTTTGCAAACTTGGTCTTTGTCATCCAAAATGTACAGGTATGGTGTACATTTGGCAGCCAATCAAATAAAGTGCGATTTTGAACAGTCTTTTGTCTGTTTGTACCAACTCCCAGGCTTTTCTTTTTTTCCTGTCATCTTAACTTTTGTTGTGCTGGCCTGTACAACGAAGGCCTTTACTTTCTTGGACTGTTTTTGGGAGGAAACTCTCTTAGGGTCTTGTTTAGGCAGCATCCTCCCCACTCTCTTGTGGGGAAGCCTCTTGTGCCTGATTGGTTTGAGTCACTATTAATATATATCTCATTAGCGGCCAGATAATAGATGCTTTAAATTGGAGAGAGTTTTAATTGGAGAAAATTGGTAAATTTTTTGGTAACTATGTAAAAAATCAAAAGGTGGAAAATAAAAGTGTATATTTTATGTGTGAAAGTCGCTCACTCATATCCAACTCTTTGCAACACCATGGACTGTAGCCCGCCAGGCTCCTCTGTCCATGGAATTCTCTATTTTAGGCCAGAATACTGGAGTGGGTTGCCATTCCCTTCTCCAGGGGATTTTCCTGACCCAAGGATTGAATCTGGGTCCCCTGCATTGCAGGCAGACTCTTTACCAACTGAGCCACCAGGGAAGCCATATACATATATATATATGATGATTAACCTAAGAACTCCCTTAGTTTAAAACAAATAGGAAAACCATCTTGGGAAATGTGTTCTCCTCTTCCCCTCAATGTGTCTTACGAATGCTAATAAAATCATTAAATAATTAGTGTTATTTAGGTTGTGTTCTTGCCTGGAGAATCCCAGGGATGGGGGAGCCTGGTGGGCTGCCGTCTATGGGGTCGCAGAGAGTCGAACACGACTGAAGCGACTTAGCAGTAGCAGCAGCAGCAGCAGGTTGATTAACAGAAAAAAAAAATGTAGGGAAGATCCAGAGATTCCTTTCCAACAGGTAGGAATTTTAAGGAGACGTATCCCAAATGGATAAAAAATCTTTAGATGATTATTTTTATTTTCATCTTAGAATTTATTTATTTGTATTTTGCTGCACCCTGTGGCATGGGGCAATCTTAGCTCCCCAACCAGAAATCAGACCATGGCCTAGCACTGGTGGTGCCCGAGTCCTCCCCACTGGACTGCCGAGGAGTCCCTAATGGCTATTCTTAAATGGGGCGAGTAAAACGGACATGTAATAGGTCAGAAGAAAATCACACAGACACCTGACCAACAATTCAGTTCAGTTCGGTTCAGTCACTCAGTCGCGTCTGACTCTTTGCGACCCCATGAACCGCAGCACGCCAGGCCTCCCTGTCCATCACCAACTCCCGGAGTTCACCCAAACCTATGTTCATCGAGTTGGTGATGCCATCCAACCATCTCATCCTCTGTCATCCCCTTCTCCTCCTGCCCTCAACCTTTCCAAGCATCAGGGTCATTTCAAATGAGTCAGCTCTTCGCATCAGGTGGCCAAAGTATTGGAGTTTCAGCTTCAACATCAGTCCTACAAATGAACACCCAGGACTGAGCTCCTTTAGGATGGACTGGTTGGGTCTCCTTGCAGTCCAAGGACTCTCAAGAGTCTTCTCCAACACCACAGTTCAAAAGCATCAATTCTTTAGGGCTCAGCTTTCTTTATAGTCCAACTTTCACTTCCATACATGACCACTGGAAAAATCATAGCCTTGACTAGATGGACCTTTGTTGACAAAGAAATGTCTCTGCTTTTTAATATGCTGTCTAGGTTGGTCATAACTTTCCTTCCAAGGAGTAAGCATCTTTAATTTCATGGCTGCAGTCACCATCTGCAGTGATTTTGGAGCCCAGGAAAATAAAGTCAGCCACTGTTTCCCCTGTTTCCCCAGCTATTTGCCAGATAATCACGATGGTGTGATCACTCATCTAGAGCCAGATATCCTGGAATGTGAAGTCAAGTGGGCCTTAGGAAGCATCACTACGAACAAAGCTAGTGGAGGTGATGGAATTCCAGTTGAGCTATTTCAAATCCTGAAAGATGATGCTGTGAAAGTGCTGCACTCAATATGCCAGCAAATTTGGAAAACTCAGCAGTGGCCACAGGACTGGAAAAGGTCAGGTTTCATTCCAATCCCAAAGAAAGGCAATGCCAAAGAATGCTCAAACTAGGGCACAATTGTACTCATCTCACATGCTAGTAAAGTAATGCTCAAAATTCTCCAAGCCAGGTTTCAGCAATACGTGAACCATGAACTTCCAGATGTACAAGCTGGTTTTAGAAAAGGCAGAGGAACCAGAGATCAAATTGCCAACATCCGCTGGATCATGCAAAAAGCAAGAGAGTTCCAAAAAAAACATCTATTTCTGCTTTATTGACTATGCCAAAGCCTTTGACTGTGTGGATCACAATAAACTGTGGAAAATTCTGAAAGAGATGGGAATAGCAGACCACCTGATCTGCCTCTTGAGAAACCTGTATGCAGGTCAGGAAGCAACAGTTAGAACTGGACATGGAACAACCGACTGGTTCCAAGTAGGAAAAGGAGTATGTCAAGGCTGTATATTGTCACCCTGCTTATTGAACTTCTATGCAGAGTACATCATGAGAAACGCTGGGCTGGAGGAAGCACAAGCTGGAATCCAGATTTCTGGGAGAAATATCAATAACCTCAGATATGCAGATGACACCACCCTTATGGCAGAGAGTGAAGAAGAACTAAAGAGCCTCTTGATGAAAGTGAAAGAAGAGAGTGAAAAAGTTGGCATAAAGCTCAACAATTAATTGGGGCAATAGTTCGGCCAATGAAGCAAGTTTAAAGATTGACACAGACGTGATGTTCTCAGAAAGTTTGCCGAATAAAACATAATTCTCAACTTACACGTTGTACTTTCTTTTTAAGTCAACATATGTCTCCCCAAGTAATACATTGTTGAATGTGGGGAAACTGAATACCAGTAGAACCTCTGCTAGAAAAAGGCTTTCAGGAAAAGAGAAACTGAACAGTGTCCCCAAGTCTTAGTCTGACTTCAGCTCATCTGAGAGTTTCCCAAGGGCATTTTCTGGGAAAGTATGAGGGCAAGATTATGATCAAGTCCTAGAAACACAGGTCTCCCCACATTCTGTGTACCTAGAATGGCTCCAATGGGCAGGGATTGTTCTGTCTGTCATATGCAGAGAACAGAATGGGATACTTAGTAACTTATTTTTAGGCTTGCCGCAGCTGTTGGAAGAGAATTCCTCCAGGGGCCTTTTTCACTTCTGCAAGTCTTGTCAAGAGTCATTGATCACTTTTGCCCTAGACTATACCTATGGTTGATTCATGTTGAGGTTTGACAGAAAACAACAAAACCCTGTAAAGCAATTATCCTTCAATAAAATATAAATAAAATTTTACAAAAAGCTTAAAAAAAAAAAGACTATCTTTTAAAGGATATTTGTACAGCAAACAATCTCGGGAACTGACCAGGATAATAAAGATCATGTCTCCCTCTGGGACCAAGGTCAGGCCAGTTTGCTAGCAGACCTCTTGTTAATTTTATGTGTCAAATTTGACTGCCATAGGGGCACCCAGATTAAAAATTGTTTCCAGGTGTGTCTGTGAAGGTGATTCCAGATGAGATTAGCATTTGAATCAGCGGACACCATTTAATCCACAGAGGCTTGACTAAAACAAAAGGTAGAAGAAGCAGGAATTTCCCCCTTTTTTTCAGCCTCACAGCTTGAGTTGGGACATCTTACCTCATCTTCTGCCCCTGACCCGAGTTTCACATGAAACTTTATCAGGCTAGCAGTTTTTGACAAATCTATCTCCAAATCTTCGGAGAAGGCACTGGCAACCCACTCCAGTACTCTTGCCTGGAAAATCCCATGGATGGAGGAGCCTGAAAGGCTGCAGTCCATGGGATCGCTAAGAGTTGGACAGAACTGAGCGACTTCACTTTCACTTTTCACTTTCATGCATTGGAGGAGGAAATGGCAAGCCACCCCAGCGTTCTTGCCTGGAGAATCCCAGGGATGGCGGATCCCGGTGGGCTGCCGTCTATGGGGTCGCACAGAGTCAGACACGACTGAATTGACTTAGCAGCAGCATCTCCAAATCTTAGGAGTACACTGAGAGTGTTTCCGTGGGGTGAAATGAGTGTCTTCAACAGATCCAGGCAGGAGGGCATGGAGGGGGAGCAGGAATTTAATCAGCATGAGTGAAAGTGGTAGTCCCTCAGTCAAGTCCCACTCTTTGGGACCCCATGGACAGCAGTCTGCCAGGCTCCTCTGTCTATGGAATTCTCCAGGCAAGAACATTGGAGTGGGTTGCCATTCCCTTCTCCAGAGGATCCAGCTCCAGGGATTGAATCTGGGTCTGCCACATTGCAGGCAGATTTCTTAGTCTCTGAGCCACCAGGGAAGCCCCAGTCAACATACGGTCAGAGCAAATGAAGAACAGGTAAGAGCTTGGGCCACACTCTGGGGTATTCTTGCTCAGGTTATGGAGGTACTACAGAGGTGTTACCGTGGTGATGACAGTCTCTCCTGAGTCACATGCTGCATCTGGTGGTCAGCTCTCATTCTGGCAGCTGTCTCTGCAAACGCCCCTCTGGGCATCCTTTCACCAGTCTCCTCTCTGGGATCTCCAGACTCCCAGACTGGAGTTCCTGACTCCCGTCTTCCTCTGTCTTGCTTTCTCCTCTCATTTTGGTGAAGCACATCCCCAACAGTCTCCTAAGAAGCATGCAGAGACATAAGAGAGAATTTCTGAGACCTTGTGTATCTCAAAAAAAAATTTTTTTTTTTTTTTTTTTGCATTTTCCTCCTGTTTGGGTATAGAATTTGAGGTTGAGGATGATTTTCTTTCAGAACTTTGAAGGCATTGTCACCCTGTCATTCTGTGTCCAGTGTTGTTAAGTAGTCCAGGATCATTCTGACTCATAATTCTTTTTATGTTAGCTGCTTTTTATCTCTGGACCCATACAGTGCTCTGAAATTTCATAATTTTGTACCTTGGTGTGGGTCTGTTTTCGCATGTTGTGCAAAACATTTGGTGGGCCCTTTCACTCATACAGCACTTATCCTTCAGTTCAGAGAAGTTTCCTGGAATCATTTTGTTTTTTACTTCAACACATTTTTAATAGACTATATTTTTAGAGCAGTTTTAAGTTCACATCAAACTTGAACAGAAAGTACAGAGATCCTCTCGTACCCCTCCCCTCTGCATACAAATAGTCTCTCCCACTATCAACGTGGGTGTGTGCTCAGTTGCTCAGTCACGTCAGACTCTTTGCAACCGCAAAGACTGTAGCCCACCAGGCTCCTTTGTCCATGGAATTTTCCAGGCAATAATATTGGAGTGGGTTGCCATTTCCTCCAGGGGAACTTCCTGACCCAGGGACTGAACCCGCATCTCCTGTGTCTCCTGCATTGGCAGGCAGATTCTTTACCCCTGAGCCACCTGGGAGTCTGCTCCCCGCCCCTCGCCCCCCACCCCCGACTATCAGCATCCCACATAAGAGTGGCAAATGTATTAAAGTTGATGAACCTTCATTGAACAACCGTTATTACCCAAAATGCATAGTTAAAATTAGGATTACTCCTGGAGTAGAACAAATATAGAAGGACACGTATCTACCATTAGTGTCATGCAGAATGGTTTCACTGCCCTAAAAATCACCAGGCTTGCCTACTTATTCCTCTCTCTTCACCAACTCCTGGCAACCATAGTTCTGCTTTTTAAGAATGTTGTGTAGTTGGAATTACACAGTATATAGCCTTTTCATATTGGCTTCTTTCACTTAATAAAATATTTAACATTCTCTCATGTCTTTTCATAGCTTGATAGCTCATTTCTTTTTAATGCTGACTAATATTCCATCATCTTGATGTACCACAGCTTATCTATTCACCTACCAAAGGACAATTTGGTTGCTTCCAAGTTTTGACAATTACGAATAAAACTGCTATAAACACCCATATGCAGGTTTTTGTGTGCACACACATTTTCAACTCATTCGGGAATGAGAGTTTATGTTGTTCCATATCCTTGACAGCTTTTGGTATTGTCAGTGTTTTGAATTTTGCCTGTTCTAAGAGGTGTGTAGAGGTATTTCAGTGTTTTAATTTACATTTCCCTGATGACTTCATTCTAGTGGATTATATGGAGCATCTTTGCACATACTTATTTGACATTTGAATATCTTCTTTGGTGAGGATTTGTTAAGAGTTTAACCCATTTAAAACCTGTTGCTTACTTTCTTTATTCTTGAATTTTAAGAGTTCTTCATATGTTTTGAGTAACAGTCCTTTATCATATATGGGGTTTTTTTTTGCAAATATTTTCTCCCAGTATGTGGTTTGAATTCTCATTCTCTTAACACTGTCTTTCACAGACAAGAAGTATTTAATTCACTGAATCCCAGCTTATCAAGTATTTCTTTCATGGATCATGCTTTTGGTTTTGAGTCTTAAAAAGGTCGCCACCAAACCCAAGATCATCTAGATTTTCTCCTATGTTATCGTCTAAAGGGATCTCCCTTGTGGTATAGTGGCTAAGACTCCATAATCCCAATGCAGGGGGCCCGGGTTCAATCCCTGGTCAGGGAACTAAATCCCACATTCCACAACTAACAGTTTCCCCTTCCCGTTCCCTGGTGGCTCGCATGGGAAAGAACTGGCCTGCAAAGCGGGAGACCTGGGTTTGATCGCTGGGTTGGGAAAATCCCCTGGAGAAGGAAATGGCAACCCACCCCAGTATTATTGCCTGAAGATTTCCATGGAGAGAGAAGCCTGGCGGGCTGTAGTCCATGGGGTTGCAAAGAGTTGGGCACAACTGAGCGACTAACACTTTCATTTTCTTCTAAAAGGTTTATGGTTTTTATTTGTTTTACATTTAGGTCTGTCAACAATTTTGAGTCACTTTTTATGAAAGATATAAGGTCTGTGTCTAGATTCATTCTTTTGCATGTGGATATACAGTTGTTCCAGTATCGTTTGTTGAAAAGACTATCTTTTCTTCATCCTAGTAACTTAACTCCTTTGTCAAAGATCAGTTGACTATATTTGTGTGAATATATTTCTGGGCTCTCTATTCTGTTACACTATCTATTCTTTCACTAATAGCATGCTGTCTTCAGTACCGTAAATTTATAGTAAATCTTGATGTCAGGTAGAGTCAACCCTCCAAAGCTGTTCTTCTCCTTCAATACTGAATTGGCTATTCTGGGTCTTTTGCCTCTCCATATAAACTTTAAAATCAGTTTGTCAATACTGACAAAATAACTCTGGGATTTTGATTGAAATTACCTTGAATCTGTAGATCAAGTTGAGAAGAACTGACATTTTGACAATAATGAGTCTCCCTTCATATCCTAAGAGGTATGAACATGGAATATCATTCATTTAGCTTTTTTATTTCTTTCATCAGAATTTTACAGTTTTTCTCATAAATATCTTATCCATATTTTGTTAGGTTTCTACCTAAGTATTTCATTTTGGAGATGTTAATGTAAATGGTATTGAGTTTTAACTTCAACTCCTACTTGTTCTTTACTATTAGATAGGAAACTGATTGACTTTTGTGTATTAAACCTATACCCTGTAATCTTGTAATAATCACTTATAAGTTCTATGAGTCTTTTAGGGTTTTTTTTTTTGGATTTTCTACCAATACATAATCATGAAAGTTTTATTTCTTCTTTCTCAATCTATACACTTTTTATTTTCTTGTCTTAGGCAATAGCTAGGTCTTCTAGTATGATGTTGAAAGGAGCAGTGAGATGGGATAGCCTCACCTTGTTCCTAATCTTAGTGGGAAAGCTTCTAGTTCCTCATCATTAAGTGTGATGTCAGCTGTAACTTTTTGTAGACCAAGCTAGGGAAATTTTTTATATTCCCAGTTTGCTCAGAGTTCAGTACAATTTGATGAGGTGTAACTACAAACAATAAAGTGAACAAATCTTGTGTTCATTTTGGAAAAATGTATACCCCTGTGTAACTGCCAAACATGACATAGAACATTTATATCACCCCAGAAAGTTCTATTTTTCCCCTTTCTAGTCAGTGCCTCCTATCCCAGAGGCAACTGTTTTCTGATTCCTATGATCTTAGTTTTTTCCTGTCTTTGCTGCTGCTGCTGCTGCTAAGTCGCTTCAGTCGTGTCCGACTCTGTGCGACCCCATAGATGGCAGGCCACCAGGCTCCCCCATCCCTGGGATTCTCCAGGCAAGAATACTGGAGTGGGTTGCCATTTCCTTCTCCATTCCTGTCTTTGAACATTATATAAATGGTCATATGCAATATGTATCTTTTTCTTCTGATGTCTTTTCCCCAATATAATATTTTTTAGATTCATACATGTATAGCATGTATCTCTAGTTTTATTCCTTTATATTGCTGAGTAGATTCCATTGTATAACTATGCTTTAGTATATTTATCAGTTCTCTTGGAGATATTTGGAGATATTTCCAATGTTCAGCTATTGTACTGGTGTCTTCTAATGAACAGAGACTTCTAATTTAATATTTTACTTCATGGCTAGTGTTTCTCATGTCCAACCTAAAAGTCTTTGTCTACACTAGAGTTATAAGCATATTTTTGTTTTATTGTAGTTCTATTGTTTTAGTGTTCACATTTAGATATATGATCCATTTCAGATTAATTTTTGTCTCTGGTGTGAAAAGGTTTATCTTTTTCCCATCTGGTTAGTTTTCACAGCATCAATCATTTTTTTAAAAGGCAAGAAAAAGTTCTTTCCCCCATTGAATTGATCTCTCACCTTGATTTTTTAAAGTAATTAACCATATATGTAAGTAACTATGATATGTGGATATTAAATTTGTCTGAAAGACTCTTCCTCCTCCCACAGCTCTAACCAAGATGAAATCAGCGGTGGGTATCTCCTTCCTAAAAAGAACTTATGACTTTCTAGAATTTTGTTAATCCCTGTTTGTACACACAGGCATTTTGATCAGCTTTTTAAAAATCATGGTTTTAAACCATTATTTTGTATCTTATCTTGCTTCTTCTCATTGTTAGGGTGGGAGTGATGGTCTTTGAGACATTTTACAATTTAGCCAGAAGGGAATTTTCGTAGTTCATGAGTTCTTTTCTTGGTGATTGCCTCTCCTTGTTTATTCCAAACACTCTTTATGGAAATCATACTATTTGGATATTGGACTTCCTGGATTGGTTTTTAGCATTTTCTTAAATATTTCATCCTGTTTTCCAATTCTTTTTACTCTACTTTCTAGAAGATTTCCTTGACTTTATCTTCCAATATTAATGTTTGCATTTCAGCTATTATGTTTTTAACTTCCAAGAACCCCTTCATATTCTCTGAATGTTTCTTTTCTGTGGTGTCTTGTTCTTATTTAATCTCTTCTCTTCTGTCTCTAAGATTAATAGGTTTCTTGTTCTCGCACAGTGTTTCCTTCAATTGCATTTTTGTTATGGTTTCTTTTGGTCCCTATCATCTTATTGTGGGCTGAATTCTGTCCCCCTCAAACACAGAATGAGACTGTGTTTAGAAATAGAGTCTTTAAAGAGGATATCAGTTTAAAAGAGGTCATTGCTGCTGCTGCTGCTGCTGCTAAGTCGCTTCAGTCATGTCTGACGCTGTGCAACTCCATAGACGGCAGCCCACTAGGCTCCCCCGTCCCTGGGATTCTCCAGGCAAGAACATTGGAGTGGGTTGCTGTTTCCTTCTCCAATGCATGAAAGTGAAAAGTGAAAGTGAAGTCGCTCAGTCATGTCCAACCCATGGACTGAAGCCCACCAGGCTCCTCCATCCATGGGGTTTAGGATGACCTAATCCAATATGCTGAAGCTGATGCTGATTCTGAAGCTTATGATGAATCTGAATTCAGACTGACACTGAAGCTGAAGCTCCAGTACTTTGGCCACCTGATGCAAAGAGCTGACTCATTGGAAAGGACCCTGATGCTGGGAAAGATTGAGGGCAGGAGGAGAAGGGGACGACAGAGGATGAGATGGTTGGATGGCATCACCAACTCGATGCACATGAGTTTGAGAAAACTCTATTAGTTGGTGATGGACAGGGAAGCCTGGCATGCTGTAGTCCATGGGGTTGCAAAGAGTTGGACATGACTGAATGACTGAACTGAGCTGAATCCAATATGACTGGTGTCCTTACAAGAGATTAAGTTACAGACTTACACAGAGGGAAGATCCTGTGAAGACACAGAAAGAAGATGGTCATCTCCAAGCAAGGAGAAAGGCCTCAGAAGATACCAACCCTACTGACACCTTGATCTTAGACTTCCAGTCTTCTGAACTGTGAGAAGATAAATTTTTGTTGTTTAAGGCATGCAGACTAAACAGCTTTGTTGTGGCAGTCTTAGGAAACTAATATACCTCTCTCTGAGGTATTTTCAGATGTCTGATAATGTTCCCTCATCTGCTTCTAATTAAGAGGAACTAAAATGATCACTGAAACTCTGGGTCTGTAGGCAGGACTTGTTGACTTTGAATATCACTGTTCAGTGGCATTACAGGAATATTTTGGGGCAACTTCTGAGGTCAGTATCTTGAAGTCTTTTCCTGTTGGGCTGGTTAGATTCTCCAAAGAAGAATTCTCTAAGAGACTGTCTGGAGGGTAAGAGTTTGGCTGCAGCACTCTGGGAGAGAAATAAAGTTTGCCTCTACATTTATCATTCAGTATGCATATGGTCACTTAATCCTTGTTTTGAGTCTGGTGCTCCCTTTCTAGATTTTCTGTTTTACCTGCTCCAGAGAATAAACATGCAGAATTCCATAGGGTTGGGAAGAAGCAGTTGCTTAGGAACATGAATGGGAAGAAGGATCTAGAGATGAAACTGCTCTCAGATCATTCATTCATGTTATCCTTATTTTAGGGTAAGATCCTTCTCACTTTTGGGCTTCCCTTGTGGCTCAGATGGTAAAGACACCTTCAGTGCAGGAGACCTGGGTTCAGTCCCTGGGTTGGGAAGATCCCCTGGAGAAGGCAATGGCAACCCACTCCAGTATTCTTGCCTGGAGAATTCCATGGACAGAGGAGGCTGGCCAGCTATCATCAGTGGGGTCTCAAACAGTCAGACACAACACACACACTTCTCACTTTCAGCTGCAGAGGTATGTGATGGTGCCATTTCTTGTGCATTTTAAAGATTCAGCAGGATAATTCAAATCAACTCTTAGTTTTCCCCACTGATTTCTAGGGGTTCAGTGCTCTTGTGCTTATTAAATCAGTTTTTATTTGTTCATTTGTTTTTCAGCTTCCAAAATGGTGCTGCTATGGATGTCTATCTTGCTTTCCCCATCTTAGGGGTCTACATCTTTTTTTTTTTTTTTAAAGAATACCCACAGCAAACATTATTCTCAATGGTGAAAAATTGAAAGCATTTCCCCTAAAGTCAGGAACAAGACAAGGCTGCCCACTCGTACCACTACTATTCAACATAGTTTTGGAAGTTATGGCCACAGCAATCAGAGCAGAAAAAGAAATAAAAGGAATCCAGATTGGAAAAGAAGAAGTTAAACTCTCACTGTTTGCAGATGACATGATCCTCTACATAGAAAACCCTAAAGACTCCACCAGAAAATTACTAGAGCTAATCAATTAATATAGTAAAGTTGTAGGATATAAAATCAGCACACAGAAATCCCTTGCATTCCTATACACTAACAATGAGAAAACAGAAAGAGAAATTAAGGAAACAATTCCATTCACCATTGCAACAAAAAGAATAAAATACTTAGGAATATATCTACCTAAAGAAACAAAAGACCTGTATATAGAAAACTATAAAACACTGGTGAAAGAAATCAAAGAGGACACTAATAGATGGAGAAATATACCATGTTCATGGATTGGAAGAATCAATATAGTGAAAATGAGTATACTACCCAAAGCAATCTATAGATTCAATGCAATCCCTATCAAGCTACCAACGGTACTTTTCACAGAGCTAGAACAAATAATTTCACAATTTGTATGGAAATACAAAAAACCTCGAATAGCCAAAGCAATCTTGAGAAAGAAGAATGGAACTGGAGGAATCAACCTGCCTGACTTCAGGCTCTACTACAAAGCCACAGTCATCAAGACAGTATGGTCCTGGCACAAAGATAGAAATATAGATCAATGGAACAAAATAGAAAGCCCAGAGATAAATCCACACACCATGGCTCCACTCCACTCCACCAGTACTCCACTCCAGTACTCTTGCCTGGAAAATTCCATGGATGGAGGAGCCTGGTGGGCTACAGTCCATGGGGTTGCTAAGAGTCGGACACGACTGAGTGACTTCACTTTCATTTTTCACTTTCATGCATTGCAGAAGGAAATGGCAACCCACTCCAGTGTTCTTGCCTGGAGACTCCCAGGGACAGGGGAGCCTGGTGGGCTGCCGTCTATGGGGTCGCACAGAATCGGACATGACTGAAGCAATGCAGCAGCAGCATGGGCACCTTATCTTTGACAAAGGAGGCAAGAATATACAATGGAGAAAAGACAATCTCTTTACCAAGTGGTGCTGGGAAAACTGGTCTGGTCAACCACTTGTAAAAGAATGAAACTAGAACACTTTCTAACACCATACACAAAAATAAACTCAAAATGGATTAAAGATCTAAATGTAAGACCCAAAACTATAAAAGTCCTAGAGGAAAACATAGGCAAAACATTCTCTGACATAAATCACAGCAGGATCCTCTATGATCCACCTCCCAGAATATTGGAAATAAAAGCAAAAATAAACAAATGGGACCTAATTAAACTTAAAAGCTTTTGCACAACAAAGGAAACTATAAGCAAGGTGAAAAGACAGCCTTCAGAATGGGAGAAAATAATAGCAAATGAAGCAACTGACAAACAACTAATCTCAAAAATATATAAGCAGCTCATGCAGCTCAATTCCAGAAAAATAAATGACCCAATCAAAAAATGGGCCAAAGAACTAAACAGACATTTTTCCAAAGAAGACATACAAATGGCTAACAAACACATGAAAAGATGCTCAACATCACTCAATATCAGAGAAATGCAAATTAAAACCACAATGAGGTACCATTTCACGCCAGTCAGAATGGCTACTATCCAAAAGTCTACAAGCAATAAATGCTGGAGAGGGTGTGGAGAAAAGGGAACCCTCTTACACTGTTGGTGGGAATGCAAACTAGTACAGCCACTATGGAGAACAGTGTGGCGATTCCTTAAAAAACTGGAAATAGGACTGCCTTATGACCCAGCAATCCCACTGCTGGGCATATACACCCAGGAAACCAGAATTGAAAGAGACACATGTACCCCAATGTTCATCACAGCACTGTTTACAATAGCCAGGACATGGAAGCAACCTAGATGTCTATCAGCAGATGAATGGATAAGAAAGCTGTGGTACATGTACACAACGGAGTATTACTCAGCCATTGAAAAGAATACATTTGAATAAGTTCTAATGAGGTGGATGAAACTGGAGCCTATTATACAGAGTGAAGTAAGCCAGAAAGAAAAACACCAATGCAGTATACTAACGCATATATATGGAATCTAGAATGATGGTGATGATAACCCTGTATGGGAGACAGCAAAAGAGACATAGATGTATAGAACAGTCTTTTGGACTCTGTTAGAGAGGGTGAGGGTGGGATGATTTGGGAGAATGGCATTGAAACATGTATATTATCATATGTGAAATGGATCGCCAGTCCAGGTTCGATGCATGATACAGGGTGCTTGGGGCTGGTGCACTGGGATGACCCAGAGGGATGAGATGGGGAGGGAGGTGGGAGGGGGGTTCAGGAGGGGAACACGTGTACACCCGTGGCAGATTCATGTCAATGTATGTCAAAACCAATACAACATTGTAATGTAATTAGCCTCCAATTAAAATAAATTTATATTAAAAAAAAGAAATCTGCTATTTTAGTTTTAGTGCACTTTTGAGAAGGAGTTAAATTAGATACATGTGTTCAAGCCAATATTAATACATAAGCTGAGCCCACATTCTTTGTCTTGTATAAAAGGACAGTTTTTAAATACAACAATAAAGTTGATTGTAACTACTATTTATCTTATTATAATTGATTCAAATACTGTGCCCAGTGACCAAACCAATCTCATACTACCATGTGGCTTATGTTTAGAATGGAAGATACTCAGCAGAGGAAAAAAAGGGATCAGAACAAAGGTGTACATAGGTTGATGCATCCGAACATTTCTGAAAAATCTGCATGTAGACTGAATTCTTCCTAACTAACCTAATAGTTAACCTTCCTAACCTAATAGTTAAAAAGTACAGTGGGACTATGCCCCTTTAAAGGGAAAGCTGCAAGGGAAGTTTTTGTAAAGTTTGGAAATTGCCCAGATTTCCCCTTCAGTTAAGTCCCCAATAGCAGGATTTTCTTCAAATAGAACTCGCCTACATTGAGAAAATAAACTTGAAATTTTATTTATCTTCAAATAAAAATATATGGTGATAGGGATGACTTTGCTGCGATTAGTACAAGCTTCACATGAAATAGGGAAGGTCCTGGGCTAAGTGCTGTCATTTCAGAGCCCAGCTCTGCTTATGGAACTGGGTCACTGTATTCATTTATTTCTGACTCTGCTGAGTCTTTGTTGCTGCCCGGGCTTTTCTTCAGTTGTAGCAAGCAGTGGCTGTTCTCCAGTTGTGGTAAAAGGGCTTCTCACTGCAGTGGTTTCTCCTCCTGCAGAGCGTGGGCGCTGGGGCACTCGGGCGTCAGCAGATGTAGCATACGGGCTCCGTATCTGCAGCTCCCGGCTCCAGAGGACAGGCTCAAAAGCTGTGGTGAAGGGGCTTAGTCGCTTTGCGGGGCCGCACGTGGGATCTTCCGGGATCAGGGATCGGACCCCTTGTCTCCTGTGCCTCCTGCATTGGCAGGTGTATTCTTTACCACGGAGCCACCAGGGTTTTGAAGAACAGGTGTTTTAAATCTTAACACAGCCCAATTTAAGAAATTTCACTTTTATTAGTGCTTTTCATATCCTCTTAAGAAATACTTGCCTATTACCAAGTAATGATGATATAGCCTATGTTTTCTTCTTAAAATCTAGAAAACATTCTGAAAAGCTAGAGAGTGCTCTGAAATCTAGAAATCTTTCTAAAAAATCCATGTTTCCTTCTTATCTTTAACATTTAGATTGTCTATAGAATTAATTTTGCACATAGTGCAGGAATGGGCAAAGATACATTTTCCATATGTATCTCCAATTGAACCAGTATTATTTACCCAAAGTAATTGTACCAGTTATCAGTCCATCACCTCTCAGCCCCCAGTGCACCTTGCAGTGCTCTCTGCAACAGCGGACAGAGCTCTTTAGGCCGCTCTCCATTAAAGGGGCACCATGGTAACCTTCGGCTTCCCTCATAGCTAATTTGGTAAAGAATCTGCCTGCAATGCAGGACACCTGGGTTCGATCCCTGGGTTGGGAACATCTCCTGGAGAAAAAAATGGCAACCCACTCCAGTATTCTTGCCTGGAGAATCCCATGGACAGAGGAGCCTGGCGGGCTACAATCTATAGGGTCCAAGAGTCCACACAGCTGAGCGACTAAAGAGAGCGAGAGAGAGGGGGTAAACTTTCTCAGCACAGAGACAACTGGAGGGAGACCGCCAGGGGAAGGGGCTGTCCTGTGCCTTCCAGGGGCTGTGCACCGAGTCAGCACTGCGAGGGGGGACACCCAGAGATGCTCACCTAAGCCACACGGCCAGGACGCGTTTTCCTCGGCAACGTGTTAACCCCAGCCCAACCTGCTTCTCCCCTCCCCGTGGCTTTCTTGAAGACGGCACAGTCCTGGCCTCCCATCTGCGTCAGCACCTCTGCTCCTCCTGCACGCTTCCCTCCCAGCTTCCAGCTGTGGCTCGTCTGCCTCCCAGGGTTGCTTTCTGCTGGCTCAGCAACCGTGGTTCAGCTCTGCTCTAGGCAAGGCCCGGAACTTCTCCACCAGGGGTGGGAGCTAGGCTGGGACCTGGGACCCTCTGCTGGAGAGCTTGCACTTGCACACAGATGTCCCCTCCATCTCTACTCCAGCAGTGGGAAACCGAGAAGCTACAAGGGACTCAAAACAACTGTATGCAGGTGCGAATGGGGCAATTATGAGCAATAAGATTCGAAAAGGCCACAAATCAACTGCCCCTTCTAAGTGCCAGGAGCATGATTCCTGTTTACAGCACCGCCACAAGGGTGTGAGAAGACCACCTAAACCATTCCTCTGGCCAGGCCCACCAATGCCCCCCCCTCAGCCCATTTACAGAACCAGCCCACTCTCCTCCAAGACCCAGTTAGGCACCTGTTAACATGTTCTCATGGTGAAGTCTTACCTGAATTGCTCATCAGACCTCTTCATTTCTACTGATTAGAGCCCAAGGACCATGGTTGATAACACTTTGAAGTTTATTCCTCCTTGGGCACTCTTCCTCAGTCCTAGGGTTCCGTTGTAAGTTATATTTTCTCTTTTATCATGGCTTAATAGTATAGCTTTATATTAAACTTCCCTTTTTTAAATCACGTGTGTTTCTGTTCCCGATTGGACACTAACTGATACACTACCATCACTTCCTATTGCCGTGTGGCATAGGTCCCTAGACCTATGTTGGTGATTTCGTGGAGTCTGTTCTGCTTCATTTGTCTTTGTCTGTCCTTCAGCCCCTGCTTTATCATTCATTTTACAGTATTTTCAGGGGCTTCCTGGCTGGTCCATTGGTTGAGAGTTCGCCTGCTAATGCAGGGAACACGGATTCAATCCCTGGTCCAGGAAGATCCTACATGCCTCGGGGCAACTGAGTCTGGGTGCCACAATAAGAAAAGCCCCCAGGATGAGAAGCCCACTTACTACAACCTGACAGGGTCCACACGCAGCAACGAAGCCCCAGCACAGCCAAAAATAAACAAACCGGTTAATTTAAAAATATTTTCAAATTTTTGTTTGTAATTTTTGAACCTGGGTTATTTATAACTATAGTCTTTAATTTCTAGGCAGCTGGACATTTTCTAATATACTATAGTTACTGTTTTCTATGAACAAGAACATACTCTGTCCTGTCACAAAGAAATATACTGTGGGTTTCTTTCTGGCCCAGCATGTAGTCTATTTTGATTTGTGTATTTGATGGGAATGTTAACATTTTACCAGATGTTCTCAATGTGTTAATTAGATCGTTTGTTGATTGTCTTATTCAGATCATCTGTACCTGAATCTTTTTTTAATATTTTGTGGTCTGCTGCTTCTGTTATTAAAAGAGGTGAGTTTTAGTCTTTCACTAAAGTGAATTTGCATTTTAGTTTTGGAAAATTTTTCTGTGGTAAATTATTTTCCATGATTCTAGTTTAAACTTTCTATGTGCTTATATTTAAAGTGTATCCCTTGTAAGCAGCTTAAGGATCAGTCTGTATCTGGCTCATCTCAGGCTCTAGAAAGTAAACGTGGAAACTGCTTCTGGCCTTTCCTCTGAGAGCTTGGTGGGTCTTTGTCTCAATCCTAAGGTACTGCAGGAATGTCCTCTCCATTTTTTCACTGATTTTTAGCTTAGCATTTTCTTCTGTGCAGTTTAAAAATTTGACCAGTTCTTACCAGGTCTTCTTGTTGGGCCCTGTGGTCATCATAGGATGTGAGAGCTCCCCCTTCTGGTCTCCTATCCTATTGAATTGAGGTTTCTGTTTATTAATTTTTTTTTTTAACAGAAGATAGGAAAGGAGGGAGAATTCAGCAAACCATAAACAAAGTAAAAAGGCAACCAAATATATGCAAATGAAGTGACCAATAAGGGATTAATCTCTAAAATATACAACAGCTCATGAAGCTCAATAACAAAAACGAACAACCCAATCAAAAAATGGGCAGAAGATCTAAATAGACGCTTTTCCAAAGATAGCCATAAAGCACATGCAAAGATGCTCAGTATCACTAATTAGTAGAGAAATGCAAATCAAAACTCCAATGAGGTGATCAGCTCACATTGGTCAGAGAGGGTACCTACCTGCTAAGTTGCTTCAGTGTCTGACTCTTTGTGACCCCAAGGACTGTAGCCCACCAGGCTCCTCTGTCCATGGCATTCTCCAGGCAAGAATACTAGAGTGGGTTGCCATGCCCTCTCTCCTCCAGGGGATCTTTCCAATCCAGGTATCGAACCCACGTCTGTTAAGTCTCCTGCATTGGCAGGTGGGTCCTTTACCACTAGCACCACCAGAGTGGCCACCACCAAAATATCTTCAAACAATATATGCTGGAGAGGGTGTGGAGAAAAAGGAACCCTCCTAAACTGCTAGTGAGAATGTAAATTGGTACAGCCACAATAGAGAACATTATAGAGATCCCTTTAAAAAACTAAAAACAGAAGTACCACATGACCTCACAGTCCCACTACCAGGGATAAATCTAAAGAAAATCATTATTCATAAAGATACATGCACCCAAATGTTCAGTGAAGCACTGTTTACAGTAGACAGGAGACAGAAGCAGCCTAAATATCTGTCGACAGAGGAATGGATAAAGAAGATGTGGTACATATATACAATGGAATATTACTCAGGCATAAAAAGAACAAAATAATGCCATTTGCAGCAACATGGATGGACCTACAGATTGTCATACTGAGTGAAGTAGGTCAGAGAAAGAAAAATGTCATATACTATTGCTTGTATCTGGAATCTAAAAAAATGTACAAAGTAACTTATTTCCAGAACAGAAATAGAGTCATGATGTAGAAAACAATTTTATGGTTATCAGGGAGGGGAATGGGGGAGAAGGACAAAATGGGGCATTGGGATTGACATATACACACTACTACATACAAAATATTGTGGCTTGGCCAAAAAGTTCATTCAGGTTGGTAATAGTGTACAAAAACCCGAACAAACATTTTGGCCAACCCAGTAAAGTGAACGTTGTTCAGTCTTGTCCAGCTCTTTGCGACCCCCTGGACTATAGCCTGCCAGGCTCCTCTGTCCATGGAATTCTGCAGGACAGGATACTGGAGTGTGTAGCTGTTCCCTTCTCCAGGGGGTCTTCCCAACCCAGGGATAGAATCCAGGTCTCCTGCGTCGCAGGTGGATTCTTTACCATCTGAAAAACCAGGGAAGCCCAAATAGCTAACTACTATATAGCATAAGAAACTCTACTCAATACTCTGTAATGACCTATATGGGAAAAACATCTAAAAAAGGGTGGATATATAAAACTGATTCACTTTGCTGTACAGCAGAAACTAAAATCAACTATACCCCAATACAATTTTTTTTAAACTGAAAATAAGATTACAGATAATTTATAACAAATATAAATATTATATCAATAAAATAAATGGAATTAACATGAAATAAAAGTCTTCTGGAAAAGATAGAATAATTCACTTCTCCCTGTTCTTCCCACTAAGCACAGTTATAACCTCTGGATACTATACATCAAATGAGAGCAAGAAGACACTGAGAGGTGGAGAAAAGCAGTCAGGCTGGCTGGGACCGCAGGACCAAAGAACAACACAGGGGCAGGTTCCCTCAGGTTTTCTTTCTGCCTCCTGTGTCCAACAGTGGGAGCTGGATAAGCCAGCAATCCAGAAATAACAACAACACAGACAGCCCTCCAAAAAGCCTGCTCTGCCTAGAACATGAGGGAAGGGGCAGCCTAGCAAGACGGAACACTTCTAGGTGATAACTCCCCTACTCCGGTCAAGCACTGTGGAAAAAACAAGGGCCTCACCCTACTCCTGTAACCAGAATATAAGAGGGGCCTAGACGCTCACAAGTTGTGACAAGACATAACCCCACCAGCAATGGGTTGGTGGTATCAGAGATGCTGGAGTGGGGAGCTGAGACTTTTATAGCCTCCCAACAACAGTGAGTCCTTATCCCGCTCTGCAGTGTCAGTGGGAGTACAGAAGCCCCAGGGTGGTGTTTGTGTCAGCGAACATCTAGTGGGGACCCTGAGCTCTTACAGTAACGGGGCACCTTCTGTCCCTGGGTCTCAGCACAGGCAAAGTAGGGGCGCTGGACTTCCACCTCCAGAAGGCTGTAAGTAGGCACTGGTAAGACAGGAGACCTGAATAAAAGCTAGTGTCTCATAACACAATACTCACAGTGTTCAGGACTCAATTGAAAATCATTGTCAGAAAATCTCAACCTGAATGAGAAAATACAATCAACAAACACTGATTTTGAGAAGATGCAGAAGTTGGAGTTATGTGACAAGGAAATTTAAGAAACTTATTTGGAAGAAGATTTGCCGTAGGTAGGGAAAAGCGTATAGTACGTCCTGTGTACTCTGTACCCCTAATCCACAAAGGTAGCATTTTGCGTGACTATAATATCAGATCCATGATACTGACATTAGTACAACCCACAGAGTTTATTAAGGTGTTGCCAGTTGTATAAACAATCATGTGCATGAGAGAGTGTGTGTGTGTGTGTGTGTGATTCTATGAAATTTGTCACATAGGAGCTTTGTGCATCTAGCATCTTGAGGTCCAGAACTGCTCCGTCACCACAAGGTTCCCTTGGGCTACCCTTTTGGAGCCAACCCTCCCTCAAATCCTAACTCCTAGAAACCACTCATTTGTTTCTCATGTCTATAATTATATTAGTTTAAGAGACCTGGGTTGGATCCCTTGGATTGGGAAGATCCTCTGGAGAAGAGAAAGGCTACCCTCTCCAGTATTTTGGCCTGGAGATTCCATGGACTGTATAGTCCATGGGGTTGCAAAGAGTCAGACACAACTAAGCGACTTTCACTTTCAAGAATATTATAGAAATGGAATCATTCAGTATGTAACTTTTGGAGATTGGTTTTTCTCACTCAGCATAATTTCCTTAAGATATTGATTGTTGTGTGTAGTTTATTCCTTTTTATTACTGAATAGAATTCCATGATCAGATCAGATCAGTCGCTCAGTCGTGTCTGACTCTTTGCGACCCCATGAATCGCAGCACGCCAGGCCTCCCTGTCCATCACCAACTCCCGGAGTTCACTCAGACTCACATCCATCGAGTCAGTGATGCCATCCAGCCATCTCATCCTCTGTCGTCCCCTTCTCCTCTTGCCCCCAATCCCTCCCAGCATCAGAATCTTTTCCAATGAGTCAACTTTTCGCACAAGGTGGCCAAAGTACTGGAGTTTCAGCTTCAGCATCATTCCTTCCAAAGAAATCCCAGGGCTGATCTCCTTCAGAATGGACTGGTTGGATCTCCTTGCAGTCCAAGGGACTCTCGAGAGTCTTCTCCAACACCACAGTTCAAAAGCATCAATTCTTCAGTGCTCAGCCTTCTTCACAGTCCAACTCTCACATCCATACATGACCACAGGAAAAACCATAGCCTTGACTAGACGAACCTTTGTTGGCAAAGTAATGTCTCTGCTTTTGAAAATGCTATCTAGGTTGGTCATAACTTTCTTTCCAAGGAGTAAGCGCCTTTTAATTTCATGGCTGCAGTCACCATCTGCAGTGATTTTGGAGCCCAGAAAAATAAAGTCTGGCACTGTTTCCACTGTTTCCCCATCTATTTCCCATGAAGTGATGGGACCAGATGCCATGATCTTAGTTTTCTGAATGTTGAGCTTTAAGCCAACTTTTTCACTCTCCACTTTCACCTTCATCAAGAGGCTTTTGAGTTCCTCTTCACTTTCCGCCATAAGGGTGGTGTCATCTGCATATCTCAGGTTATTAATATTTCTCCTGGCAATCTTGATTCCAGCTTGTGTTTCTTCCAGCCCAGCGTTTCTCATTATGTACTCTGCATATAAGTTAAATAAACAGGGTGACAATATACAGCCTTGACGAACTCCTTTTCCTATTTGGAACCAGTCTGTTGTTCCATGTCCAGTTCTAACTGTTGCTTCCTGACCTGCATACAAATTTCTCAAGAGGCAGATCAGGTGGTCTGGTATTCCCATCTCTTTCAGAATTTTCCACACTTTATTGTGATCCACACAGTCAAGGGCTTTGGCATAGTCAATAAAGCAGAAATAGATGTTTTTCTGGAACTCTCTTGCTTTTTCCATGATCCAGCAGATGTTGGCAATTTGATCTCTGGTTCCTCTGCCTTTTCTAAAACCAGCTTGAACATCTGGAGGTTCACGGTTCACATATTGCTGAAGCCTGGCTTGGAGAATTTTGAGCATTACTTTACTAGTGTGTGAGATGAGTGCAATTGTGTGGTAGTTTGAGCATTCTTTGGCATTGCCTTTCTTTGGAATTGGAATGAAAACTGCCCTTTTCCATTCCTGCGGCCACTGCTGAGTTTTCCAAATTTTCTGGCATATTGAGTGCAGCACTTTCACAGCATCATCTTTCAGGATTTGGAATAGCTCAACTGGAATTCTATCACCTCCACTAGCTTTGTTCATAGTGATGCTTTCTAAGGCCCACTTGACTTCACATTCCAGGATGTCTGACTCTAGGTCAGTGATCACACCATTGTGATCATCTGGGTCATGAAGATCTTTTTGTACAGTTCTTCTGTGTATTCTTACCATCTCTCCTTAATATCTTCTGCTTCTGTTAGGTCCATACCATTTCTGTCCTTTATTGAGCCCATCTTTGCATGAAATGTTCCTTTGGTATCTCTGCTTTTCTTGAAGAGATCTCTAGTCTTTCCCATTCTGTTGTTTTCCTCTTTCTTTGCATTGATCGCTGAAGAAGGCTTTCTTATCTCTTCTTGCTATTCTTTGGAACTCTGCATTCAGATGTTTATATCTTTCCTTTTCTCCTTTGTTTTTTGCTTCTCTTCTTTTCACAGCTATTTATAAGGCCTCCCCAGACAGCCATTTTGCTTTATTACATTTCTTTTCCATGGGGGTGGTCTTGATCCCTGTCTCCTGTACAATGTCACGAACCTCATTCTATAGCTCATCAGGCACTCTATCTATCAGATCTAGGCCCTTAAATCTATTTCTCACTTCCACTGTATAATCATAAGGGAGTTGATTTAGGTCATACCTGAATGGTCTAGTGGTTTTCCCTACTTTCTTCAATTTAAGTCTGAATTTGGCAATAAGGAGTTCATGGTCTGAGCCACAGTCAGCTCCTGGTCTTGTTTTTGCTGACTGTATAGAGCTTCTCCATCTTTGGCTGCAAAGAATATAATCAATCTGATTTTGGTGTTGACCATCTGGTAATGTCCATGTATAGAGTCTTCTCTTGTGTTGTTGGAAGAGGGTGTTTGTTATGACCAGTGCATTTTCTTGGCAAAACTCTATTAGTCTTTGCCCTGCTTCATTCCATATTCCAAGGCCAAATTTGCCTGTTACTCCAGGTGTTTCTTGACTTCCTACTTTTGCATTCCAGTCCCCTATAATGAAAAGGACATCTTTTGTGGGTGTTAGTTCTAAAAGGTCTTGTAGGTCTTCATAGAACCATTGAACTTCAGCTTCTTCAGTGTTACTGGTTGGGGCATAGACTTGGATTACTGTGATATTGAACAGTTTGCCTTGGCAACGAACAGAGATCATTTTGTCGTGTTTGAGATTGCATCCAAGTACTGCATTTCAGACTCTTTTGTTGACCATGATGGCTAGTCCATTTCTTCTGAGGGATTCCTGCCCACAGTAGTAGGTATAGTGGTCATCTGAGTTAAATTCACCCATTCCAGTCCATTTCAGTTCGCTGATTCCTAGAATGTCGACATTCACTCTTGCCATCTCTTGTTTGACCACTTCCAATTTGCCTTGATTCATGGACCTGACATTCCAGGTTCCTATGCAATATTGCTCTTTATAGCATCAGACCTTGCTTCTATCACCAGTCACATCCACAGCTGGGTCTTCTTTTTGCTTTGGCTCCATCCCTTCATTCTTTCTGGAGTTATTTCTCCACTGATCTCCAGTAGCATATTGGGCACCTACTGACCTTGGGAGTTTCTCTTTCAGTATCCTATCTTTTTGCCTTTTCATACTGTTCATGGGGTTCTCAAGGCAAGAATACTGAAGTGGTTTGCCATTCCCTTCTCCAGCGAACCACATTCTGTCAGATCTCTCCACCATGACCCGCCCATCTTGGGTTGCCCCACGGGCATGGCTTAGTTTCATTGAGTTAGACAAGGCTGAGAATACTGACCCGCTCATCTTGAGTTACCCCACGTCCGAGGTCAGGGGCAGAAGCCAGGAGGACCCCATGCCTGAAGGGCAGGGCCAAGAGGAGTTACCCCATGTCCGAGGTCAGGGGCAGCAGCCGAGAGTGCCAGACTGCGACGGCGCAGGAACGTCCGAGAGGAGCTACCCCACGTCCGAGGTCAGGGGGTGCGGCCGAGAGGAGATACCCAGCGTCCGAGGTCAGGGGCTGCGAGGAGAGGAGTTACCCCGCATCTGAGTTCAGGGCTGGCGGCCGGGAGGAGATACCCCACGCCCTTAAGCCTGAGGCCAGGGGCGGCAGCTGGGAGGAGCAACCCCACCCCATGGCTGCGCAGGCACAGGAGGGCCTAGAGGAGCTATCCCACATTGAAAGGAAGGGCGGCAGTGAGGAGATACCTCTCGTCCAAGGTAAGGAGCATTGGCTGCGCTTTGCTGGAGCAGCTGTGAAGAGATACCCCACGCCCAAGTTAAGAGAAACCCAAGTAAGATCGTAGGTGTTGCAAGAGGGCATCAGAGGGCAGACACACTGAAACCATACTCACAGAATTCCATGATACAGATGTACAAATATGTTTGACCATTCATCCCTTGAAGAACAACTGAATTGTTTCCAGTTGGAGTTATTTATTTTTTTTCTTTAAAAAATTTTTTATTAAACATCTTTATAGAGCAGCATCCAAACTCCAGATCCAATGGCCAAGAAGACCTATTTTGCTGTGGGTACCAGCTGGGGCATGCAAGCGGCTCAGGCTTCCCACTCTTCTGTTTAGAGACTAGGGTGGTGGGCAGCGTTTCATCTTTGGCTTCCACAATGCTCACATCATCAGGCAGAGGCTTCTTAGGGCCAGTCTTACCAGTTGGGTCCCAAGGCAGCATGCTCTGTCCCTTGACGCCCAGCACACCCTGTCTGAGCAGCACAGGGCGCATGGCAGGCTCAACATAGTAGTTAACAGGTCCCCACTGTGGCTCATGAGGCCCTCTGCGTGGACTTAGCCACGTGTGGACTTAGCCATGCATGGATTTAGCCCTCTGTCCTCAGAGTTTCCCAGACACTACTGCCTCACAGGCTTTGGCCCCCCTCTCCAGGAGGAACTGCAGCATACCACAGCAGGCCCGCCGCACAGGAAGTGGAGGACCGACCAGTCTATAACTCAGAGACTCTGCCTGGGAATGGCACACAGACCTCCTGTGGCTCCCTTTTCAGCATAAAGCTCTACTCTGCTATCAGGGAAGCCAAATTTCTTCTGAACCACAGCAGTCAATTCCCGGAATCCACCGGCCCTTCTCACCAAGAACATTCTGTGTCCTGGTGGCCAAGATAATGATTTCTGTCCTGGTTGGTGTAACATGGACCTCACCTCAGCCAGCTCCTCAGTGAAAGACCATTTCAGTTCAGCTTTGAAGATGCCATCAGCGACGAACCTCCTCTTCTTGGCCCCAGTTGGAGTTATTATTGATAAATCTACTGTGCACACTTATATATACATTTTTGTGTGAATTGAAGCTTCCATTTCTCAGGGATAAATGCTCAAGTGCAGTTCGTGATTCATATGGTAGTTACCTCTTTAGTTTGTTTTTTGTTTTTTAATTGCTAGTTTTCTAGCAATTTCTAATTGTTTTCCAGAGTGGATGTTTATTTTACATTCCTACAAGCAATAAATGAGTGATGAAGTCTCTCTGCCTCTTAACCAGCATTTGGTGTTATCAATATTTTTTATTTTAATTATTTTGGAAGTTGTGTAGCAATATCTCATTGTGGTTTGAATTTGTAATTTCAAATGACTACTGATATTGAACATCTTTTCCTGTGCTTATTTTCCATCTATATATCCTCATGAATAGAAATATCTGTTCATAACTTTTCCCCAATTTCTAATTCAATTGATTTTTTTGACATTGAATTTTGAGAGTTATTTGTATATTCTGCATACAAGTCCCTTTTCAAATATATGATTTGCAAAATTTTTTCTTAGTCTGTAGATATGCTTACCTTTTCATCCTCTTAACAAAGTCTTTTACAGAGCAAATATTTTAATTTTGATGAGGTATAATTTATCAATATTTTTCTCTTATGGATCATACTTTTGGTGTCAAGTGTAAGAATTCTTTATCTAGCACAGAACCTCAAGACTTTCTCCCATTTTTTTTTTTCTCTAACAGTTTTTATTTTACACTTTTAAGTCTGTGATTCATATAGACATGATATTTGGGTTGAGGCTCATTTAATGTCTCATTTCTCTAGCACACTTTCTTGAAAATGCCATCTTTCCTTATTTGAATGGCTTTTCGCCTTTGTCAAAATAAGTTGGACGTATTTGTGTAGATGAATTTCTGGGTTCTCTCTTTGGTTCCATTAATCTTTGTGTCTATCCCTTGCCAGGCTTCATGGGTGGCTCAGATGGTAAAGAATCCACCTGCAATGCAGAGCCCCAGGTTCAATCCCTGGGCCATGAAGGTAGTCTGGAGAAGGGAAGTTCAGTTCAGTTCAGTTCAGTCGCTCAGTCGTGTCTGACTCTTTGCGACCCCGTGAATTGCACCACACCAGGCCTCCCTGTCCATTACCAACTCCTAGGGTTCACACAAACTCATGTCCATTGAGTCGGTGATGCCATCCAGCTATCTCATCCTCTGTCGTCCCCTTCTCCTCCTGCCCCCAATCCCTCCCAGCATCAGGGTCTTTTCCAATGAGTCAGCTCTGCGCATGAGGTGGCCAAAGTATTGGAGTTTCAGCTTCAGCATCAGTCCTTCCAATGAATGCCCAGTACTTATCTCCTTCAGGATGGAGTGACTGGATCTCCTTGTAGTCCAAGGAACTCTCAAGAGTCTTCTCCAACACCACAGTTCAAAAGCATCAATTCTTCGGCGCTCAGCCTTCTTCACAGTCCAACTCTCACATCCATACATGACCACAGGAAAAACCATAGCCTTGACTAGATGGACCTTTTTTGGCAAAGTAGTATCTCTGCTTTTCTCTATGCTATCTAGGTTGGTCATAACTTTCCTTCCAAGGAGTAAGCATCTTTTAATTTCATGGCGGCAGTCACCATCTGCAGTGATTTTGGAGCCCAGAAAAATAAAGTCTGGCACTGTTTTCACTGTTTCCCCATCTATTTCCCATGAAGTGACGGGACCAGATGCCATGATCTTAGTTTTCTGAATGTTGAGTTTTAAGCCAACTTTTTCACTCTCCACTTTCACTTTCATCAAGAGGCTCTTTAGTTCCTCTTTACTTTCTGCCATAAGGGTGGTGTCATCTGCATATCTGAGGTTATTGATATTTCTCCTGGAAATCTTGATTCCAGCTTTTGCTTCTTCCAGCCCAGCATTTCTCATGATGCACTCTGCATATCAGTTAAATAAGCAGGGTGACAATATACAGCCTTGACGAACTCCTTTTCCTATTTGGAACCAGTCTGTTGTTCCATGTCCAGTTCTAACTGTTGCTTCCTGACCTGCATACAGGTTTCTCAAGAGGCAGATCAGGTGGTCTAGTATTCCCATCTCTTTCAGAATTTTCCACAGTTTATTGTGATCCACACAGTCAAAGGCTTTGGCATAGTCAATAAAGCAGAAATAGATGTTTTTCTGGAACTCTCTTGCTTTTTCGATGATCCAGTGGATGTTGGCAATTTGATCTCTGGTTCCTCTGCCTTTTCTAAAACCAGCCTGAACATCTGGAAGTTCACGGTTCATGTACTGGTGAAGCCTGGCTTGGAGAAGGGAATGAGAGAGCTAGTTCTTAGGTAGGTAGATAAGGAGTCTAGGGCTCTTGAGGAGGAGTAAAGGACAAACTTTTTTTTTCTACTCTCCTCTTTCTTAGTCATGTAAGATTTTTTTTCTTCAACTCTGAGTTGTTATGGCAACAATCTATTTCTTCAAAGACTAACTTTCTTTAAGCCCAGAGCTAATGATTACACAATAAAACAACTCATCTTGCTCAGGGGTAAGTTTTTCCTTAAACTCTGTACTAACAGCACAATTGCACTCATCTCACACACTAGTAAAGTAATGCTTAAAATTCTCCAAGCCAGGCTTCAGCAATACGTGAACCGTGAACTTCCTGATGTTCAAGCTGGTTTTAGAAAAGGCAGAGGAACCAGAGATCAAATTGCCAACATCTGCTGGATCATCAAAAAAGCAAGAGAGTTCCAGAAAAACATCTATTTCTGCTTTATTGACTATGCCAAAGCCTTTGACTGTGTGGATCACAATAAACTGTGGAAAATTCTGAAAGAGATGGGAATACCAGACCACCTGATCTGCCTCTTGAGAAATCTGTATGCAGGTCAGGAAGCGATAGTTAGAACTCGACATGGAACAACAGACTGGTTCCAAATAGGAAAAGGAGTTCGTCAAGGCTGTATATTGTCACCCTGTTTATTTAAGTTATATGCAGAGTACATCATGAGAAACGCTGGACTAGAAGAAACACAAGCTGGAGTCAAGATTGCTGGGAGAAATATCAATAACCTCAGATATGCAGATGACACCACCCTTATGGCAGAAAGTGAAGAGGAACTCAAAAGCCTCTTGATGAAAGTGAAAGTGGAGAGTGAAAAAGTTGGCTTAAAGCTCAACATTCAGAAAACGAAGATCATGGCATCCAGTCCCATCCCTTCATGGGAAATAGATGGGGAAACAGTGGAAACAGTGTCAGACTTTGTTTTTCTGGGCTCCAAAATCACTGCAGATGGTGATTGCAGCCATGAAATTAAAAGATGCTTACTCCTTGGAAGGAAAGTTATGACCAACCTAGATAGCATATTGAAAAGCAGAGACATTACTTTGCCAACAAAGGTTCGTCTAGTCAAGGCTATGGTTTTTCCTGTGGTCATGTATGGATGTGAGAGTTGGACTGTGAAGAAGGCTGAGCACCGAAGAATTGATGCTTTTGAACTGTGGTGTTGGAGAAGACACTTGAGAGTCCCTTGGACTGCAAGGAGATCCAACCAGTCCATTCTAGAGATCAGCCCTGGGATTTCTTTGGAAGGAATAATGCTAAAGCTGAAACTCCAGTACTTTGGCCACCTCATGCGAAGAGTTGACTCATTGGAAAAGACTCTGATGCTGGGAGGGATTGGGGGCAGGAGGAGAAGGGGACGACAGAGGATGAGATGGCTGGATGGCATCACTGACTCGATGGATGTGAGTCTGAGTGAACTCCGGGAGTTGGTGATGGACAGGGAGGCCTGGCGTGCTGTGATTCATGGGGTCGCAAAGAGTCGGACACGACTGAGCGGCTGATCTGATCTGATCTGAACAGTTATATAACAACAATGTATC
Source organism: Bubalus bubalis (assembly GCF_019923935.1). Lineage (NCBI taxonomy): Eukaryota > Metazoa > Chordata > Mammalia > Artiodactyla > Bovidae > Bubalus > Bubalus bubalis. Next base: position 64,104,155 of record NC_059176.1, read on the forward strand.
TTGCTTGAGGACATGTTTCTCCTTCTTAAGAACCTTCTGACTAATCTTGTTATCTTAAGATGCATGTTGCCAGAGTGGGTTTGTTAAGACCTTTCTATTGTTAATAACCAACTGAAAAAGTATGTAAAAGACCTGATAAGACAGGCCAGTGGGGCGCTCTCTGCCCCTTCAATGTCTGTGTCAGACACTATCTCTGTCTCTTTTTCACTGTGATAAAACTTTTGCCACATGAAGCTGTAAGCGCCTTAAGCCTTGTCTCTGGTCCCAAAGCTAATTTTTCTTCTTCGGAGGTCACGTATCCGACACCGTTCACCATAAGCTATCAGGAATGACTCCCCACTCCAGTATTCTTGCTTGGATAATTCCAAGGACAGAAGAGCTTGGTGGGCTATAGTCTATGAGGTCACACACAGTGAGACATGACTGAGCAGCTGAGCACACACACACATACACACAGACATCCCTCTACCAATGCCACTCTGCGCTGACTACTGTGAAGCTACGTAGTAAGCTTTAGTGTCAAAGTTTTTCCTACCACTTTATTCTTTTCAACTTGTTTTACCTACTCTACTACCATACCTTCCCATATAGATTTTACAAAAAGCTTGTTGATGTCCACAAAAACAAACAAAATTAAGTGGTGGTTTGATAGAAACTTTATTAAAACTAGAGATCAATTTGCAGAGAATCAACATCTTTACTAAGTTGAGTCTTCCAATCCATGAACATAGGACTTATCTTCTATTTTTTAAGTCTTTCTCTATTTCTTTCCTTGGAATTTTGCAAATTTCAGTATACAGACCCTGAATGTGTTACACCTATAGGTAAGTTTTTCATTTTACTGGAAAATTAGAAATGGAATCATGCTTTAAATTTGTTTCTACATGTTCATTTTTAATAAGTAGAATTTCAGTTAATTCTTTGATGATTTTATGTCCTGTGACCTGATGAGCTCATATGTGGTGAAATTTTGTGAGGATTTTGTAGATTCATTCGTATTTTTTACATAGATAATGTCACCAGAAAATAAGGAGTTCTTTTCTTCCTTTTCAATCTGTGAGCATTTTGTTTCTTTTTACTGTCTTATTACAGCAGTTAGGACCTCCAATGCCATGTTGCCAGGTGGTCAGAATAACAGTGCTAAGAGGAGACATCCTTGCCTCAATCACCGTCTTAAGGGGAAAGCATTGTCTTTCCTTTAACTATGATGTTAGTTGTAGGTTACTTTGTAGGTGCTCTTCATTAAGTTGAAGAATTTCCCTCTATTACTAGATTGATGAGAGTTTTCATAATGTGTTTATTAGATTTTGTCCAATGCTCTTCCTGCATTGATTGATAAATCATATATTATTTGTTCTTAACTTGTTCATATGGTTGCTGCTGCTGCTGCTGCTAAGTTGCTTCAGTTGTGTCCGACTCTGTGTGACCCCATAGACGGCAGCCCACCAGGCTCCCCTGTCCCTGGGGTTCTCCAGGCAAGAACACTGGAGTGGGTTGCCATTTCCTTCTCCAATGTATGAAAGTGAAAAGTGAAAGTGAAGTTGCTCAGTCATGCCCAACTGTTAGCGACCCCGTGGACTGCAGCCTACCAGGCTCCTCCATCCATGGGATTTTCCAGGCAAGAGTGCTGGAGTGGGGTGCCATTGCTTAAGATAATTGATTTTCAAACATTGATCTAGTCTCACATAGCAGGAATAGTCACATTTGGTGATGGTGTATCATTTTATAAAAACACAATGCTGGGTTCAATTTGTTAGCATTCTGTTGAGGAATTTTGCAACAAAGTCATGGGAGATTTTGATAGATGATTGTATTTTCTTGTACTGTATTTGTGGTAATTTTTGAGGCAATACTGGTTTCAGAAATGTTTTCACCTTCTTATCTTGCTGGAAGAGATTGTGTAAAATTGGTGTTAACTTTTAAACATGTTTGGTAATTCTACAGTTAAACTGAGAATCAGCTCATTGCATTGCTTTTTCTTATTGTTTTTGCTTTCACTTTTATTCATTTCTACTTTCATTTTATTATTTGCTTCTTGACAAACACTCTAAAGCAGTTCTCAATTTTAAAAATGCCTCAAGGAACAGTTACAAACATGCTTGAAACAAATGTAAATGTGAAAAAGTTTCAGCAATAAAGATATAATAATAAGTTTCAGTAATAAAGATATAAATGAAAACCAAATAGAAATCTTAGAATTAAAAAATACAATAACTAAAATTTTAAAACTCAGTGGAGTTTTACGTTGTTTCTCTCAACAACAAAATGGAGAGGACAGAGGAAAGAATTCATGATCTGGAAATTAATACAGTAAAAAATGTCCAGTCTAAACAAGAAAGAGAAAATAGAGTGAATAAAACTAAAATCAAAACCATGACCAAACCAAAACCTCATGGGCTTATGGGAGTCTAATGAAAGTGCTGACATTTGTGTCATTTGAGTCCCAAGTGAAAAGGAGAAAAAGAGGGTGCTGAAAAAGCCTTCAAATAAATAATGACTGAAAATTTCTCAGATTCAGTAAAAGACATAAATATACAGATTTTAAAAGCTAAGCAAACACATACAGGATAAACACAAAGAAATTCATTATCAGTACATGTCATCAGTTCAGTCACTCAGTCGTGTCCAACTCTTTGCCACCCCATGGATCACAGCACACCAAGCCTCCCTGTCCATCACCAACTCCCGGAGTTCACTCAGACTCATGTCCATCGAGTCAGTGATGCCATCCAACCATCTCATCCTCTGTCGTCCCCTTCTCCTCCTGCCCCCAATCCCTCCCAGCATCAGAGTCTTTTCCAATGAGTCAACTCTTCGCATGAGTTGGCCAAAGTACTGGAGTTTCAGCTTTAGCATCATTCCTTCCAAAGAAATCCCAGGGCTGATCTCCTTTAGAATGGACTGGTTGGATTTCCTTGCAGTCCAAGGGACTCTCAAGAGTCTTCTCCAACACCACAGTTCAAAAGCATCAATTCTTCGGCGCTCAGCCTTCTTCACAGTCCAACTCTCACATCCATACATGACCACTGGAAAAACCATAGCCTTGACTAGACGGACCTTTGTTGGCAAAGTAATGTCTCTGCTTTTCAATATGCTATCTAGGTTGGTCATAACTTGCCTTCCAAGGAGTAAGCTTAATTTCATGGTTGCATCTGCAGTGATTTTGGAGCCAGAAAAACAAAGTCTGACACTGTTTCCACTGTTTCCCCATCTATTTCCCATGAAGTGGTGGGACTGGATGCCATGATCTTAGTTTTCTGAATGTTGAGCTTTAAGCCAACTTTTTCACTCTCTTCTTTCACTTTCATCAAGAGGCTTTTTAGTTCCTCCTCACTTTCTGCCATAAGGGTGGTGTCATCTGCATATCTGAGGTTATTGATATTTCTCCTGGCAATCTTGATTCCAGCTTGTGTTTCTTCCACTCCAGTGTTTCTCATGATGTACTCTGCATATCAGTTAAAAAAGCAGGGTGACAACATCCAGCCTTGACGAACTCCTTTTCCTATTTGGAACCAGTCTGTTGTTCCATGTCCAGTTCTAACTGTTGTTTCCTGACCTGCATACAAATTTCTCAAGAGGCAGATCAGGTGGTCTGGTATTCCCATCTCTTTCAGAATTTTCCAAAGTTTATCATGATCCACACAGTCAAAGGCTTTGGCATAGTCAATAAAGCAGAAATAGATGTTATTCTGGAACTCTCTTGCTTTTTTGATGATCCAGCGGATGTTGGCAATTTGATCTCTGGTTCCTCTGCCTTTTCTAAAACCAGCTTGAACATCTGGAAGTTCACGGTTCAGGTATTGCTGAAGCCTGGCTTGGAGAATTTTGAGCATTACTTTACTAGTGTGTGAGATGAGTGCAATTGTGTGGTAGTTTGAGCATTCTTTGGCATTGCCTTTCTTTGGGATTGGAATGAAACCTGACCTTTTCCATTCCTGTGGCCACTGCTGAGTTCTCCAAATTTGTTGGCATAATGAGTGCAGCACTTTCACAGCATCATCTTCCAGGATTTGAAATAGCTCAGCTGGAATTCCATCACCTCCACTAGCTTTGTTCATAGTGATGCTTTCTAAGGCCCTCTTGACTTCACATTCCAGTATTTCTGGCTCTAGGTGAGTGATCACATCATCATGATTATCTGGGTCGTGAAGATCTTTTTTGTACAGTTCTTCTGTGTATTCTCGCCACCTCTTCTTAATATCTTCTGCTTCTGTTAGGTCCATACCATTTCTGTCCTTTATCGAGCCCATCTTTGCATGAAATGTTCCTTTGGTATCTCTGATTTTTTGAAGAGATCCGTAGTCTTTCCCATTCTGTTGTTTTCCTCTATTTCTTTGCACTGATCGCTGAAGAAGGCTTTCTTATCTCTTCTTGCTATTCTTTGGAACTCTGCATTCAGATGTTTATATCTTTCCTTTTCTCCTTTGCTTTTCACTTCTCTTCTTTTCACAGCTATTTGTAAGGCCTCCCCAGACAGCCATTTTGCTTTTTTGTTTTTTTTTTTCCATGGGGATGGTCTTGATCCCTTTCTCCTGCACAATGTCATGAACCTCATTCCAAAGCTCATCAGGCACTCTATCTATCAGATCTAGGCCCTTAAATCTATTTCTTACTTCCACTGTATAATCATAAGGGGTTTGATTTAGGTCATACCTGAATGGTCTAGTGGTTTCCCCTACATGTCATAATCAAACTTAAAAACTAAAAACAAAGGAAAAAATTCTTGTAGCAGCAAGACACAAATAATACCTATCAATAGGGTATAAATAATTCAAATCACAGCAGATTTCTCATCAGAAACCATGAAGACCAGAAAGAAGTGACACAACAGTTTCCAAGTGCTGAAAGAAAATAACTATAATTTGATAGTTATTTAAGTATACATTTATTCTGTAATTCTATATTCAGTGAACCTGTCCTTCAGAAATGCATGGAAAATGAAAATATTATCAGGTAAAGGAAATGAAATATTATAAGCATCTATCCTAAACAATGTTCAAAGAGAGTCCTTGAAACAGGAAAACACAATAAAAGCAGGAATCTTAGAATCTCAAGACAGAATAGAATACAACAAAAAGGGTATGAGTGAAAGCAAAGATGTAGCCTTCTTTGTTCAACTTTTCTAAATTAACTTTGAGGATTGGAGCAAAAATTATAACATTATCTGATGATTCTCAAAGTATATACAGGAAATATTTAAACAATTAAAAATGGAGGATGGTACAGAGACAGAGGGAAATACGATTCTCACACTTCACTTGAACTAGTAAAATGCCAAAACCAGTGATCAGTTATGTATATAAAATGCAATACTCAGAGCAAGCAATAACAAAAAAAATAAGGGAAAGAATACAGTTAAAAAGGAGCAAGAAAAGAACCTTTCCAATTTTTCTTTATCAGCTCTACACAATATTTATACAAAGAACATTTAGAACAAAAGTAGAAAACTGTAGAAAAATACTTTAATAAAATTCATTCTAAAATGTTCAACAGAATATTAGCAAAAACATATTTTCAGTAAATTTTAAAATAATACATGACCAAGAGTTGGTTCCCTGAATACCAGGCTAGTCCGGTGGTGGTGGTTTAGTCACTAAGTCGTGTCTGACTCTTGTAACTCCATGGACTGTAGCCTGCCAGGCTCCTCTGTCCATGGGATTTTCCAGGCAAGAATACTGGAATGGGTTGCCATTTCCTCCTCCAGAGGATCTTCCCAACCCAGGAATTGAACCTGGCTCTCCTGCATTGCAGGCAGATAGCCAGTAGTAAGAAACTAGTATGAGATCACATTAACAGAGTAAAAATCTACTAGATCAGCACCCCAAGAAATGTAATTAAATATCCACATCCATTCCTGATTTTTAGGAAGAGCTGAAAACCAATGTCCAAGGAGTGGCGGTGGCGTGGGTACAGGAAGGCCAAGAGGAGCTACTCCATGTCCAAGGAGCGGTGGCTGCACGGGTGCAGAGGGCCGAGAGGAGCTACTCCAAGTTCAAGGTCAGGAGGGGCAGCCATGAGGAGATACCCCTCATCCAAGGTAAGGAGCAGCAGCTGCGCTTTGCTGGAGCAGCCGTGAAGAGATACCCCACGTCCAAGGTAAGAGAAACCCAAGTAAGATGGTAGGTGTTGTGAGAGGCATCAGAGGGCAGACACACTGAAAGCATAATCACAGAAAACTAGCTAATCTGATCACACGGACCACAGACTTGTATAACTCAATGAAACTAAGCCATGCCGTGTGGGGCCATCCAAGATGGGAGGGTCATGGTGGAGAGGTCTGACAAAATGTGGTCCACTGGAGAAGGGAATGGCAAACCACTTCAGTATTCTTGCTTTGAGAACCCCATGAACAGTATGAAAAGGCAAAATGATAGATACTGAAAGAGGAGCTCCCCGGGTCAGTAGGTGCCCAATATGCTACTGGAGATCAGTGGAGAAATAACTCCAGAAAGAATGAAGGGATGGAGCCAAAGCAAAAACAATACCCAGCTGTGGATGTGACTGGTGATAGAAGCAAGGTCCCATGCTGTAAAGAGTAATATTGCATAGGAACCTGGAAAGTCAGGTCCATGAATCAAGGCAAATTGGAAGAAGTCAAAAAGGAGATGGCCAGAGTGAACGTCGACATTCTAGGAATCAGCAAACTAAAATGGACTGGAATGGGTGAATTTAACTCAGATGATCATTATATCTACTACTGTGGGCAGGAATCCCTTAGAAGAAATGGAGTGGCCATCATGGTCAACAAAAGAGTCCGAAATGCACTACTTGGATGCAATCTCAAAAACGACAGAATGCTCTCTGTTCATTTCCAAGGCAAACCATTCAATATCACGGTAATCCAAGACTATGACCCAACCAGTAATGCTGAAGAAGCTGAGGTTGAATAGTTCTATGAAGAACTACAAGACCTTTTAGAACTAACACCCAGGAAATATGTCCTTTTCATTATAGGGGACTGGACTGCAAAAGTAGGAAGTCAAGAAACACCTGAAGTAACAGGCAAATTTGGCCTTGGAGTACAGAATGAAGCAGGGCAAAGGCTAATAGTGTTTTGCCAAGAAAATGCACTGGTCATAGCAAACACACAACAACACAAGAGAAGACTCTATACATGGACATCACCAGATGGTCAACACCGAAATCAGATTGATTATATTCTTTGCAGCCAAAGATGGAGAAGCTCTATACAGTCAGCAAAAGCAAGACCAGGAGCTGACTGTGGCTCAGACCATGAACTCCTTATTGCCAAATTCAGACTGGAATTGGAGAAAGTGGGGAAAACCACTAGACCATTCAGGTATGACCTAAATAAAATCCCTTATGATTATACAGTGGAAGCGAGAAATAGATTTAAGGGACTAGATTTGATAGACAGAGTGCCTGATGAACTATGGATGGAGGTTCGTGACATTGTACAGGAGATAGGGATCAAGACCATCCCCATGGAAAAGAAATCCAAAAAAGCAAATGGTTGTCTGAGGAGGCCTTACAAATATCTGCAAAAAGAAGAGAAGCGAAAAGCAAAGGAGGATAGGAACGATATAAGCATGTGAATGCAGAGTTCCAAAGAATAGCAAGAAGAGATAAGAAAGTCTTCTTCAGCAATCAATGCAAAGAAAGAGGGAAACAACAGAATGGGAAAGACTAGAGATCTCTTCAAGAAAATTAGAGATGCCAAGGGAACATTTCATGCAAAGATTGGCTCGATAAAGGACAGAAATGGTATGGACCTAACAGAAGCAGAAGATATTAAGAAGAGGTGGCGAGAATACACAGAAGAACTGTACAAAAAAGATCTTCATGACCCAGATAATCACGATGATGTGATCACTCACTTAGAGCCAGAAATACTGGAATGTGAAGTCAAGTGGGCCTTAGAAAGCATCACTACGAACAAAGCTAGTGGAGGTGATAGAATTCCAGTTGAGCTATTTCAAATCTTGGAAGATGACACTGTGAAAGTGCTGCACTCAATATGCCAGCAAATTTGGAGAACTCAGCAGTGGCCACAGGAATGGAAAAGGTCAGGTTTCATTCCAATCCCAAAGAAAGGCAATGCCAAAGAATGCTCAAACTACCACACAATTGCATTCATCTCACACGCTAGTAAAGTAATGCTCAAAATTCTCCAAGCCAGGCTTCAGCAATACCTGAACCGTGAACTTCCAGATGTTCAAGCTGGTTTTAGAAAAGGCAGAGGAACCAGAGATCAAATTGCCAACATCCGCTGGATCATTGAAAAAGCAAGAGAGTTCCAGAAAAACATCTATTTCTGCTTATGGACTATGCCAAAGCCTTTGACTGTGTGGATCGCAATAAACTGTGGAAAATTCTGAAAGAGATGGGAATACCAGACACCTGACCTGTCTCTTGAGAAACCTATATGCAGGTCAGGAAACAACAGTTAGAACTGGACATGGAACAACAGACTGGTTCCAAATAGGAAAAAGAGTATGTTGAGGTTGCATATTGTCACCCTGCTTATTGAACTTCTATGCAGAGTACATCATGAGAAATGCTGGGCTGGAAAAAGCGCAACCTGGAATCAAGATTGCCAGGAGAAATATCAGTAACCTCAGATATGCAGATGACACCACCTTTATGGCAGAAAGTGAAGAGGAATTAAAAAGCCTCTTGATGAAAGTGAAAGAAGAGAGTGAAAAAGTTGGCTTAAAGCTCAATATTCAGAAAACTAAGATCATGGCATCGGGTCCCATCACTTCATGGGAAATAGATGGGGAAACAGTGGAAATAGTGTCTGACTTAGTTTTTTGGGGCTCCAAAATCACTGCAGATGTGGATTGCAGCCATGAAATTAAAAGATGCTTACTCCTTGGAAGGAAAGTTATGACCAACCTAGATAGCATATTGAAAAGCAGAGATATTACTTTGCCAACAAAGGTCCGTCTAGTCAAGGCTATGGTTTTTCCAGTGGCCATGTACGGATGTGAGATTTGGACTGTCAAGAAAACTGAGAGCCAAAGAATTAATTTTATGAACTGTGGTGTTGGAGAAGACTCTTGAGAGTCCCTTGGACTGCAAGGAGATGCACCCAGTCCTTCTTAAAGGAGATCAGTCCTGGGTGTTCATTGGAAGGACTGATGCTGAAGCTGAAACTCCAGTACTTTGGCCACCTCATGCGAAGAGTTGACTTTTTTGAAAAGACTCTGATACTGGGAGGGATTGGGGGCAGGAGGAGAAGGGGATGACAGAGGAGGAGATGGCTGGATGGCATCACCAACTCGATGGACGTGAGTTTGAGTGAACTCCAGGAGTTGGTGATGGACAGGGAGGCCTGGCGTGCTGCGATTCATGGGGTCACAAAGAGTCGGACAGACTGAGCAACTGAACTGAACTGAAAACCCATTAGGAATACAAGTGGACCATCAGTCTACACAACTAACACACAAAAATCCATAAATTTTCTAAATATTATACCTGTGTGTATATATATACATATGTATATATACCTTTATACACACAGGAAGTAAAGATCATATTTTTAATAATAATAAAAAAAGATACATTACCTTGGTAAAAACCTTAAGAGAAATGTTCATGGTCGATGTGAACAAAATCTCTCAATTCTAATGAAAGACACAAAAGAGGATTTAACTGAATAGGAATACACACATTACTCTTGGATGCTGCTGCTGCTAAGTCGCTTCAGTCGTGTCCGACTCTGCACAACCCCATAGAAGGCAGCCCATCAGGCTCCACCGTCCCTGGGATTCTCCAAGCAAGAACACTGGAGCGTGTTGCCAATTCCTTCTTCAATGCATGAAAGTGAAAAGTGAAAGTGAAGTCACTCAGTCGTGTCTGACTCTTCGCAACCCCATGGACTGCCGCCTACCAGGCTCCTCTGTCCATGGGATTTTCCAGGCAAGAGTATTGGAGTGGGGTGCCTTTGCCTTCTCTGTACTCTTGGTTAGGATGACTCAAAACAGTAACTCCCATATTAATTATAAATTTAAAGCAATCTCAAAATAGCATACCATCAAGATTTGAGGGGGAGGAATGTAACAGCAGTTTCTAGCTCCTAATAAAACAAATGTTGGAAATAAAATGGGCCAGTGAATTTTGGAAGTAAAAGAGAAGAGATGGGTCACTGACCCAACCATATTAAAACCAATTTTAAAGTTATTCAAACTAAAAAAAGAGAGTATAGGATAAGTACCTCAGAAACAGAATGGAAAGTACACAGAGGCAGGAGACATGAAATTTATATGGGAATTTGAGAGTGGCATTCCATACATAAGAAAAAAGAAACAATTCAGCAAATGCCTTGGAGGAAAACCAGCAAGCCATTAAAAAAAATTCCTTTCCATCTTCTTGCAACAAAATAAATGCTAGCTGGGACAGAGAATTAGTAATTCCATGGAAGCTGTAAAAAGAAGTATGATTGATTTTTTATGTATTTATATATATTTTAATGTATTTTTTATGTATTTATTCCTGAATTTTGTTTAGGGAAGACTTTCTAAGCAGGAAGCAGATTCCAGAGACTGTTAAGCAAAAGAATGATGTATTTTACTACTGGAAAAATTAAAAATCATGAATGAACTCCCCCAAATCACCACATATAAAATCATAAGACCAAGGCAAACAGAGAATTTTATGTGACAAATGATAGAAGTCAATTTCCTATCTTTTGCTTTTGGCTTCGTATCTTTGCAAGTCTGTTAATAGTTTTCAGCATCCATTTTCATTTGGGATTTGATTATTGGCTGATTGCTCTCTTCTCTTTTGCCTCTTCTTTTTATCTTTTTTTTTTTTCCTTTTTCTTCCTTTTCCCCCTTTTCCTTCTCCATGGAAGTGTGTGAATCTCTTTGAGTGGTCTTGCGCTGTTAAGAGTTATTTCACCATTAGTCTAGGGATTCTGTCTTCTATGCTGTGTGGCCTATGGAATCTTGATGCTGCAGGCAGGGGTTGGGCCTGGACCCCAGAGGTGGGAGACTCAACTCCAGGGCTTTGGACCACTAGAGAACTCCCGACCCCATAGGACATTAATAGGCAAGAGCCCTCCCAAAGGTCTCCATCTCAACACTAAGACCAAACCCCACCCAAAAACCAGCGAGGTCTGGGGCTGGATGCCCCATGCCAATTCTTAGCAAAACAGGAGCACAGCCCTGAATATTAGCTGCCCAAAGCCACACCAACCCATAGGCACCCTGAAACACACTACTGGACACAGCACTGCCCTTCAGAGAGACAAGATATAACTCCATCCACCAGAACACAGGCAGAAGTCTCCCAACCAGGACACTTTCACAAGGCATTGGTCCAACCTCAGCCAAAGGAGGCAGACTCCACAATTAAGAGGAACTACAACTTTCCAGCCTGCAGAAAGGAGACCCCAAACAGACAATTAAAGAAAATGAAAAGACAGAGAAGTCAATTTCTTTACAATGGTGTCACTGAGGGTCGGACACAACTGAATGACTTCACTTTCACTTTTCACTTTCATGTATTGGAGAAGGAAATGGCAACCCACTCCAGTGTTCTTGCCTTAAGAATCCCAGGGACGGGGGAGCCTGGTGGGCTGCCGTCTATGGGGTTGCACAGAGTCAGACACGACTGAAGTGACTTAGCAGCAGCAGCAGCAGCATAGACACCTAAGGAAAATGAACCACTAGAAAAATGGGTAAGCAAGTAAAAGAAACAAAAATGTTCCATTCCATTCACATTAAAGCAATGTAAGTCAAAACAACAGTAAGATATTAAAACTCTTAGACAAGAAAAGGTCAAAAGTTGATGATTCCCATCAGAGAAATGGCTACTCGCAAACACTGTCAGTAGAACTTAAATTTTTTCACCTTTTTGGAAGGCAATTTGTATCTATTAGCATGAAAACTATCGTGCCTTGACCCAGAAATCTCACTTGTAGAAACTTACCCCATAGGAATTATGAACAATTAGAAGAATTGACATTTACTGAGGAGTGCTTACTATGTGAAGGTGGGCTGAAAAATGTCTTATATGGATCATCTCATTTAATCCTCAAAATGACATAATGAAGAAGGCTCTCTGCACATTTTACAGAGAGGTAAACTGAAAGTGAAGAGATCAAGAGATGTGCTCCAGGTTACACAGTAAATAATAGAGTGGGGATTTTTAAACCTCAATTAGATATGTCCTCCCAAGGATATTCATGGAAGTGTTATAAGAGTTAAAAGCTAGAAACCATTCAAGTGACCAACAATATCCACCTCATGCGAAGAGTTGACTCATTGGCGAAGACTCTGATGCTGGGAGGGATTGGGGGCAGGAGGAGAAGGGGATGACAGAGGATGAGATGGCTGGATGACATCACTGACTCGATGGACGTGAGTCTGAGTGAACTCCGGGAGTTGGTGATGGACAGGGAGGCCTGGCGTGCTGCGATTCATGGGGTCGCAAAGAGTTGGACATGACTGAGCAACTGATCTGATCTGATCTGAAGCACTTGATAAATTTCTAAGAATTACTGGCAGCTGTTATAGAAATGAAGGAGATCTACATGTGCTGATAGGGAAAGATCCCTACAATGCACCAGTGAGAAAAAAGCAAGGAACAGATCAGTGGACTTACAGTGCAGACTTTGGTGTTTCAAGAGTATATTTTACAATGCTGCCAACTGCCTATATGGAGCCTTAGTGCAAGTTAGTTTAAGGTGCCCCCTCTGGGTGTTCACAGTCTCTCAAGACCCAACTCAATAGAAAACATCCCGAGATAGTTTAAAAAACTGCATAAAAAAATATGACTCTTTGAACCCCTCACCTTAAAACCTTTTCCTGCTGCCTTTGACAGTCCTAAACTGTTACACGTGTTCCTTAGCTGATCCTAATTAAGTCTTGGCATGCATGCATGCTAAGTTGCTTCAGTCATGTCCAACTCTGTGCGACGCTGTGGACCACATAGCAGCCCACCAGGCTCTTCTGTCCACGGGATTCTGTAGGCAAGAATACTGGAGTGGCTTGCCATTTCCTTCTCCAGTTTTACATATGGTAATGTATATAGTTCAATGCTACTCTCTCAGTTTGTCCCACCTTCTCCTGCCCCAGCTGTGTCCAAAAGTCTGTTCTCTGTGTCTCTATTCATGTCCAGCAAATAGGTTCAAGTCAATTTTTTTAGTGTATTTCACAGGTATATGCTCACTGACCTAGAGCCAGACATCCTGGAATGTGGAATCAAGTGGGCCTTAGAAAGCATCACTACGAACAAAGCTAGTGGAGGTGATGGAATTCCAGCTGAGCTATTTCAAATCCTAAAAGATGATGCTGTGAAAGTGGTGCACTCAATATGCCAGAAAATTTGGAAAACTCAGCAGTGGCCACAGGACTGGAAAAGGGCAGGTTTCATTCCAATCCCAAAGAAAGGCAATGCCAAAGAATGCTCAAACTCCACACAATTGCACTCATCTCACATGCTAGTAAAGTAATGCTCAAAATTCTTCAAGCCAGGCTACAGCAATACATGAACTGTGAACTTCCTGATGTTCAAGCTGGTTTTAGAAAAGGCAGAGGAACAAGAGATCAAATTGCCAACATCCGCTGGATCATTGAAAAAGCAAGAGAGTTCCAGAAAAACATCTATTTCTTCTTTATTGACTCTGCCAAAGCCCTTGACTGTGTGGATAAAAATAAACTGTGGAAAATTCTGAGAGAGATGGGAATACCAGACCACCTGACCTGCCTCTTGAGAAATTTGTATGCAGGTCAGGAAGCAACAGTTAGAACTGGACATGGAACAACAGACTCGTTCCAAATAGGAAAAGGAGTATGTCAAGGCTGTATATTGTCACCCTGCTTATTTAACTTATATGCAGAGTACATCATGAGAAATGCTGGGCTGGAAGAAGCACAAGCTGGAATGAAGATTGCTGGGAGAAATATCAATAACCTGAGATATGCAGATGACACCACCCTTATGGCAGAAAGTGAAGAGGAATTAAAAAGCCTCTTGATGAAGTGAAAGATGACAGTGAAAAAGTTGGCTTAAGACTCAGCATTCAGAAAATGAAGAACATGGCATCTGGTCCCATCCCTTCATGGGAAATAGATGGGGAAACAGTGGAAACAGTGTCAGACTTTATTTTTCTGGGCTCCAAAATCACTGCAGATGGTGACTGTAGCCATGAAATTAAAAGACGCTTACTCCTTGGAAGGAAAGTTATGACCAACCTAGATAGCATATTCAAAAGCAGAGACATTACTTTGCCAACAAAGGTTCATCTAGTCAAGGCTATGGTTTTTCCTGTGGTCATGTATGGATGTGAGAGTTGGACTATGAAGAAGGCTGAGTGCCGAAGAATTGATGCTTTTGAACTGTGGTGTTGGAGAAGACTCTTGAGAGTCCCTTGGACTGCAAGGAGATCCAACCAGTCCATTCTGAAGGAGATCAGCCCTGGGATTTCTTTGGAAGGAATGATGCTGAAGCTGAAACTCCAGTACTTTGGCCACCTCATGTGAAGAGTTGACTCATTGGAAAAGACCCTGATGCTGGGAGGGATTGGGGGCAAGAGGAGAAGGGGACGACAGAGGATGAGATGGCTGGATGGCATCACTGACTCGATGGACGTGAGTCTGAGTGAACTCCGGGAGTTGGTGATGGACAGGGAAGCCTGGCGTGCTGCGAATCATGGGGTCACAAAGAGTCAGACATGACTGAGCGACTGATCTGATCTGATCTGATTGGTGTTTTTCTTTGACTTACTTCACTCTGTAGAATAGGCTCCAGTTTCATCCACCTCATTAGAACTGATTCAAGCATTCTTTTCAACAGCTGAGTAATATTTCATTGTGTATATATACCACAGCTTTCTTTTCCATTCGTCTGCTGATGGACATCTAGGTTGCTTCCATGACCTGGCCATTGTAAACAGAGCTGGGATGAACATTGGGGTACACGGGTCTCTTTCAATTCTGGTTTCCTCACTGTGTTTGCCCAGCAGTGGGATTGCTGTGTCGTATGGCAGTTCTATTTCCATTTTTTAAAGGAATTTCCACACTGTTCTCCATAGTGGCTGTACTAGTTTGCATTCCCACCAACAGTGTAAGAGGGTTCCCTTTTCTCTGCACCCTCGGCAGCATTTGTTGTTTGTAGACTTTGATAGCAGCCATTCTGACTGGCATGAGATGGTGCATCATTGTGGTTTTGATTTGCATTTCTCTGATAATGAGTGATGTTGAGCATTTTCTCATGTGTTTGTTAGCCATCTGTATGTCTTCTTTGGAGAAATGTCTGTTTAGTTCTTTGGCCCATGTTTTGATTGGATCATTTATTTTTCTGGAACTGAGCTGCATAAACTGCTTGTATATTTTTGAGATTCTTTGTCAGTTGCTTCATTTGCTATTATTTTCTCCCGATCTGAAGGCTGTCTTTTCACCTTGCTTATAGTTTCCTTCGTTGTGCAAAAGCTTTTAAGTGTAATTAGGTCCCATTTGTTTATTTTTGCTTTTATTTCCATTACTCTGGGAGGTGGGTCATAGAGGATCCTGCTATGATTTACATCAGCGAGTGTCTTGCCTATGTTTTCCTCTAGGAGTTTTATAGTTTCTGGTCTTACATTTAGATCTTTAATCCATTTTGAGTTTATTTTTGTGTATGATGTTAGAAAGTGTTCTAGTTTCACTCTTTCACAAGTAGTTGACCAGTTTTCCCAGCACCACTTGTTAAAAGTTGTCTTTTCTCCATTGTATATTCTTGCCTCCTTTGTCAAAGTTAAGGTGCCCATAGGTGCATGGATTTATTTCTGGGCTTTCTTTTTTTGTTGTTGTTGTTTTTTTTAATTTTATTTTATTTTTAAACTTTACATAATTGTATTAGTTTTGCCAAATCCGTTGATCTATATTTCTGTCTTTGTGCCAGTACCATACTGTCTTGATGACTGTAGCTTTGTAATATAGCCTGAAGTCAGACAGGTTGATTCCTCCAGTTCCATTCTTCTTTCTCAAGATTGCTTTGGCCATTTGAGGTTTTCTGTATTTCCATACAAATTGTGAAATTATTTCTAGTTCTCTGAAAAATACTGTTGGTAGCTTGATAGGGATTGCATTGAATCTATAGATTGCTTTGGGTAGTATACTCGTTTTCACTATATTGAGTCTTCCGATTCATGAACATGGTATATTTCTCATATTTGTGTCATCTTTGATTTATTTCATCAGTGTTTTGTAGTTTTCTATGTATAAGTCTTTTGTTTCTTTAGGTAGATTTATTCCTAAGTATTTTATTCTTTTCATTGCAGTGGTGAATGGAATTCTTTCCTTAATTTCTCTGTTTTCTCATTGTTAGTGTATAGGAATGCAAGGGATTTCTGTGTGTTAATTTTATATCTTGCAACTTTACTATACTGATTGATTAGCTCTATTAATTTTCTGGTGGTGTCTTTAGGTTTTCTATGTAGACAATCATGTCATCTGCAAACAGTGAGAGTTTTACTTCTTGTTTTCCAATCTGGATTCCTTTTATTTCTTTTTCTTCTCTGATTGTTGTGGCTAAAACTTCCAAAACTATGTTGAATAGTAGTGGTGAGAGTGGGCACCCTTTCTTGTTCCTGACTTTAGGGGAAATGCTTTCAACCTTTCACCGTTGAGGATAATGTTTGCTGTGGGTTTATCGTATATGGCTTTTATTATGTTGAGGTATGTTCCTTCTATGTCTGCTTTCTGGAGGGTCTTTATCATAAATGGATGTTGAATTTTGTCAAAGGCTTTCTCTGCATCTATTGAGATAATCATATGGATGTAATTACTCATAAATTTGGATTTGGTAATTTGGGCTTCCCTGGTCACTCTGCGGTAAAGAATCCATCTGCCAGTGCAGGAGATGTGGGTTTGATCCCTCAGTTGGAAAGATCCCCTGGAGTAGGAAATGGAAACCCACTCCAGTGTTCTTGCCTGGGAAATCCCATGGACAGTGGAATCTGGCAGTCCATGGAGTTGCAAAAGAATTGGATGCAATTTAGTGACTAAACAAACACACAAACAACAACACTGCCATTGTACTAACCAGTGTATCACTCTTGCGGTGTTTTCTATTTGTCTTGACTATTCTCAGGTTTCCTTTTTTCCTTTATATTTTATTTGGATTTAGTTTGGAGTAAATAGCCTGTATCATTGTCTATTCTCATTTATTAGCATATGAAACTGCTAGTAAGACACAACAGCATGCGTGCAAAGTCCACACAGGAATAAAACCAGGTGGGGGGTCACACAGAATCCTGATTGCTCTTCAGAAGTACCTGGGCTTGGTTAAAATGCAGTTTTTTCCCTCATCCCAGAAGTATGAAATAAAATGTGGAGCAGGTAAGGTGTGTTTTAAGCTCAACAGGTAATTCAGTTGAACCATCAATAGACCCTATTTCCTCCTCCACCTTTGAAGGGTAGGTACAGAAAAGGGGGCTAAGAAAACACCTTTAGCGCCACGCTCTTCAGCATTTCCTCAGGGCCGCACATCACAGGGCTCAGGCTAGTCTCCAGTCCACAAGTTGGTGTCTGTCTGCACTGCACACAGCTGAGAGGCTCGCCCTCGTCAGGCCTGGTCTGCGTGTCTCCTAGTCTGCTGTCTGTATCCCAAGGCCAGTGGCCCTCAGGTCCTAACTTGGCTCTGGTCTCCTCACTGTTTCTCCTGATTCCCTGCAGGGTATTTCTATAAGACTGACAAGTCTTTGTTTCCACCACTCAATAAGACCAGAAATAATCTCTAGGAAGCCAAGCTGAATCTACTCAATCAGCACACACACAGTGCTCTGTCTTTGTTTTATTGTAAATCATTACCATTACAATAATACTGGTGGCATGGTGGACTACATTTTTATAAAGCCATTTGGTGCATAGTATGAGCTTTTGTTTGCTGTAAAAAAGAGGTCAGCCTTAAAATTAACCACAAAAGCCCTAAAAGATGCTACAAAACATGAATCTCTACCTCTTCAGAGGTAGTTTGGTGCTTCCAGCTCTCCATAGGCAGTTGGAGTTCGCTTACCAATTTTACTTTCTATGTTCAAATAAGAAAAAAAGAACTGGAGGATAATGCAACAACTAAACACTTTTTTACTTCAAGCAAGAAGATATTTGGTACAGAGACTGAAATAAATCAAGGAAAATGTTTCTGTTAACTGGAAAATAAAAATAATATCTTAGTGTGACCTTTCACCAAAAAAAAAAAAAAAATAATTCAAGAGCTATGCTTGAACAGCTGTAACTGGAGGCATTTTAGATTTATAATATACATTATACATATAATGTTATTGTACTCATAAAAGCGGATATTATATAGAGAAACCCGACACATTTTTTCTGTTGTTCTAACAATTCCTCAAAAATAAATTTTGTTGGGAAAGAATTCTGAAGGTTAAAAAAATTTTTTTTACTTAAAAAAAAAAAACAAAAAACTGCCAACACCTTTACCATATACAGTGTCTTTTGTGCTGCAGGGGCTGCGGGCCCCATTGGTGGAGCCTGTGTGGGCTTTATTAGTCCCCGTGGTCTCAGCTTCCACTTACTTGGCTTTGTTATACAGACCCTTAGCAAAACAGGATGAAGATGCAAAATGTGACCAAAAAATATGAGAGACTGGGTGGGGAAAAGTTGCATATTCTGCTCAGCTCTTCCCCTGTAAGGTTCTGCTTCTCCTCAGTCAGCCACCTGAGAAGGCCTGAGGTGCCTGCATGCGAGCCTTAGGAGAAGCACCCCTGTGGGGGCTGAGAGGTGGCTACTGACCTACCAACCCCTACCTGTCCTTCCAAAGAGGT
Organism: Bubalus bubalis; assembly: GCF_019923935.1. Taxonomy (NCBI): domain Eukaryota; kingdom Metazoa; phylum Chordata; class Mammalia; order Artiodactyla; family Bovidae; genus Bubalus; species Bubalus bubalis. Next base: position 64,122,891 of record NC_059176.1, read on the forward strand.
AGGTGGCCCAGGAGGTGATGCTGACTCGGGGGCGTTCTCCAGACTTTGTCTTATTCTGTGTTACTGCTTTGCACTCTGGTTGGCTTGGATTGCAGAGATTTATAGTGCAGCATCTCCTTCTGTTTCCAAGACCTCCTTCGCTCAGGAGCTCAGGTGCATGCTGCACTCCGGATGCTGGGCTTCTTGAGTGATGGTGACTCGGGGAGCAGCCTGACCTGGGTCCAGTGCCTTGGTGGACCCCATGGCCTGCTGGGTAGCTCTGCTGGCTGAGGGGATGGCTCAGGACACAACAGGGACACATCTCTCTCGGAGAGGAAACGAGAAACCAGCAAATACAAGGAGGGGGGCCCAAACTCCCTTCTCTTGGCCGTGGAGCCTGAGGGACGAGAACCCGGGGGATGTGAAAATTACCTTTGGGGAGCTAACAAACAGTCACCAAATTAAGTGGAAACAGCTTTCTGGGTACTTGCATTTCTAGGTGTCTCCAGACACATTTAAAAGGAATTCTTCAAGACTGTGCCTTTTGTTCAGGCCCATTCAGTGTCAAGTTTCACCATGCTGCTCTCCCAAATAGGGCTGGGATCACAATGAAAGGAGGGCCAGGGCTGGGGTCAGAGTGGAGAGAGGGTCAGGGCTGGGATCACAGTGGAGAAAGGGTCAGGGCTGGGGTCACGGTGGAGAGAGGGTCTGGTAATAGGAACACCACAGCCTACAGTATGCACTCTCATGCCCATTATTATCTCATTTGATCCTTACTCCATCCCTGTGAGGGGAAAGGGCATGTCTGGTTCTTCCCACTGGAGAGACGCAGCACACAGCATGGAAGGCTTAAATACTTTCCACGGCAGAAGGGAGCTTGTGAGCCCTGAAGCCTGGCCCCTTAGTTTGGTCCTGCCACCACTGTTCCTTTGCTATCTCTAGCTCACTTTTGGGAAGTGAGTCATTTCTGTGGCCAAACACACCTGGAAAAGGTGGGTTGCCTTAGCACTTCTCAAATCATCTTGAACACAGGCAAGGCGGGAAGGGGAAGGCCCACAACCAAGTTGGCTCCAAGTGTCTCAAATGCATGAATGGGCACAATTAGAACTAGAAGGGTTCTCTGGAGAAATCTTTGAAGCCTGAGTCCTAACTCCAGTAAAATCCACTGGTATGCTTATATTCAACATTTTAACACAAAAACAACATTTTGTTAAATATATCTTAGGAGGGGGGGAAGGTGGTAATAATGAAAGAGGGGCAAAATCTGTGGTCCCTCTGGGTCCTGAGGCCACAGCAGTGGAGGAGGGAGCACGTCCTGCTCCCAGCAGCCCTCGCGGTGCACTGTGCACTGGGAGCTACATGGGCTTCAAGCTAACAGCCATGCTGACCATTGGGGATGAGGTGCCTGTTGGCTCCAAGGTTGTTCTTCAAACGGTCTGTCTCTTTGCCTTCTGTGGCTTCTTTCTTCTTCTCTTCCTCCTCTTCTTCCTCTTCATACTCATCCTCACTATCACTTCTCACATCCCGGATGCTCTGGACAAAGAAAACAATGGGCTGTGAGTGACAGCTTTCCAGAAAGACTCTTAGGTGAATAAGCAAACAAATGGGCCCAGTTCAGAGGTATGACTCCCTTCAGAGAAAACACATATTCATTCACACAACCAAACATTCACCAAGACAGAACATACCAGGAATCATAAAACAAACCTTAGCAAACTTAATTGAAATTATGAAAAGTATCTTCACATCCTAATGGAATTAAGCTAGAAATCGTTATCAAAAAATAGTATGAAAATTTCAAAACACTTGGAAATTAAACAACACCTTATAAATAAATCAAGGGATCAAAACAGTAAGTCTCAAGGAATACTAGAAAATACTTTTAATTAAAATAAAAATACAACACATTAAACTTGTTCATCTAGTTAAAATAGTGCTTAAAAGGAAATGTATACCTTACAAATGCTTATATTAGAAAACAAGAAAAGGCTCTATTGATATGAGCTTCCAACTTAAGAAACTAGGGGAAAAAAGAAATGAAAAATAAGCCCAAAGTGAGCAAAAGGGAGGAAATAAGAGAGATGAGAAATCAATGAAATTGAAAACAGAGGTTACCTGAGTAGTCTTAAAACTATGAAAAAAAAATTAAATATGTAGTTTAAAATCTTCTGAAAAAGAGTATCATCAGGAACAGATGGTTTCACTGGCAAATTCCATGAAACATATAAAGGAGAAAAAACACCAACTCTCTTCCAGAAAAAAAGAAGAGGGAACACATCCCAAATTACTTTATGAGGCCAGATTACCCTGATACCAAAACCAGACAAAGACAGTATAAGAAAATACAACTACAGACCGATATCTTTAATGAACACAGACTTTAAAATCCTCAACAAAATGTTCCAAATCAAAACTAGCAATGTATAAAAAATAGTACACCATGAGGTTTGTCCCAGTAATGCAAAGCTGGTTCAATATTTGGAAATCAGTGAATGTAACCCATCATATTAATAATATAAAGAAGGGAAAATAATTACATTAACTGGCACAGAAAAATCATATGACAAAATTCAACACCCATTCATGATTTAAAAAAAAAAAAAAAAACCTTTGAAAACTCTGCAAAGAAGGACTACTTGATGGTGAATGACTGAACGCTTTCCCTCTAAGACTAGGAACAAGTCTGGATGTCCACTTTCACCATTCCTATTCACACTGCATTGGAAATTCTAGCCAATGAAATAAGGCAGGAAAAAGAAACAAAAGTCATACAAATTGGGAAGAAAGAAATAAAAATATCTTTATCTGCAGAAGACATATTTTTTTAAACTTTTTACTTTTTTGCTCATGCCACGTGGCATGTGGGATCTTAGTTCCCCAACCAGGGATCGAACTTGGACCCCCTGCTTTGAAAGTGTGGAGTCTTAACTGCTGGACTGCCAAGGAAATCCCCAGATGACATAATTATTTATATAGAAAATATAAAGAATCAACCCCAAAACTCCTAGAATTAATATATGAGTTTAAAAGGTCAACATACACAATCTGTCTCTCTGTGTGTCTCTGTATCTTTATGTCTCTATTCTCTTTCTCTCACACACACAATCTTGATTTCTAAACACTAATGTAAATTTAAGTAAGTTAAGTCGCTCAGTTGTGTTCAACTTCTTGCGACCCCATGAACTGTAGCCTGCCAGGCTCCTCCAACAGTGGGATTTTCCAGGCAAGAATACTGGAATGGGCTGCCATTTCCTTCTCATGTAGTAAGCTGAAAATGTCCTCAAAAATATTATGTCTTAATTCCTGTAATCTGTGACAGCTAATTTACATGGTGAAGTTTTTTTGCACATGTGATTAAATTAAGGATTTTTAGATGAGAGATGATCATGGCTTCATAAGAGGGGCAGAGGGGATCTGACACAGAGGAAAGGAATATGAAGACAGAGGTAGAAACTGCAGTGATATAGCCATAAGCCAAGGAGTGCTGGCAGCCACCAGCAGTTAGAAGAGCCAAAGAACTGATTTCCTTTGTGTGTAAACACACACCTGCCACACAGTTTTGATTTCTACTCAAAACTGATCATAGACTTCTGACCTCCAGAACTTCAGAAAGTAAACTTTGTTGTTTTAAGCCACCAAGTTTGTGGCAGTTTGTTACACCAGCCATAGTAAACCAACATGACTAGAAATTTCCAACTAAAACAGAAAGTTAAAAAGGAGGAACATTTGCAATAGTTTTATAAAACAAAACACTTAGGTACAAGTATAACAAAGCATGTATAGGATCTTCATGTAAAACCCTGATAAAAGAAATCAAAGATCTAAATAACTAGAGACATAATATGCTCATGACTTGGAGTTTTAATACAGTAAATATGTTAATCATCCCCAAATTTATGTATAGATTCCACATAATACCAATTAAAATCCTTCTTATAGATAAGCTGATTCTAAAATTTATATGGAGATGCAAAGGAACTAGAATAGAGACGGCAACAATGAAAAAGAAGACTAAAATTGGAAAACTTGAATTACCCAATTTTAAGACTTGACTATAAAGTTACAGTAATAAAGACTGGATGGTATTAGCAAAGGGGTAAACACATAGATCAATGAAACAGAAAAGAGAATCTAGAAATAGACTCACACAAATATGGCCAATTGAGTTTTGACAAAGGTACAAAAACAATTCAATGGAGAAAGGGTAGTCTTTTCAACAACTGATGCTGAAGCCATCAGAAATCCTTAGGCAGAAAGTAAATTTTAACCTTATAAAAATGTTAACATAAAATGAATCATAGATTTAAATATAAAATATAAAACTACAAAACTTTCAGAAGAAAACCTACAACCTAGAGTTGAGTAATGAGTTCTTTGACATGATACAAAAAGCATATTCCATTAAAAAAATGATAAACTGTACTACATCAAAATTAAAACTTTTGCTTTGTGAAAGAAACAGTTTAGAGAATAAAAATACAAGTTGCAAACTGGGAGATAATATTTGCAAATCCCATATTCAACTTGTAGGATAATAAAACATTCTCATAACAATGTGAAAAAAAAATTTTAATGGGAAAATATATAAAAATAGACAGTCTATGAGGATACAGGCTGTCCACATGAAAAGATGTTCAACATCATGAGCCATTAGGAAAATGCAAATTAAAATCATGATTAAATTAAAAATTTAATTTAAATTAAAATTAGAATTTTATTCTAAAATTAGAATTAAACTTAAAAATTCTGAGAATACCAAGTGCTGACAAGGATGCAGAGTGACTGGAAGGAACTCTTATACATTGCTGATGGAAATGCAAATTGGTATAGACACTTTGTCTCAGCATTCCTACCCCTGAGGATCTATCCTAGAGACAGATACAATATTAATGTTCACAGAAAAGCAAATGTTTACAAAAACTCTATTCATAATTGCCAAAAATTGAAAGCAATCCAAATGTTCTTCAACAAGTAAATTAGTAAGCAGTTGTACATCCATAGAGACAAACTTCTGATATTTATAAGACACTGGATGAATCTCAAAGGCTTTAAGTCAAAAGTTTGTTTCCAAAGGTTACCTACCAAAAGACATACTAATGTACTTTTCATGACATTCTTTAAAAGACTAAACTGTCGGGATGGTGAACAGAAAAGTGCTGCCAAGAGCTGGGGTGGAGGGAGGAGCTATTGGAGTGAGAGAATTCTTCTATATCCAGATTACAGCAATGGCCGCACAAATCTACACTTGTGCTGAAATTCACAGAACTGTACAACAGTACAGAAATATTTTACTGGTAAGTTTAAAAATAAAACAAAAGCATTTCTTGTTATAAAGCAAACATGATGGTTTTCCCCAATAAACTAAGTAAAGTATTACTCATGTGGGCATTTTGGTTGTCAGGATATTTTTGCTTTGAGGGATAGGATGTTTCCTGTTTTCTTTATGCAGGAATGTCCTTCCAAGACAGTTCCTAATAAAGAGTTATATGTTTTTCCGTGGTTCACAGTATTCTGAAAGGAATTTTGCCAGGAAAACTCCTAGAGGAATAAAATTGTTCCCAAGGAAGGCAGATGGAATTGTCACAGATCAGACTTCACTACAAAAGATAAAAGATGGTGTGAACTATTAAAACAATACCAAGAACTCAAGTTCTGTGCAAGGCCAGCGTTGGACATGATCTCTGACTCTCTAAGCTGGTTCACAAATGTATGTATTAACCCTAACTTAGAGCAGAAAAAAAATATGGAAGGTGAGACTGTTTCCTCACACATCATTTTTCAAAATGACATCTATAACCATAAGGCTTTTCCCTTTTGTGACCTGAAGACTAAAACCGAATACCTCTGGAGATTCTTGGGGTATGTGTAACCAAACACTTCTTTGTGCAGACAAAGGCCTAAACAACACCACCAACAACAATGTACACATTCTGCTGTCTTAATCGCAGAAATACAACTCCATAGGCCCTTTTCTGTACGTTCCGCTCTTTTCTACAACACAGAAAGTGTCTCAAAATAAACAAAGCTCACTGTAAACCCTGAGGAATAAACTCGGCATCACATCAGTTAAAATGCAACAGAGAGGGCAAGGGCAGGATGATATGGGAGAATGGCACTGAAACATGTAAAATATCATATGTGAAACGAATCGCTAGTCCAGGTTTGATGCATGATACAGGGTGCTTGGGGCTGGTGCACTGGGATGACCCAGAGGGTCATAGGGAGGGAGGTGTGAGGGGTGTTCAGGATGGGGAACACATGTACACTCATGGCAGATTCAAGTCAATGTATGGCAAAACCAATACAATATTGTAAAGTAAAATAAATAAATTAATTAAAAATAAATAAATAGATAAAAATAAAAATTGAGGAAAAAAACAAAAACAAAAACAACCCAGATGCAACAGAGAAAGGCAACCTTTCCACAACTGGCTGGGAGCCAGGATCAGAGTGCTGCCCCCTGTAGACAGAGTCCTTCAGGGGAGAGCCATGTTTGGTTGATGTTTGCTTTCATGGACAATGCCCCTTGGCTCTCCTTCTCATTATTTAAATGATTTTTGTAGGGAACAAGGGGAAATCTGAATCAGAACAAAGAAACTAATTTCCCCCTGAAAGTGAAAGTGTGAACTGTTAGTTGCTGGGTTCTGTCTGACTCTTTGTAACCCCCCTCAACCCCCCGTCATGGACTGTAGCCCAACAGCTCCTCTGTCCCTTGGATTCTCCAGGCAAGAATAGTGGAGTGGGTTACTATTCCTTTATCCAGGAGATCTTCCTGACTCAGGGATTGATCCCGGGTCTCCTGCACTGCAGGCAGATTCTTTACCATCTGAGTCACCACTGACTCTGCCCCTAATTTCTTCTTAGAAAGGCATACTAGCATCTTTCCACTCCATTAAAAGGTATTTATGTATTTACTTATGGCTGTGTTGGGTCTTCCTTGCTGCACTTGGGCTTTCTCTAGCTGCAGAGAGCAGAGGCTGCTCTCTAGCTGTGGTGCACAGGCTTCTCACTGCAGTGGCTTCACTTCTTGTGGAGCACGGGCTCCAGGCACACAGGCTCCAGTAGTTGCAGCACGCAGGCTTAGTAGCTGGGGCTCTCAGTCTCCAGAGCTCGGGCTCAGTAGTTGTGGCACATGCACTTAGTTGCTCTGCAGCACGTGGGATCTTCCTGGACCAGGGATTGAACCTGTGTTCCCTGCATTGGCAGGTGTATTCTTAACCACTGGACCACCAGGGAAGTCCACTTCCACCCCTTTCTCAGGACTTGAGTAGCTGCTTTAGCTGAGAGATAAATTCACCTTGGAGGATGATCACCACAGCCTGAAGCCACATCCTACATTCAGCACCCTCACCTCTAAGAAGAGGGCTTGGACCATATAGGGACTTTGGAAACGTATGACATCCTCACAGTCAGAAAGATTGACTTTCTGAGCACTGTTGACTTTTAGTGAGCATTGGCTAGGGATGCCACACATCTTACAATGTGCATGACACCCAAATGTCCTGCCAGACCTGCCTTGGTAATTATCCAGGCCTGGACCCGAACTCCATTTTACATTCAGGCACAGGAATTCTTGCATGGTTGTTAATACATTGTCAATTCTTCAGGAATGCAACTACATACATAAATCAAAGGAAGACTATACTTCATTTTGTTCAGAACTTTACAATTTCAGAGAGTCGTGTCACGGATGGCAACTCCACCAGTGGCATTTAAGACTGCATCATCTGAATTTGCAGCTGCCCCGCTCACGGTGAGTCTCCATATAAGCAAACACAGCACCTGTCAACACAGTACATTCTCTAGTGCTCTCATGTACACGTTACACGTGAAATGCATATTTTATGAGAAATGTCTTTCATCTTATTTCTTTTTTATTACAGTTGTGGCACTATATTGCTGTTTTGAAATTATGCTTTTGGGTGAGTGCTATTACTAGGAATTTAAATTCAGGCTAGTGAAGGAAGTGTGGGTCCAATAGAATGGAGAACCACTGCCCTTGGTGGTGAAGCTCAGAAAGGATTTCCTGTTACTAAGAGTTGTTAGATGAATGATGAATGGTTGCACGTTATACAAACTTTAATAGTGTAAATTGAAAATGTAATGTAAATTGGAAATAAATATTAATAAAACCTCATATTATATTCAATTTCATCTTGTATATGCTACCTTTATACAACAACAATGGCATCCTTAAAGGGTTATTTTTTTCCACTGCCCTGAAAATCCACTGTGCTCTGCCTGCTCATCCTTCCCTCCTGCCTAATCACTGGAATCACTGATCTTTTTATTTTGCCATAGTTTTGTCTTTTCCAGAATGCCTTGTTGTTAGAATAATACAGTATTTAGCTTTTAAAATTAGCTTCTTTCACTTAGTAACAAACATTACTAAATAAAAAGAAATGAGCTATTAAGTTTTTTCACAGTTAATAGCTCATTTCTTTTTACTGCTGAAGACTATTCCATTGTCTGCATGCACATACCACAGTTATGCATCTACTCATGTATTGGAGGACATCTTGGTTGCTTCCAGGTGTTGGTAATTATAAATGAAGGTGCTATAATGTCCATGTGCCAGGCACCAAACTAAGCAGTTAGTATGAATAATACCATTTCCTCCTCACAGCAATCCTAGGATATAGCACCCTTCTCTTTACTTTAATAGGGAGAAAAATGAGGCTTAGAGGGGTTGAGTAACTTTTTCAAGGTCACACAATCATGAGAGGCATATAGGATGAAAACCCTGATCTAAAGTTAGACACTTTGAACCACAGTGCTCTACAAACCCCTGCTGGAATACTTGGAGAGACAGGGCATCCAGGGGGTCAGACAGACACTGACATACCTTATTCTATTCTATTTCATTTAAAAATGATACAAAACTGATTTGTCAACCTATTAATGATCTTCAACCCCCAGTTTAAAAAACCTTGACTAAGGTGTGCTAGAAAAAAATGACGCTTTTCTAAATCAGCTGAAATCTGGAAAGTTTAAGATATAAACTACAATCTATATTCTGCAAAGTACCTTCTCACAAGGTAAATCTTTTCCAGAAATTACAGTACTTAATAAAAATAAAACATAAGTCAAGCAAGCTCTAGGGGAACAAGGAATCTACTAATAAATACTTGCTAAAAGTCAAGCCACAGTGTTTCCTGGAACTCTACCTGTCTGCCTTGATGAGATGACAAGACTGCTTGTACCAGCAGCAGTGAGTCTTCTCTTGCAATCAGCCAGCTTCTTTTCTTGTATTGCCCTTATCTTTGCTTGCTCTCTGCACACCAGTACCCCTTACTTCCCTATTTCTTAGTTGTCCCTGAGCTTGTAGAACTGGTCTCATGTAACTCGTTGGCCCTAAACCATCCCACAAATCATTAAGGACCAGAGAAAATCCATGCAAAAAGAAGGATACAAAAATATCCAAGGATCTTCTTTGAAGAGTAAAGGGTGAATCTGGGCTTCAGCATCCAAAGGACTGTAGTCACTGGGTGCACAACTCTCACATGTGCCAAGCATGTTGCAGCACACACGCTCCTTATTACCTGCTGCCAGCTGCCCTTGTTGAAGGGTTAGCTGTGTCATTACAGACATCATATTACTATTCTGATAATGTTAGATAACTTTATGGAATTAGCAAAGATAGCTAATACTTAACTGGTTGTTTCCCAGAAATGATGTGGGTCCTCTAGAATACATACTAACAATGCTATTCATTCCACAATTGGAACTTCATGAGTATAATTTCTGCAAGGTCTTTTAAAAGTACCTCCTTCCTCTTCTCAGCAACTCCCTTCAGTTATACAAAGTGATGGTGAAAAGAATGAAGAACAAGTTACTTGTATAAAAGAGAACTTGTTCAGATCAGATCAGATCAGATCAGTCGCTCAGTCATGTCCGACTCTTTGCAACCCCATGAATCGCAGCACGCCAGGTCTCCCTGTCCATCACCAACTCCCGGACTTCACTCAGACTCACGTCCATCATGTCAGTGATGCCATCCAGCCATCTCATCCTCTGTCGTCCCCTTCTTCTCCTGCCCCCAATCCCTCCCAGCATCAGAGTATTTTCCAGTGAGTCAATTCTTTGCCTGAGGTGGCCAAAGTACTGGAGTTTCAGCTTAAGCATCATTCCTTCCAAAGAAATCCCAGGGCTGATCTCCTTCAGAATGGACTGGTTGGATCTCCTTGCAGTCCAAGGGACTCGCAAGAGTCTTCTCCAATACCACAGTTCAAAAGCATCAATTCTTTGGCGCTCAGCCTTCTTCACAGTCCAACTCTCACATCCATACATGACCACTGGAAAATCCATAGCCTTGACTAGATGGACCTTTGTTGGCAAAGTAATGTCTCTGCTTTTCAATATGCTATCTAGGTTGGTCATAACTTTCCTTCCAAGGAGTAAGCGTCTTTTAATTTCATGGCTGCAGTCACCATCTGCAGTGATTTTGGAGCCCCCAAAAATAAAGTCTGACACTGTTTCCACTGTTTCCCCATCTATTTCCCATGAAGTGGTGGGACCAGATGCCATGATCTTCGTTTTCTGAATGTTGAGCTTTTAGCCAACTTTTTCACTCTCCACTTTCACTTTCATCAAGAGGCTTTTGAGTTCCTCTTCACTTTCTGCCATAAGGCTGGTGTCATCTGCATATCTGAGGTGATTGATATTTCTCCCGGCACTCTTGATTCCAGCTTGTGTTTCTTCCAGTCCAGCATTTCTCATGATGTACTCTGCATATGAGTTAAATAAACAGGGTGACAATATACAGCCTTGACGAACTCCATCTCCTATTTGGAACCAGTCTGTTGTTCCATGTCCAGTTCTAACTGTTGCTTCCTGACCTGCATACAAATTTCTCAAGGGGCAGATCAGGTGGTCTGGTATTCCCATCTCTTTCAGAATTTTCCACAGTTTATTGTGATCCACACAGTCAAAGGCTTGTGGCATAGTCAATAAAGCAGAAATAGATGTTTTTCTGGAACTCTCTTGCTTTTTCCATGATCCAGCGGATGTTGGCAATTTGATCTCTGGTTCCTCTGCCTTTTCTAAAACCAGCTTGAACATCTGGAAGTTCAGGGTTCACATATTGCTGAAGCCTGGCTTGGAGAATTTTGAGCATTACTTTACTAGTGTTTGAGATGAGTACAATTGTGTGGTAGTTTGAGCATTCTTTGGCATTGCCTTTCTTTGGGATTGGAATGAAACCTGAACTTTTCCAGTCCTGTGGCCACCGCTGAGTTTTCCAAATTTGCTGGCATATTGAGTACAGCACTTTCACAGCATCATCTTTCAGGATTTGGAATAGCTCAACTGGAATTCCATCACCTCCACTAGCTTTGTTCGTAGTGATGCTTTCTAAGGCCCACTTGACTTCACATTCCAGGATGTCTGGTTCTAGGTCAGTGATCACATCATCGTGATTATCTGGGTCGTGAAAATCTTTTTTGTACAGTTCTTCTGTGTATTCTTGCCATCTCTTCTTAATATCTTCTGCTTCTGTTAGGTCCATACCATTTCTGTCCTTTATTGAGCCCATCTTTGCATGAAATGTTCCTTTGGTATCTCTGATTTTCTTGAAGAGAGCTCTAGTCTTTCCCATTCTGTTGTTTTCCTCTATTTCTTTGCATTGATTGCTGAAGAAGGCTTTCTTATCTCTTCTTGCTATTCTTTGGAACTCTGCATTCAGATGTTTATATCTTTCCTTTTCTCCTTTGCTTTTCACTTCTCTTCTTTCACAGCTATTTGTAAGGCCTCCCCAGACAGCCATTTTGCTTTTTTGCATTTCTTTTCCATGGGGATGGTCTTGATCCCTGTCTCCTGTACAATGTCACGAACCTCATTCCATAGCTCATCAGGCACTCTATCTATCAGATCTAGGCCCTTAAATCTATTTCTCACTTCCACTGTATAAGCATAAGGGATTTGATTTAGGTCATACCTGAATGGTCTAGTGGTTTTCCCTACTTTCTTTAATTTAAGTCTGAATTTGGAAATAAGGAGTTCATGGTCTGAGCCACAGTCAGCTCCTGGTCTTGTTTTTGCTGACTGTATAGAGCTTCTCCATCTTTGGCTGCAAAGAATATAATCAATCTGATTTCGGTGTTGACCATCTGGTGATATCCATGTATAGAGTCTTCTCTTGTGTTGTTGGAAGAGGGTGTTTGTTATGACCAGTGCATTTTCTTGACAAAACTCTATTAGTCTTTGACCTGCTTCATTCTGTATTCCAAGGCCAAATTTGCCTGTTACTCCAGGTGTTTGTTGACTTCCTACTTTTGCATTCCAGTCCCCTATAATGAAAAGGACATCTTTTTTGGGTGTTAGTTCTAAAAGGTCTTGTAGGTCTTCATAGAACCATTCAACTTCAGCTTCTTCAGCATTACTGGTTGGGGCATAGACTTGGATTACTGTGATAGTGAATGGTTTGCCTTGGAAACGAACAGAGATCATTCTGTCGTTTTTGAGATTGCACCCAAGTACTGCATTTTGGACTTACTGGTCTTAATAAGGGCTTTGGAACCCCCACATCACCAGTGGCACAAGTACTGGCAAATATCATTAGCCTGGCACTCCAAAAGGGCAGAGAAGACTTGCATTCAGAGGATGGTGTTGAAGTCACAGTCACTGTGAAGGAAGGCGTGCAATCAGTCTGTCTGAGAGCATCCCATACCCTGAGAGAAACAGAAACTCTGCAGCTGGGGCTGAAATATTCTCCCCTAGATTAAAGGCAATTGAAGCCAACTTTCCCGTGAAAGGCGTGTTCTAGGAGCAGGGGCACAGAGCTTAACTGAACCATGTTCAAAGACTCATTCACCCAAGCACGGGAGAATCCTAAAGCAATGGACACACTTCCAACTTTTCCTAGTTATCCTTTTTCTCTGGGAGTGGGGCTCATGAAAAAATGCTTGAACCTGTAACATCACACAGTAATTTGCTCTGGCTGGTGTCAAATGTCTCAGACACAGGGTACAGGACCAAGACCATGTCTCAGCTTCCTCAGTCCTGAGTGGGAGTCAGCAGTATTGAAAACATACCCTATAGCTGGGTTATTCATGGCTCCCAATTTTTTGCGACTGGTCTGTATACATAGAGTCCCTCTTCTTGATCTTCAGAACCAGGCTTAAAGGTTTCTTGCTTTGTAAACTGTCCCAACTCACCAGTATAAAATATATTCTATTTTCCACAGATGGTGTTTATTTTCATTACATTTGTTGCTATCTATATATCTAATTTCCTTAAGAAATTATTTCACTTTTCTGAGGCTTATAGGCTTTTAAAAATGAACTTCTAAGAGAAAAAGTAAGTTTTAGGGATAGGTGGATTCTGGAGAACATCTGGTCAGTCACATTTATTTTCCAGAAGAGATTAAACTACAGTAGTTGATCCCAGCCAGCTCAGTGACTCGGTTTAGTGGAGAAGAACTCAGACTACAAAATGTGGCTCTTGATAAAAGTGCATGGATTTATTTAATATTCTCTATATTACCCGAAAATAAATTTAAAAGACTGTGTGGTAATCATCAAGTTGTGATGTATAAAATGATTTGATATCATAAACATACTTTGCTTTGGGGATTAAAAGCATTAAATTAAGCGTATTTTCTATATATTCTGCATCCTTTCAACACTATTTTAAATTCAATAGCCTGAAAGTTCCACAACTCTAATTTGGCAAAAATATACAAAACCATTTTGAAAAAAATCTTTAGGATTTAAGTAAGCAACATTTAGGAAATAACCATGAAAAGACAGAGGGTTAAGTATACAGCCCAGAAAATGAGTACTAAAATTTAAATGTTAAAGTTTGTTTCGAACGTTAGCATCAAATAAAGAATTCATATGCACCATTAAAGGAAAAAATTCAACATGACAGAAAAGCAGATAAAAGATATAAACAGATGACTCACAGAAGAGATGGCTATAGACAACTGTACAAAATGCTCAAGCTTAGTAATAAGAAAAATGCTAATTAAAATAAGACAAAAATCTCATGTTCATCAAACTGATAACTATTGAAATGTCTGATGGCGAGGATGTGGGGCAAGAGAGACTCTCGAAGATGGCAGAGGAGTCAGTGGACGTGGAGTACATCTCTCTTCACAGATACATCAGGAATACACTTTCAGACACAGAAGCACGCAGAACACCAGCTTAGAGCAGACAGGAGTAACTGACCAGTGGAAAAGAATATATAGAACCATGCAAAACTAGGTAGGACAAAGGAACTGGGGGAAAAACAGGAGTATTAGGAAGACTGGTGGAAAAGGAAATGGCAACCCACTCCATTATTCTTGCCTGGAGAATTCCACAGACAGAGGAGCCTGGTGGCTAATTTCCATGGCGTCACAAAGAGTCAGACATGACTGAGCATGTACACACACACACACACAAACACACACACACACGGTAGAATTGGACCAGCCCTCGGTGGGTGGGGGAACTGAAGCAGGGGTCTGATCCCCACATCGGGGCAACTGAGTCAGAGGAGAAACATTTAAGGCTGAGAGTGAAACAGCTGATCTATGGCAGCACAAATTGAATGAGAATCAGACAGTTCTTGCTGCAGCCATACATATGCCGGGCAGGAACGTGGGTCTCCTGGAAGGGACAGCGACTGGAGTTTAGGGATTGTGGAGCAATCCCAGGGTGAGGGCTGCTGTTGACTGCGGAGAGACGGACTGAGGGGATATGAGGGAGGAGATTGTGGGGCGAAATGCCTGTGGAGGAAAGCCAGGCAGCCACAGAAGCAAGAGGATACTGCTCAGTCACGCGTAGGGGGTGGAGCCATCACCATAGCCTCTCTCCCCCCACAGGCCAGTAACAGCAGCTGAACAACAGAGAGGCTGGCCCATCAAACTATGGAGGCACTGAACTACAGAGTAGGACCCCACTCAGGGTGCCCCTTTAAGTGCCTGATGCGCGGATCTACAGAATTGGACCTCAGTCAAGGGGGCCCTCTATGTTTCTGACACACTGAACAGAGAAAAGGACCCTAGACAAGGGAGCCCTCTAAGTGTCCAAAGGGGCAGAGGTATGGAGAAAGACTGGCTAAAGAGGCCTTCTGATTGCCAGCTACAAAAGGCTCGAAAAAAGACTCTGATAGGGCCATGACTCCTGCCGTGGAGGCAGTCACAGTCCCTGCACACTTCGTGCTGCCAGGGTCCCTGCAAGTCAAACAGCTGTGCCACCTTCACGCTCAATCTTCAATGGGGCAGAGCAGCCACAGGCAAAAAATGTCTTGCGTCTATGCGTGCAAGGTCGCTTCAGTCGTGTCAACTCTTTGCGACCCTGTAGACTGTGGCCTGCCAGGCTTCTCTGTCAGGGAGGAGAGTTCTACAGGCAAGCATACTGGAGCACATTGGCCAATACTGGTTGCCATACCCTTCTAGATCACTATATTTCCTGCTGCCCTAGCCACCAATCCCGCTGAGTACCTGGTGCTGCCAGGACCCCTGCGACCTAAGCAACTGCACCACCTCCATACCTGGCCCTCCCAGGGGCAAACCCAAGTCCTCCAGGGCAACCTCAGGAGCTAACCCCAGTGGACGACCCACAAGTAGAGGTGGAAATAAAACTACAATTGGAACCCAGGGGCAGTGTGGCTAAGGAAGAAGACCCAAATCCCTCCCACCAGCTGTACAAGCTACAGATTAAATCCACACAATCAACTAGGCAGACTCTGTGTCTATGGAATATGTAAAAGGTCATTGAGAGCTCCCACAAAAGAAAACGCACTAGTTCTGATAGCTGTGGACCTTGGAGGCAAAAACACACAGGAGTAGGACCACACTGGAATCTGAGCTGCCCTACAACAAATCCAGAGATCAGCATAGTGTTGGAGGGCATCCTAGGGAGGTGAGGTGGCCTGTGATTCCCAGCGAGGGAAAGAACTCTAACAGCAGTGACTCAAGAAAAACATTTATTATTCTTATGTTTTGACTTGTTCTGTAGAATCTTTTGAAATTTTTTTCTTTTTTCCCCCTCTGCTGTAGTTGTTGATTTTATTGGCACTATGAAATCCAATTAAGCTTTTACTTTTTTCTCAGTCACATTTTTTATTGTTGTTATAAACCTCTGCCTCTGCATTGGGCTTTTGCAGTTCTGTGGAGTTTTCCTTTTTCTTTTTTTTCTCTTTTTTACTTTTAATTTTTTAAGCCTATTATTATTTTGTCTACATTTATTCCTTTGTTTGCTTTTCCTACTGTTCTTTTCCCCTTGCAGTTAATCTTAAACATATATAAATCTTCTTTATCTACCTCTATTTAACTTTGCATCTCTATTTCTCCTCTTTCCTTTCTCTCCTTTCCACTCAACATATTTGTTAGTTTTATTTTCATTGCTTTATTCCCCAATTGGCACCTTGCTTTAGTTTTGTTTTCCAGTTTGTACTTTAGTTGGTTTTGTTCTGGTAGATATAACTTTTGGTTTCCTATGTTCACCGGGTCAATTTGCTTACGTGTGTATATGTATATGTGTGTATTCAGTCACACTTGTTATTGTTGTTATAAACCTCTGCTCTACATTGGGCTTTTGCAGTTCTGTGGAGTTTCCCTTTTTTTCTTCCATTTTTTTTTTCTCTTTTTTATAATTTTCATTTTTTAAAACCTATTATTTTTTCTACATTTATTCCTTTGTTTGCCTTTCCTACTGTTCTTTTCCCCTTGCTGTTAATCTTTAATGTATAAAAATCTTCTTCATCTACCTCGATTTAACTTTGCATATCTATTTTTTATTTCTTTCTTTTCCTCTCAACATATTTGTTAGTTTTGTTTTCAAGGCTTTATTCCCCACTTGGCACCTTGCTTTAGTTTTGTTTTCCAGTTTGTGCTTTAATTTGTTTTGTTCTTAACTGGTAAATATAATTTTTTATTTCCTTTGTTCACTGGTTCAATCTATGTACTTTATTTTTGTTGGACTGTTTTGACTTTGCTCATGGGTATATATGTATATGTGTATATTCCATTATTTTAATTATTATTTTCCTGATTTTTTAACTGCCATTTGTCTGGGGATCATCTTTTGTTTCTCATTTTTGGATATTTGTTTTAATCTCACTTAATGCCATAACAAACCATTTGTGGAATCTTCGTTCCTGACCAGAGATCAAGCCCTGAGCCTTTGGAGTTGGGGCACTGACTCCAAGACCCTAGACTACCAGACAACTAACCCTAGGGGGTATCAAATAGTGAGAACTCACACAAAGGAAACCACTTGAATACAAGACCCAGCATCACCCAACTACCAGTAGCACCCTGTGCAGGACGCCTCATCTAAACAACAAACAAAACAAAAATATAAACTCAATCATCAGCAGACAGGATTACCACCTCACTCAGCCTTGCCCATCAGAGGAAAAACAAACAAACAAACAAGTCAGCACAAATCTCACCCTATACAAAGCTTACACAAACCACTGGACCAATCTAAGAAGGGCAGAAACCAAAAGGAAGAAAGAATTCAACCTCCTTCAAGGAAAAAAATTCAACTTTCCTTGAAGCCTGGGAAAAGGAGACCTCAAGCACAATAAGTTAAAAAAAAAAAATAATGAAAAGGCAGAGAAATACTACACAAATGAAGGAACAAACTAGAAACACAGAAGTCCAAATAAATGAAGCAGAAATAGGCAAACTACCTGAAAAAGAATTCAGAATAATGACAGTAAAGATGATCAAAAACCTTGAAAACAAAATGGAGAAAATGCAAGAAACAATTAACAAAGACCTAGAAGAATTAAAGAATAAATATACAGAGACAAACAACAGAATTACTGAAATTAAAAATACTCTAGAAGGAATCAATAGCAGAACATCTGAAGCAGAAGAACAAATAAGTGAGTTGGAAGATAAAATGGTAGAAATATAACTTCTGAAGAGCAGAATAAAGTAAAAAGTATTAAAAGAACCGAGGAGAGTCTGAGAGACCTCTGGGACAATATCAAATACACCAACATTCAAATTATAGGGGTCCCAGGAGAAGACGAGACAAAGAAAGGGTATGCAAAAATTTTTGAAGAGATTATAGTTGAAAATTTCCCCGACATGGAAAAGGAAATAGTCAATCAAGTTCAAGAGGCACAAAGAGTCCCATACAGGAGAAACCCGAGGAGAAATATGTTAAGACATATACTCATCAAACTAACAAAGACTAAACACAAAGAAAGAATATTAAAAGCAGCAAGGGAGAAGCAACAAGTAACATACAAGGGAAACCCCATATGCTTAACAGCTGATCTTTCAGTAGGAACTCTGAAGGCTAGAAGGGAATGGCAGAATATATTTAAAGTACTGAAAGGGAAAAATCTACAACCAAGATTACTGTACCTGGCAAGGATCTCATTCAAAATTGATAGAGAAATAAAAAGCTTTCCAGACAAGCAAAAGTTAGGAGAATTCAGTACCACCAAACAGTTTTATGACAAATGTTAAAGGGACTTATATGGTCAAGAAATACAAGAAAAGAAAAAAGATCTACAAAATCAACTCCAAACAATTAAGAAAATGGCAATAGGAACATATATATCAATAATTACTTTAAATATAAATGGATTAAATGCTCCAATCAAAAGACATAGACTGACTGAATGGATACAAAAACAAGACCCATATATATGCTGTCTACAAGAAACCCAATTCAGACCTAAAGACACATATGGACTGAAAGTGAGAGGGTGGAAAAATATATTCCATGCAAATGGGAAGCAAAAGAAAGCTGCAGTAGCAATTGTCATATCAGACAGAATAGATCTTAAAGAAGATTACAAGAGATAAGGAAGGACACTACCTAATGATCAAGGGATCAATCCAAGAGGAAGACAAAACTATTGTGAATATCTATGCACCCAACATAGGAGCACCTCAATACATAAGACAAACACTAACAGACATAAACGGAGAAATTGAAGTAACACAGTAATAGTAGGAGACTTTAACACCCCACTCACACCAATGGACAGATCATCAAAACAGAAAATTAATAAGGAAACACAAGTCTTAAATGATACATTAGATGAGATGGATCTCATTGATATCTTCAGGACATTCCATCCAAATGCAGAAGAATACAACTTCTTCTCAAGTGCACATTCTCCAGGATAGACCACATCTTGGGTCACAAATCAAACTTCAATAAATTTAAGAAAACTGAAATCATTTCAAGCATCTTGTCTGACCACAACGCTATGAGACTAGATTATCAATTACAAGAAAAAAAACTGTAAAAAACACAAACACATGGAGATTAAACAATGTTTCTAAATGACCAACAGATTACTAAAGAAATCAAAAGGGAAATGAAAAAATTTCTAGAAATAAATGATAATGAAAACACAACAACTCAAAACCTATGGGATGCAGCAAAAGCAGTCCTAAGAGGGAAGTTTATAGCAATACAATCCTACCTCAAGAAACAAGAAAAACATCAAATAGACAACCTAACTTTACATCTAAAGCAACTGGAAAAAGAAGAACAAAAACCCCCCAAAATTAGTAGAAGGAAAGAAATCATAAAGATCCAAGCAGAAATGAATGAAAAAGAAATGAAAGAAACAATAGTAAAGATTAATAAAACTAAAAGCTGGTTCTTTGAGATGATAAACAAAATTGACAAACCTTTAGCCAGACTCATCAAGAAAAAAAGAGAAAAGAATCAAATCAACAAAATTAGAAATGAAAAAGGAGAGGTTACCACAGACAATGCAGAAATACAAAGGATTATAAGAGACTATTATGAACAACTATATGGCAATAAAATAGATAACATGGAAGAAATGGACAGATTCTTAGAAAAGTTCAATCTTTCAAGACTGAACCAGGAAGAAATAGAAGTTATGAAAAATCCAATTACAAGCACTGAAACTGAAGCTGTGATCAAAAATCTCCCAAAAACAAAAGCCCAGGACCAGATGGCTTAACAGGAGAATTCTATCAAACATTTAGAGAAGAGCAAATGCCTATCCTTCTAAAACTCTTTCAAAAAATTGCAGAGGAAGGAACACTTCATTTCTGGGAGGCCACCATCACCCTGATACCAAAACCAGACAAAGACAACACACAAAAACAGAAAATTACAGGCCAATATCACTGATGAACATGGATGCAAAAATCTTCAACAAAATTTTAGCAAACAGAATTCAGAAACATACCAAAAGCTCATACACCATGATCAACTTGGGTTTATTCCAGGGACACAAGGATTCTTCAATATATGCAAATCAGTCAATGTGATACACCATATTAACAAATTGAAAGATAAAACCATATGATAATCTCAATAGATGCAGAAAAAGCCTTTGATAAAATTCAGCACCCATTTATGATTAAAACTCTTCAAAAAATGGGCATAGAAAAAACATACCTTGACATAGTAAAGGCCATTTATGATAAGCCTACAGCAAACATTATTCTCAGTGGTGAAAAACTGAAAGCATTCCCCTTAAGATCAGTAACAAGACAAAGGTGTCCACTTTCACCACTATTATTCAACATAGTTCTGGAAGTCCTAGCTACAGCAATCAGAGAAGAATAAGAAATAAAAGGGATCCAGATTGGAAAAGAAGAAGTAAAGTTCTTGATATTTGCAGATGACATGATATTGTACATAGAAAACCCTAAAGATACTGTCAGAAAATTACTAGAGCTAATCAGTGAATTTAGCAAAGTCACAGGATACAAAATCAATACACAGAAATCACTTGCATTTCTATATACTAATGATGAAAAATCAGAAAGAGGAATCAAAGAGTCAATCCCATTCATGACTGCAACAAAAAGAATTAAATATCTAGGAATAAACCTACCTAAGAAGACAAAAGAACTGTATAGAAAAAATTATAAGACACAAATGAAAGAAATCAAAGATGACATAAACAGGTGGAGAGATATTCCATGTTCCTTGATAGGAAGAATCAATAGTGTAAAAATGACTCTACTACCAAACACAATCTACAGATTCAATATGTCCCCTATCAAACTACCAATGGGATTTTTCACAGAAGTAGAACAAAAAACTTCACAATTTATATGGAAACACAAAAGACCCCAAAAAGCCAAAGCAGTCTTGAGAAAGAAGAATGGAGCTGGAGGAATCTACCTTCCTGACTTCAGATTATATTACAAAGCTATAGTCATCAAGAGAGTATGGTACTGGCACAAAAACAGAAATACAGAACGACGGAACAAGATAGAAAGTCCAGAAATAAACCCATGCACCTATGGGTACCTTATTTTTGACAAAGGAGGCAAGAATATACAATGAGGCAAAGACAGCCTCTTCAATAAATGGTACAGGGAAAACTGGACAGCTACATATAAAAGAATGAAATTACAACACTTCCTAACACCATACACCACTTCCTAATACCATATAGACTATTCAGTTCAGTTCAGTTCAGTCGCTCAGTCATGTCCCACTTTTTGCAACCCCATGAATCGCAGCACGCCAGGCCTCCCTGTTCATCACCAACTCCCGGAGTTCACTCAGACTCACATCCATTGAGTCAGTGATGCCATCCAGCCATCTCATCCTATGTCATTCCCTTTTCCTCCTGCCCCCAATCCCTCCCAGCATCAGAGTCTTTTCCAATGAGTCAACTCTTCGCATGAGGTGGCCAAAGTACTGGAGTTTCAGCTTTAGCATCATTCCTTCCAAAGAACACCCAGGGCTGATCTCCTTTAAAATGGACTGGTTAGATCTCCTTGCAGTCCAAGGGATTCTCAAGAGTCTTCTCCAACACCACAGTTCAAAGGCATCAATTTTTCAGCACTCAGCCTTCTTCACAGTCCAACTCTTACATCCATACATGACCACAGGAAAAACCGTAGCCTTGACTAGATGGACCTTTGTTGGCAAAGTAATGTCTCTGCTTTTGAATATGCGGTCTAGGTTGGTCATAACTTTTCTTCCAAGGAGTAAGCGTCTTTTAATTTCATGGCTGCAGTCACCATCTACAGTGATTTTGGAGCCCAAGAAAATAAAGTCTGTTTCCACTGTTTCCCCATCTATTTTCCATGAAGTCATGGGACCAGATGCCATGATCTTTGTTTTCTGAATGTTGAGCTTTAAGCCAACTTTTTCACTCTCCTCTTTCACTTTCATCAAGAGGCTTTTGAGTTTCTCTTCACTTTCTGCCATAAGGGTGGTGTCATCTGCATATCTGAGGTTATTGATATTTCTCCTGGCAATCTTGATTCCAGCTTGTACTTCTTCCAGCCCAGCGTTTCTCATGATGTACTCTGCATATAAGTTAAATAAGCAGGGTGATAATATACAGCCTTGACGAACTCCTTTTCCTATTTGGAAGCAGTCTGTTGTTCCATGTCCAGTTCTAACTGTTGCTTCCTGACCTGCATATAGATTTCTCAAGAGGCAGGTCAGGTGATCTGGTATTCCCATCTCTTTAAGAATTTTCCACAGTTTTGTTGTGATCCACACAGTCAAAGGCTTTGTCATAGTCAATAAAGCAGAAAGAGATGTTTTTCTGGAACTCTCTTGCTTTTTCAATGATCCAGTGGATGTTGGCAATTTGATTTATGGTTCCTCTGCCTTTTCTGAATCCAGCTTGAACATCTGGAAGTTCATAGTTCACGTACTGCTGAAGCTTGGCTTGGAGAATTTTGAGCATTACTTTACTAGCGTGTGAGATGAGTGCAATTGTGTGGTAGTTTGAGCATTCTTTGGCATTGCCTTTCTTTGGGACTGGAATGAAAACTGACCTTTTCCAGTCCTGTGGCCACTGCTGAGTTTTCCAAATTTGCTGGCATATTGAGTGCAGCACTTTCACAGCATCATCTTCCAGGATTTGAAATAGCTCCACTGGAATTCCATCACCTCCACTAGCTTTGTTCATAGTGATGCTTTCTAAGGCCCACTTGACTTCACATTCCAGGATGTCTGGCTCTAGGTGAGTGATCATACCATTGTGATTATCTGGGTCATGAAGATCTTTTTTGTACAGTTCTTCTGTGTATTCTTGCCACCTCTTCTTAATATCTTCTGCTTCTGTTAGGTGCATACCATTTCTGTCCTTTATCGAGCCCATCTTTGCATGAAATGTTCCCTTGGTATCTCTAATTTTCTTGAAGAGATCTCTAGTCTTTCCCATTGTGTTGTTCTCCTCTATTTCTTTGCATTGATCGCTGAGGAAGGCTTTCTTATCTCTTCTTGCTATTCTTTGGAACTCTGCATTCAGAGGTTTATATCTTTCCTTTTTCTCCTTTGCTTTTTGCTTCTCTTCTTTTCACAGCTATTTGTAAGGCCTCCCCAGACAGCCATTTTGCTTTTTTGCATTTATTTTCCATGAGGATGGTCTTGATCCCTGTCTCCTATACAATGTCACAAACCTCAGTCCATAGTTCATCAGGCACTCTATCTATCAGATCTAGTCCCTTAAATCTATTTCTCACTTCCACTGTATAATCATAAGGGATTTGATTTAGGTCATACCTGAATGGTCTAGTGGTTTTCCCTACTTTCTTCAATTTAAGTTTGAATTTGGCAATAAGCAGCTCATGATCTGAGCCACAGTCTCCTCCCGGTCTTGTTTTTGCTGACTGTATAGAGCTTCTCCATCTTTGGCTGCAAAGAATATAATCAATCTGATTTCGGTGTCGACCATCTGGTGATGTCCATGTGTAGTCTTTTCTTGTGTTGTTGGAAGAGGGTGTTTGCTATGACCAGTGCATTCTCTTGCAGGTATGACCTAAATCAAATCCCTTATGATTATACAGTGGAAGTGAGAAATAGATTCAAGGGATTAGATCTGATAGACAGAGTGCCTGAAGAAGTATGGATGGCGGTTCGTGACATTGTACAGGAGGCAGGGATCAAGACTATCCCTAAGGAAAAGAAATGCAAAAAGGCAAATGGTTGTCTGAAGAGTCCTTACAAATAGCTAAGAAAAGAGAAGCAAAAGGCAAAGGAGAAAAGCAAAGATATACCCATTTGAATGCAGAGTTCCAAAGAATAGCAAGAAGAGATAAAAAAGCCTTCCTCAGCGATCAATGCAAAGAAATAGAGCAGAACAATAGAATGGGAAAGACTAGAGGTCTCTTCAAGAAAATTAGAGATACCAAGGGAACATTTCATGCAAAGATGTGCACAATAAAGGACAGAAATAGTAGGGACCTCACAGAAGCAGAAGATATTAAGAAGAGGTGGCAAGAATACACAGAACTGTACAAAAAAGATCTTCATGACCAAGATAATCATGATGGTGTGATCACTCACCTTGAGGCAGACATCCTAGAATGTGAAGTCAAGTGGGCCTTAGAAAGCATCACTACAAACAAAGCTAGTGGAGGTGATGGAAATCCAGTGGAGCTATTTCAAATCCTGAAAGATGATGCTGTGAAAGTGCTGCACTCAATATACCAGCAAATTTGGAAAACTCAGCAGTGGCCACAGGACTGGAAAAGGTCAGTTTTCATTCCAATCCCAAAGAAAGGCAATTCTAAAGAATGCTCAAACTACCACACAATCCCATGCATCTCACACACCAGTAAATTAATGCCCAAAATTCTTCCAGCCAGGCTTCAACAGTACATGAACCATGAACTTCCAGATGTTCAAGCTGGATTTAGAAAAGACAGAGGAACCATAAATCAAATTTCCAACATCTGCTGGATCACTGAAAAAGCAAGAGAGTTCCAGAAAAAAAAGATATATTTCTGCTTTATTATGCCAAAGCCGTTGACTGTGTGGACAACAAGCAAACCTGAAAAATTCTTAAAGAGATGGGAATACCAGACCACCTGACCTGCCTCTTGAGAAATCTGAATGCAGGTCTGGAAACAACAGTTAGAACTGGACATGAAACAACAGACTGGTTCCAAATAGGGAAAGGAATACGTCAAGGCTGCATACTGTCATCCTGCTTATTTAACTTATATGCAGAGTACATCATGAGAAACGCTGGGCTGGAGGAAGCACAAGCCGGAATCAAGGTTGCTGGGAGAAATATCAATAACCTCAGATATGCAGATGACACCACTCTTATGGCATAAAGTGAAGAAGACCTAAAGAGCCTCTTGATGAAAGTGAATGAGGAGCGTGGAAAAACTGGCTTAAAACTCATCATTCAGAAAATGAAGATCATGGCATCTGGTCCCATCACTTCATGGCAAATAGATGGGGAAACAATGGGAACAGTGGCAGACTTTATTTTGGGGGGTTCTAAAATCACTGTAGATGGTGACTGCAGCCATGAAATTAAAAGACGCTTGCTCCTTTTAAGAAAAGTTATGACTAACCTAGACAGCATATTAAAAAGCAGAGACGTTACTTTGCCAACAAAGCTCCATCTAGTTAAAGCCCTGGTTTTCCAGTAATCATGTATGGATGTGAGAGTTGGACTATAAAGAAAGCTGGTGCCAAAAAATTAATGCTTTTGAACTGTGCTGTTGGATAAGACTCTTGAGAGTCCCTTGGACTGCAAGGAGATCCAACCAGTCCATCCTAAAGGAAATCAGTCCTGAATATTCACTGGAAGGACTGATGCTGAAGCTGAAAACTGCAATACTTTAGCCACCTGATCCGAAGAGCTGACTCATTGGAAAAGACCCTGATGCTAGCAAAGATTGAAGGCAGGAGGAGAAGGGGATGACAAAGGATAAATTGGTTGGATGGCATCACCAACTTTATGGACATGAGTTTGAGGAAACTCTGGGAGTTGGTGATGGACAGCGAGGCCTGGCGTGCTGCAGTCCATGGGGCTTCAAAGAGTTGGACATGACTGAGTGACTGAACTGAACTGAACACCATACACAAAGATAAACTCAAAATGGATTAAAGACCTAAACGTAAGACCAGAAACTATAAAACTCTTAGAGGAAAACATAGGCAGAACAGTTGATGACATAAATCAAAGCAAGATTATCTATGACCCATCTCCTAGAGTAATGGAAATAAAAATAAAACTAAACAATTGGGACCTGATTAAATTTAAAAGCTTCTGCACAGCAAAGGAAATTATAAGGAAGGTGAAAAGACAACCCTCAGAATGGGAGAAAATAATTGCAAATGAAACAACAGACAAAGGATTAATTTCCAAAATATACAAGCAGCTCATACAGCTCAATACCAGAAAAGAAACAACCCAATCAAAAAGTGGGAAAAAGACCTAAACAGACATTTCTCCAAAGAAGACATACAGATGGCTAATAAACACATGAAAAGATGCTCAACATTGCTCATTATTAGAGAAATGCAAATCAAAACTACAATGAGATATCACTTCATACCAGTCAGAATGGCCATCATCAAAATGTCTACAAACAATAAATGTTGGAGAGGGTGTGGAGAAAAGGGAATGCTCTTCCACTGTTGGTGGGAATGTAAATTGATACAGCCACTAAGGAAGATGGTATGGAGAATCCTTAAAAAACTAGGAATAAAACCACCATATGACCCAGCAATCCCACTCCTAGGCATATACTCTGAGGAAACCAAAATTGAAATAGACACATGTATCTCATTGCTCATTGCAGCACTATTTACAATAGCTAGAACATGAAAGCAACCTAGATGTCCATCGACAGATGAATGGATGAACAAGTTGTGGTACATACACACAATGGAATATTACTCGGCCATAAAAAGGAATGCATTTGAGTCCATTCTAATGAAGTGGATGAACCTAGAACCTATTATATAGAGTGAAGTAAGTCAGAAAGAGAAAGATAAACACCATATTCTAATGCATATGGACGGAATCTAGAAAAATGGTACTGAAGAATTTACTTACAGGGCAACAATGGAGAAACAGACATAGAAAATAGACTTATGGACATGGGGAAAGGGGAGGAGAGCGTGAATGTATGGAAAGAGTAACATAAATCTCTTTGTAACATATGGAAACACGTTACCATATGTAAAATAGACTGCCAATGGAAATGTGCTGTAAGGCTCAGGAATCTCAAACAGGGGCTCTGTATCAACCTAGAAGGGTGGGATGAGAAGGGAGATGGGAGGGAGGTTCAAAGGGAGGGGATATATGTATACCTTGGCTGATTCATGTGAGGTTTGACAGAAAACAACAAAATTCTGTTAAGCAATTATCCTTCAATAAAGAAAATAAACAAATAAAAAAGAGAGAGTCTCTCATACAGTTAGTTTGGCAAATTGTTTGGCTGCTGCTGCTAAGTCGCTTCAGTTGTGTCCGACTCTGTGCAACCCCATAGACGGCAGCCCACCATGCTCCCCCGTCCCTGGGATTCTCCAGGCAAGAACACTGGAGTGGGTTGCCATTTCCTTCTCCAATGCATGAAAGTGAAAAGTGAAAGTGAAATCGCTCAGTCGTGTCCAACTCTTAGCGACCCCATGGACTGCAGCCTATCAGGCTCCTCTGTCCATGGGATTTTCCAGGCAAGAGTACTGGAGTGGGTTGCTATTGCCTTCTCCAAAAACTTGACTCAGGTATTCTACTTATAGAGAAACTCCCACACATTTCACCAGGAGACAGATGGAAGAATGTTAACAGGAGGATATGCAGACTTTAGATTATTCCATGATGGATGCTGTACAGGAGGCAAACGCACTGATCCACTGTAACACTGGCTTCTCTGATAGCTCAGTTGGTAAAGAATCTGCCTGCAATGCAAGAGACCTCGGTTTGATTCCTGGGTCGGGAAGATCTGCTGGAGAAGGGATAGGTTACCCACTCCGGTATTCTGGCCTGGAGAATTCCATGGACTGCACAGTCCACGGAGTCACAAAGAGTCAGTCACGACTGAGTGGTTTTCACTTTCACAGTAACATTGTATGAATCATGTTATAATGAGTGAAGAAAAAAGTTGTATACTATATAAACTAAATCATACTATATAAACTAAATCATGCCATATATGTAAAGTTTAACAACAAAAAAAGCAATACTTTAATTTTGGCTATATCCAAACATAACAAGCATTTAAAAGCATGGGTGGAAGGACATCAGCTTCCATGGCTCCCTCTGCAGAGGAAGAAGGGAGAGAGGAGGGGGTGAAATATACTGGGTTGTGCCATCTTCCTCCTCTAAATTTTCTGAGGTGATGCCATCCAGCACTCAGCAAGCACCTGGTGTATATTTGGTGAGTGAGTAAATGAATGAATCTAGTCCCACAAGATGGGAATCTTAAATACCATCTGAATGCAGGTAATCCCAAATTTGTATCCCAGCATGGACCTCCTTTCAGGCTTCAGACCATTTCCTCTCAGCTGCCTGAGGCCTTGTAATATTCTAGGCTCCATTTACACTACCTTTCTTTTATTTTTTTTGGCTGCACCACATGGGATTTTAGTTACCTAACCAGGCATTAAACCCATGCCCCCTGCAGTGGAAAGGTGGAATCTTAACCCCTGGACCACCAGGGAAGTCCCTTCACCACCTTTTTTCCCTACCTTTCATGTTCCAGCACATGGCACTCCCATCCAAACGGCTGCTCCAGGCAAAACTGCCAGGTCATCCTCAGTCCAGGCCTTTATGGGAGACCTTGTTTCCCAGCTTATCACATGTAGAGGGGCTCTTTGACACAGATCCCTGAGCTCCTGTCTTAGTGGTTTACAAGTTACATCTAATCTCTGCGGTCACATCCAGATGCTGAGCTGAACTATTCTGTTGGTGGGTCCCAGCCTAGGGCCTCAGAATTGGAGGGCAGAGCAGTCAGCCAAGTTGGGCAGTGCAGCTGACCCTCTGAGATGCAGCTGCACAGGTCTGGGTCCTGGAAGACCCCTGCTGACTCACAGTGTTCTGCAGTGCTACCTTGCAAGACTTGTGATGGCCACTGCAGATACCTTCCGCTGGACAGTGCTGCTTCAGATTTCTGAATAAGGAAAATTTTAAAATATCTAGCCCGCCTTTCTCTATGGATAGAGAAATATAATTTACTTTTAGATAACTCCCACCCACCAGCCAAATTTCAAAGGAAATACGTAAGTGGCTCATAGCTGAGCAGTCATAGTGTAGTGGGGTTTTTTTTTATCAATACGCTAGTGTTTTCCAACTGATGTTCCAGGAAAGGGTTAGAAGATATGCTGAGATACTGACCCGCTCGGGCCTTGGGGCAACCAGCAAAGCCCCAGTCTCCTCCTGCTTTGATAGTCCTAAAGCCCCAGTCTCCTCCTGCTTTGATAGTCCTGTCAGTTTCCCCCGTGTGCTGTACAAATGTTAATTTCTCTGGTGCCTGAGATGAGGAGGCTGGGAAGCAGTGTCCTAGACTGACTACAGAGCTGAATGAAATGTTTCCTTAAGTAGCAGCCTTGGAAGACTTCCTCATAAATGCAGAGGCTTGAATTAAAGATGAGAACCTATGTAGCTCCTAGGAGAGAAAGGTGTGTTCCCAGGGCAGGAGATGAGAACTGGCTGCCTCCAGAACATGAATGATTCTGCTGGGGTAGACTCAGCACTCAGCAAGGTCAAGAGGAGAACAGTAAGGAGAGAGGATTGGTCACTAGGTGAATGAGAATGGATGAGGAACGCCCGTCCGCCACGTCCACCCTGCCTCACCCAGAGTGCCCTTCCCAGCCCACCCCGCACAAAGCCAATAAGGAACAGAAAGGTGTGGCACCATCAAAGCCATCATTTTTCTCTCAGTTACACCTAAACAATTCAGCTTCCCTGGCAGCTCAGCTGGTAAAGAATCGGGAGATTCTTTGCAATGCGGTAGACCTGGGTTTGATTCCTGGGTTGGGAAGATTCTCTGGAGAAGGGAAAGGCTACCCAACTCCAGTATTCTGGCCTGGAGAATTCCATGGACTGTATAGTGGCAATCTCATTCTCTCAATCCATCAGAACTTTCCAAATGAAGTTGTCTTATTTCTAAAGGAAATGGTTGGCAGCCATCTGTGATTATAACTTGAGTAATCTTAAATTCCCCAACTTGAAGAAATTCTGAACAGTTAATTATGGAAAGCTAGGCACTTGAGAAACAGTGTGTTTGACTGTTCTTACAAAAACCTAACTTTTCTCTGTATAGGATGACACTGTCAGGTCGGAAAGCAAGACAATTTGGGATCAACACCAACTATAAAATGAAATCAATAAAAGGAGAGAGGAGTTTATCTAGTCATTCCAGGGATTTCAGCCTGGGTACTCTTGACATTGTCAGCCAGTTAATTCTATAGGGACTGTTCTGCCCATTGTAGGAGGGTTAATAGTAGGTATTTCTGGTCTCTCTGCACTAGATGCCAGTTGTGACCACCAAAAATGTCTTAATGCGTGCTCAGTTGCATCCAATGCTTCGCAACCCCGTGGACTGTAGCCCGCCAGGCTTCTCTGTCCATGGGATTATCTAGGCAAGAACACTGGAGTGGGTTGCTATTTTCTCCTCCAGGGGATCTTCCCGACCCAGGAATTGAACTATGTCTCCTGTGGCTCCTGCACTGGCAGGCAGATTCTTTGCCACTGAGCCACCTGGGAATGTCCCGGCAGGTGTTGGCGGGGGCAAAATCACTCTGAGTGAGAACCACTGATTCCAAAGATGTATCTTGAGCCCCTGTACATTGTGTAACACTTTGAGGATATAATAGTCTGTCTTCAAATAACTTACACTATGTTCAGTGAGCCAAACCCTAAGGTATCAAACACATATTAATATGTAGCCACACATTTGTAAGTATTATGAAGTAGAGAATACATACCACAATATAAATTGGGGACCTCACTTAGATGGGAAGGAAGACCTTGATAAGGAAATGGAACTCAAAGACTGTAACTGGAAGGTTAAGGAGGAGTAGTCAGGGAAGATGGAGTAGGCATTTCATGAAGAAGACATAGTGTGTACAAAGGCCCTGAGATGAATGGCATGCTCAGCGATCAGAAAGGCAGTACAGCTAAAATGTGATAAGAAAGATGATGCATGACCTAAGACGAAATCAGGGAGTATGCATGGACCAGATTATGGATTTAACAGGTCATGTTCAAAAGCTCCAAGTTACTTCTATGTCCAAATGGAAGCTGCCGTGCAGCACTGTTTGAAATATTAGGAACATATATGATACAAAAGACAAGGTCTGTATCCTCAGAAATCTTCTGCTTTCTGTGGAAACTGGTTTATATATAACAGTATTCTCTATTGCTGTGTGAAAAGAGTTGGAAAGAATCCAGGGTGGCCCCAGGTGGAGCACTTAGGAGGCTGTGGTCATAGACCAGGAGAGAAATGTCAGTGGCTTGGACTGGAGTGGTAGCATTTGAGGTGTAGAGGGGCAATTGCATAAGAAAGAATGGTGCCCATAGGCCTCCAGATTTGGAGGGACTTTTAAGCTCATCTAATTTCTGGGGCTTCCCAAGTGGCTGAGTGGTAAGGAATCTACCTGCTAATGCAAGAGACACAGAAGATGTGGGTTCGATCCCTAGTCAGGAAGATCCCCTGGAGAAGGAAATAGCAACCCACTCCAGTATTCTTGCCTGGAAAACCCCATGCACAGAGGAGCCTGGCAAGCTACAGTCTATGGGGCTGCAAAGAGTTGGACACGACTGAGCACACACACACACACAATCCAATTTCTACATGATGTTGATATGCCTTTTTTTTTAACAACCAGAGCAGAAGATGTACATTCTCCTGCTTGTACATTTCCAGTAATTCATTACCTGTTTCTTTTTCATATGGTGCTAAAATCTGCCTCTACCTAAAAGGGGTCTATGTGCTTCCTTCAGACATTGAAGTTAACCCCTCTTCAAGCCAAATATTCTCAAACCCTTCACTACTCTGCATATCTTACAAGTACCTATTTCCATCCACGGCCACCACGCTACTCTGGACTGTCTATGTGTAACACAGACAGCACCACTCAATTAATACACAACTTACCACTTTCATATTCACCCTCAAAAAAGTGAGTACAAATTTAAAGTCAAGCCCTGATGATGTCTATACTGTTAGCTTTATTTTTGTGTAATTTTGTTTCTATCTTAAGATTCCAGAATATATACACCTTTAGGAATTAATCATGATTTGTCCATTAGTGAAAGTAAGTAGCTGGCCCTGGTGTGCCGGCCTCAAAAATTATTGCAAGGATTACTGAACAAAATAAACTTTGACAATGAGAAAAAATACGCTAAGAGGATAAAATTATGAATAATCTCTTAAACAGCACTTCCATACACTCTGGGAATGACATCTGCAACCACGGCTTCAATAAAATTGCAGAGCTGTGCTTCTGAAATGCCTTAACTAAACTCTGTGCTTGGGAACCTGTGGCTTTACAGTAATGTCAAAGCCCAGGAGGTCATGAATGACTCATAATGTCCCACTGCTTTTTGAATGGCTCCACATCGAAATCCACAGTTGGCAGTGAAACAAAGAACACTATAATAAGCACTTTATGCTGTTTTTAAAGAAACGTTGAGCTTTAACTGAATGAAAAAGAAGTGTACTCAGTAAAAAGAGTTTTATTTTCTAAACTACTATCAAAATACATTCCTTTCTGTTATATTAGTTCTTATTATCCCAGTTGACAAGGTTACAGAAAAAAACAATTGAGTTTTTCCCTTTTCTTTTTTTCTCTTCAAAGGAGTTGCATTAAATTTAAATTGGATTCTCTGAAACTGGGCTATACATGGACATTTCCTGTCAGTTATCTGGAATATGAAATTTCTAGACCAGTGCTCCTCAAACTTTAATGTGCATATGAATCACCTAAGGTTCTTTATGAAATACAGAAAGTATCTAGTGGGGCTTGAGAGGCTGCATGTCTCATCAGCTCTGGATGATGCTGTGGATGACAGTCAGGGACCACACTGTAGTTAGTAGGTGATTGCTGAGGTCAAAGACCCTCTCTAGATTGCTGCTCTTTGTAGAAAGAAAAAGTTGACGTAGAGGGTTGCCTAAGGGTCTTTCACATTTTAAAATCCCAAGATTGCAAACAATTTTGATTTCCTTAACTCTGTATGTTGTGAGTCTTTTTAGTATAGAAAAACCACCAGAGATCAAATTGCCAACATCCACTGGATCATGGAAAAAGCAAGAGAATTCCAGAAAAGCATCTATTTCTGCTTTATTGACTATGCCAAAGCCTTTGACTGTGTGGATCACAATAAACTGTGGAAAATTCTGAAAGAGATGGGAATACCAAACCACCTGATCTACCTCTTGAGAAATTTGTATGCAGGTCAGGAAGCAACAGTTAGAACTGGACATGGAACAACAGACTGGTTCCAAATAGGAAAAGGAGTTCGTCAAGGCTGTATATTGTCACCCTGTTTATTTAACTTCTATGCAGAGTACATCATGAGAAACGCTGGACTGGAAGAAACACAAGCTGGAATCAAGATTGCCAGGAGAAATATCAATCACCTCAGATATGCAGATGACACCAGCCTTATGGCAGAAAGTGAAGAAGAACTCAAAAGCCTCTTGATGAAAGTGAAAGTGGAGAGTGAAAAAGTTGGCTTAAAGCTCAACATTCAGAAAACGAAGATCATGGCATCCGGTCCCACCACTTCATGGGAAATAGATGGGGAAACAGTGGAAACAGTGTCAGACTTTATTTTTCTGGGCTTCAAAATCACTACAGATGGTGACTGCAGCCATGAAATTAAAAGACGCTTACTCCTTGGAAGGAAAGTTATGACCAACCTAGATAGCATATTCAAAAGCAGAGACATTACTTTGCCAACAAAGGTTCGTCTAGTCAAGGCTATGGTTTTTCCTGTGGTCATGTATGGATGTGAGAGTTGGACTGTGAAGAAGGCTGAGCGCTGAAGAATTGATGCTTTTGAACTGTGGTATTGGAGAAGACTCTTGAGAGTCCCTTGGACTGCAAGGAGATCCAACCAGTCCATTCTGAAGGAGATCAGCCCTGGGATTTCTTTGGAAGGAGTGATGCTAAAGCTGAAACTCCAGTACTTTGGCCACCTCATGCGAAGAGTTGACTCATTGGAAAAGACTCTGATGCTGGGAGGGATTGGGGGCAAGAGGAGAAGGGGACGACAGAGGATGAGATGGCTGGATGGCATCACTGACTCGATGGACGTGAGTCTGAGTGAAGTCCGGGAGTTGGTGATGGACAGGGAGGCCTGGCGTGCTGCGATTCATGGGATTGCAAAGAGTCGGACACAACTGAGTGACTGATCTGATCTGATCTGATCTGAATCTGGGGAGATCACCTTCTGGTGTCAAATCTTTTTGCCTTTTCATACTGTTTATGGGGTTCTCACAGGAACAATGCTAGAGTGGTTTGTCAGTCCCTCTTCCAGTGGACCCCGTTTTGTCATAACTCTTCACTATGACCTGTATGTCTTGGGTGGCCCTGTACAGCATGGTCCATAACTTCATTGACTTACACAAGCCCCTTTACCACAACAAGGTTGTGATCTATGAGGGAGAATTTCATTTACATCACAGCGTTTTATCCTTACCACAACCCTGTAAGGCAGGTAGGCAGTTATCAACTTGAATTAGAGAATGGAAGGTGGAGACTCAAATCATGATGGCAGAGAAAGAGGCCACAGAACTCACCTCTCCCTACGAACACATCAAAAATACACCTACCTGTGGAAAAATTCTCACTGAAATCTAACTGAAAACTGGAAGTAAACCTCCTATACAACCAAGACTGTAAGGAAGACACATGCAGGAAGGAAAGAGAAGCAATTGCATTTGGACCTGGGCCCTGGAGGGGACTCAGAGATAAAGGAGATGACATGGGTGGAGATGCTTCCTAGGGAGTGAATGGTTTGAGCCACATATTGGCCACCTCAGCCCTGGGGTGCAACAAAGGGAAGGTGAGACTCCTTGGCTAGTAGAAGGACTGGTAACACAAACAGAAGGTCTGAGCGAAAGCTAGACTCTGCTCATGAGAAGCATGGGAACACTTGCTTGCTCCCAAGGAAGGGTAGAAAGACTGGATTGAGACCACATGGCTGTCTGACTGGTTTCCTGTGACTGCCCTAGTGTGCCCCTCAGCCCAAGCTGAGTCAATACCCCAGCACTGTTTGCCTTGTGGTGCAACTCCACACGGGAGCATGGGCAACTACAACCAAGGACAATCTCAACCGTGAAATGCTGTAGCAGCTCAAATCCAAGTGGCAACTGAGCAGGGAGCAGGCAGCCAGGCCTGGCGATTGCAGACACAGTGCCTCAGAGGCAGATCTCATCTCTGATGGCAGCCAGGCTGCCACAACCCCTGCCCTGACCCTCACTGAGTACCCAGCTCCTCCTACTCCAACTCTGCTACCCTTATGAGCTGAGGGTGCCAGGGCCGGGACAGAGCACACACTTAGACAGAGCTTCTGCTACAACAACTGGAGACATGAATCATAAATCATTAATTAATCATGATTTACCCATTAGTGAAAGTAAGCAGCTGGCCCTGGTGTGCAGGCCTCAAAAATTATTGCAAGGATTACTTAACAAAATAAACTTTGACAATGATAAAAATATGCTAAGAAGATAAAATTATGAATAATCTCTGCCACAGCACTTCCACACACTCTGGGAATGACATCTGCAACCACAGCTTCAGTAAAATTGCAGAGCTGTGCTTTTGAAATGCCTTAAGTAAACTCTGTGCTTGGGAATCTGTGGCTTTTTTACAGTAATAGCAAAAGCATCAACAAAGGGGTGACACCCACTGGGCAGAGGTAGAAGCACTACCTCACACACGGCTTTGGTTCTAGCTCCTCCTTCTCCAGGCCCACTTCCTTCCAAGGTGGTAACTGCCAGTTCACCCTGAAGAAAGGCATGACTTGTGTTCATGCCAAATCCAGCTCTCCCAACAAGGCCACTGGGCACATGCAGACTGCAGAGGGATGCTCCCCCATAAGGACACTCCTTTGAGACCGTGATAGGTAATTATTTTACCTAATTTCATAGAGAGAAGAAGACAAGCAAAATAAGACAGAGGAAAATTTGTCTCAACTGAAGGAGCAAGAGAACCCCCCTGAAAAAACAACACTAATGAAATAGTAATAAACAATTTACTAGATAAAGAATTCAAAGCATTACTAATAAGAATGCAAACTGAATTAGGGAAAAGAACAGATGAACACAGTGAAAATTTTAACAAGGAACTAGAAAGTATAAAAAAGATCCAGTCAGAACTGAAAAATACAATAACTTAAATGAAAAAACAAAACACTGAAAGGAATGAACAGCAGACTAGATGATACAGAAGAACACATAAGTCAACTAGAAGACAGAACAATGGAAAGCACACAATCAGAACAGCAAAAAGAAAAAACCATTTTTCTTAATGGAAATAGTTTAAGGGATTGTTGGGATAACATCAAGTATCCCAGAAGGAGAAGAGAGAGAGAAGGGGACTGAACATGTATTTAATGAAATTATGGCTGAAAACATCCCAAACCTGAAGAAGAAAACAAATATCCAGGTACAGGAAGCACAGAGGGTCCCAAAAAAGATGAACCCAAACAGACACACACCAAGACTGATCATAATTACGATGGCAAAAGTCAAAGAGCCAATTCTAAAGGCAACAGGAGAAAAACAAAGAGATACAAGGGAACCCTTTGTATATAAGGATAACAGCTGATTTTTCTGTAGTAACTTAGCAAGCTAGAAGGGAGTAGCATGATATACTAAAAGTGTTGAAAGGGAAACCCTGCAACCCAGGATATTCTACCCAGCAAGGTTATCATTTAGAATCCTAGTACAATTTTGTGGGGCTTCCCAGATGGCTCGGTGGTAAAGAACCCACCTGCCAATGCAGGAGACTCAGGAGACATGGGTTCGATTGCTGGGTCAGGGAAGATCCCCTGGAGGAGGAAATGGCAAGCCATTGCAATATTCTTGCCTGCAGAATCCCATGGACAGAGGAGCCTGGCTGGCCACAGTCCACAGGGTCGCAAAGAGTCAGACACGACTGAGTAACAGAGTGTATGTGCACATACACACACACATACATGCACGCACACACACGCACGCACACACACACACAGAGTGTTTGTGGGATTGTATATTTATCCAGCCACTATGGAAAACAGTGTGAAGTTTTCTCAAAAAAACTAAAAACAGAATTACCATATGATCCAGCAATTTCACTACTGGGGATATATCAGAAGAAAACAAACACACTAATTTGAAGATATATTCACCCTAATGCTCATAGCAGCATTATTTATAATAGCCAAGGCATGGAAGCAACCTAAGTGCTTATCAATAGAAGAATGGATAAAGAAGAATGTGGTGTATGTATATATACTCAATGGAATATTTCTCAGCCATAAAAAGAATGAAATTCTGCTAATCACAACAACATCAGTTCAGTTCAGTTCAGTTCAGTCGCAACAACATAAATGGACCTTAATGAAGTAAGTCAGATGGAGAAAGACAAATACCTACATTATCACTTATAAGTGGAATCTAAAAGATGAAACAAATGAATGTATATAATAAAACAGAAAAGGTCTCATAGACATAGGGATAAAACTAGTGGTTACCAGTGGGGAGAAGGAAGCAGGAAGGGACCATATAGGGAAATGGGATTAAGAGACACAAACTACTATGTAGAAAATAAATAAGCAACAAGGACGTACTGTACAACGTGGGGAAATAAATATAGCCATTATTTGGTTACAGCCTTAAATGGAATATAATCCATAAAATATTGAATCACTCTGTTGTACATTTGAAACTAATAAATATTGTAATCAACTACACTTCAATTAAAAAAGAAAGAATACAGAGGATAGAAAATAAATAAATTCTTTGAGGCTTCACATCTAAGTGTTTGGGAGCCCATACCCTCTGATCTCTAGTCTGCCTCCCTACAGAGGGTAGACGTAGTTCTCTTTGTGGGGGCTGATGTTAGGTTTGGGGTAGGGCAGGCAGAGATTGGAGGCCATGTGGACCCCACGATGCACAGCCCAGAAGCCCATTCAGGACCACAGCTCTGATTTCCCAGCTGTGAGAGCTTCTAGCTGTGTTCTTCTCTGGTATTATCCTTGGCTAAAGGGAGCTCCCTTGACCAGAGTCATGCCCCTCTCCAGAGGGCAGCCACATCCAGTGACAGGTTAGTGCTGGGGTACAGAGGTCTGACCCCACTGCTTTAGCTGTAATATCTCTGAAGGGCCACTCAGCTCTAGCGTGCTCTAGAGGGTGGGCTGAGGCCTTTGTAGCAACTGCACCACATTTTAATTTCTCCCTCTGCCCAGTTCAGCTCCCTTCTCTCCCTCACAGATGTGGAATCCCAGAGAACCCCTAAAGACTTCTGTATATGCATCCACACACATACACACTCATCCTCACACATAATATGGGGAAGAAACAATGGCTACAGAAAGGAGATAAAGTCTGATTGGGTCTCTTCTATGCCTTCACTGAGTTTACTTCCCCCTCATTATTCTTTTTCTGGATAGCCGAGATCCTGGGGCCTCCCAGAGGCTGGACTTTCTCCACACTCTTCATATCATCTTGAACCCAGAGAAATGGGTAAATTGATTGTTGGGGGTGCAGAAAGGTTGACTGGCTTCTATCAAATCATGATGTAAGTAGCCACCTAGTGAAGCTACTGAGTAGGACCAGTATTCACCTTAGCCTGCAACCTCATTGTGGCCAGGCCTCAACGCAGTGCTCCAGTGATGGGATTGGAGGTCCCAACCCAGCCAACAAGGAAGAACAGCCAATCCCACTTCCTTAGAAGACCTGACCATGGTTTCCGGGTTCATACCAAAGACATTACAGAAGCACACCTACAGGCCTGAGCTGCTCAGGGCGATGTTGAGGAGATGACAGGTCTCAGGGCAGGCCTGCAAGACACACTTCAGAGCCACAGGAAGGGAGCATGTACCCAGTGCGGCTTGCTTTTAAGATTTCCTGAGCCTGACACGTGTGGCAAGGAGATACTAATTGCAGAAAATAGAAAATAGCTCCCCTGAAAGTCAGAGTTCCACAGATGGCATGCTTGCTATTCCCTAAACAGAACTCGGATAAAGCCATCTGCATCATAAATCATTCAAGCGCCAAAGCCCATATGATAAATCAAAATGAAAATGTTTTTTAAAAATGAACTAGTTTTATCCATATCTACAAGCAAAATGAATTTTCAGGAATAGGGTTCCTTTTGTGCTATGTAAAGCCCTCTCCTGAGTCTTATGCAGTAGGGGCACAGAGGGGTAACGGCCACAGAAAACTGTGGGAGAATAACAGGCACAGGATCGGCCAGGCACACTCTTCCCCCCATATGCTCTGACCAATCTCTCTGGGCCAAGAGCCCGTTAATAAAACTTTCACATTCTGGTGCGAGTGTGTAGATTTATTAAAAGCCATGAATTGTGCTTGTCCCCTTGTCTAGGCCGATACAGAAACCAAAACTCAAGTTCCATATAAAATATTTGTGTATGTGTGTTTATGTGCATGTACTTATGCATTTGTTTCTCTACTAATAAAATGAAGAATATCTATTCCTTTTAGAAGTATATAAAAAGCCATTCCATTTTGTGAAATTATTTTTTAAAAACATGAGTACAAGAGATGTCGGAGTTTCTTTTATCTATTTTCACTTCGATCTTCCCCCATAGTCCCCCTTCCTTTTCAACTTTAGCAATACACTATGAGAGGAGCATCAGGTCAACATTTGGGACAGAGGAACTAAAGGCAAGATTTAAGCACCCACTGCTGTCCTCAAAAATACTTCATGGGACAGCTCTCACCAGAACTGGAGCCCTCCTTCTGCAACAGCTTCAGTTAACCGCTTGTCCATCAAATAACTTATGTAGTCCAGTACCTCCAAGAACAGCATCTTGATAACCATTGTTAGAAAACAGATAAGACAAGAAACTTAAAGGTACATGCATAGGGAGCCAATAACTGATAAAGTAAGTATGGAAAATCACCATATAATTACATAGTTCATGGGCAACTGCAGGAAAGGGAGGTTTGTCATTTTTAAACAGACACCCAGCAGCTGAAACCTCCTAGAGGGAACAGGTCCCACTCAGCTACTAGCACCCAGCTGCTTTTCATGCCTGATTCCAAAGGAACAGAGGGTAGCTGAAGAAAACTGAAATAAAATCTCGTTTTTACTTATTTAAAAATCCTAATATAATCTTTCTCCCTCAGAGGTCAGCGTGCTTGGAATTAAAAGCTGAACAGATACACTGCTGTGGTCAGCCACAGGAAGAGGGGCTGCCTCCCAATGATTGGGTGTGTGCATCTTGGTATACGCCTCCCAGTGACTGTTTGGACAGAAGTAAGAAACAGTTTAGAAAAAAACCAACAGAAGAATTGCCAAATAGCTTAGAAAACATACTGACCCATGCCAGTGTAAGAAAATGCCTGCATAATGCTATCCTAGGGTGAAAAAGAGGTATTCCCTGAGAAGGATGCTGGTGGTTCCAGTCTGGATTTGCATGGCCTTAGGAAGTCCCTTCCGATTCCCCTTTGGGCGGGTGATCCTCTCCTTCCAGTTCTCTGCCACTTCCACCTCCACTGTGAATGTGAGGTTGAGGCTTCTCCCAAGAAACCACCTCAGGGCCCTGGCTGTACGTGTGGGCCTATTGTGGAGGCCTCTCAGTAGAGGGCAAAGCAGCAAGGGTTCCGTTGGGGGCATGGGGCTTAGAAGAGGCCAGTCTGCTTGTGGGCTTGGCCCTCACTCAAGATATGTTATCTCTTTTATTATCTTTGACTTCTTTAAACAACTCTACACTCAGGTGTAAAAGAGATTTATGATTGATTTACACCAGAAAATCTCCCAATGGGAATTTGCCCTCATTGAGATTTTCTGAAGAGCAGCCTCTATGAAGAGCTGCAACTGATTATTTGCCAAGGTAAGCAAGCAAAGTCAATGACAAGATCATGACGTTTGTGGGAAGTGACCATAAGCCACACTAAACACACACACACAGATGGACACTGTTCCTGGGGAGGCAGAGAACAGCATTAATTTAACCTCAAGAAGCCCCAGTCCTGGGTGACCCAAACCACCATCCACATGGACGTCTGGGGTAGGCGGCAGTAGCAGCACTGTGAGGGGACCCTGGTTTCCTGCCAGACACTTAGTGGTTTCTGCTAGCTCCAAAATCCTACACGATTCTCTACTTGTGGCTGGACTGAACGTCAAGTATAAAAGAACATTCAAATCTGAAAGTCTTTAAGTCCAGTAACTTTGAAAAATTATTTTTGTTATCAAATTTTCTAGATTCCACTGTTGTTTCTTGAATAGATTGTTAAACTAATTAATCTACATAATACCCAGATATATGGAAATACAAATCAACAGCATTTTTATAACACTGTACTTCAATGGTCAGTCTTTGTGATATTTTCTTGTTCAGCTGTTTTTACATCCACTATCGCCGACTAACAAAAGAGAACTGAAGTCTTCTTGAAAGTTACAGATTTTATGTTTCTTCCCTAAAATGCTGATATCTGAGTGAATGTGTCCTAAGTGCCACCTAGAATGTGAGTTGTGAAAGTCAACTGGCAGAAGACAGCTTAGGAAAGTGTCACTGGAGCCACTGGCAGAAAGCCAGGGACTCGAACCTCTGACATCAGCTGTAGCTTTATCTAAGCAAATGGAAGACAGAGCTTGATTGCAAGTAAACTGCCAGGGCACTTGAAACTCACAGGGTCTCTGGGATTCAGCACAAGGAATAGTGCTGCTTTATAACAGTGACAGTGATGATGGCAGCTAGCATTTATCATGTGGGCACTGGGTGCCAGACACTCTACTAAGGGCTTTCTCCTACAAGGCAGGCACTAATATTATCAGCCTCATTTTATAGGTGAGGAAACTGAGGCAATGAAGAGAAATAATCATGCTCAAGATACGAATCTACATAGAGCCATTAGTCTTAGCTATTACCCTAAATGCTTTCAGTTCAGTTCAGTTCAGTCGCTCAGTCGTGTCCGACTCTCTGCAACCCCATGAATTGCAGCACGCCAGGTCTCCCTGTCCATCACCAACTCCTGGAGTTCACCCAAACTCATGTGCATTGAGTTGGTGATGCCATCCAGCCATCTCATCCTCTGTCATCCCCTTCTCCTCCTGCCCCCAATCCCTCCCAGCATGAGGGTCTTTTCCAATGAGTCAGCTCTTCGCATGAGGTGGCCAAAGTACTGGAGTTTCAGCCTCAGCATCAGTCCTTCCAATGAATACCCAGGACTGGTCTCCTTTAGGATGGACCGGTTGGATCTCCTTGCAGTCTAAGGGACTCTCAAGAGTCTTCTCTAGCACCACAGTTCAAAAGCATCAATTCTTCGGCTAAAGTGAAAGAGGAGGGTGAAAGAGTTGGCTTAAAGCTCAACATTCAGAAAACTAAGATCATGGCATCTGGTCCCCTCACTTCATGGAAAATAGATGGGGAAACAGTGAAAACAGTGTCAGACTTTATTTTTTGGGGCTCCAAAATCACTGCAGATGGTGATTACAGCCATGAAATTAAAAGACGCTTACTCCTTGGAAGAAAAGTTATGACCAACCTAGATAGCATATTGAAAAGCAGAGATATTACTTTGCCAACAAAGGGCCGTCTAGTCAAGGCTATGGTTTTTCCAGAGGTCATGTATGGATGTGAGAGTTGGACTGCGAAGAAAGCTGAGCGCCAAAGAATTGATGCTTTACTAGGAGGTAAAAAAGTAAAGATTAAAAATCATTTAAAAAAATAATTACAAAACTATTTTATGCTTTTAAAAAGTTCAAAAATAAATTGAAGGATCTATGTTTTAATCTACTATTTTGATTATTCAGTTTGTTTCTGTACTCACTATTTTTTACTCCATACAACTATTTTAAATTAATTTTCTGGTTATTAATCTTCCCTGAAAAATTAGGAAAGGTTAAGTATTATAGGGCTTCCCAGGTGGCGAGTCTTAATGACCCAGATAACCATGATGGTGTGGTCATTCATCTAAAGTCAGACATCCTCGAACGTGAAGTCAAGTGGGCCTTAGGAAGCATCACTACCAACAGAGCTAGTGAGGTAATGGAATTTCAGCTGAGCTATTTCAAATCCTAAAAGACGATGCTGTTAAAACGAAGCACTCAATATGTCAGCAAATTTGGAAAACTCAGCAGTGGCCACAGGACTGGAAAAGATCAGTTTTCATTCCAATCCAAATAAGAGCAATGCCAAAGAATGTTCAAACTACTACAATTGTGCTCATTTCACATGCTAGCAAGGTAATGCTCAAAAGTTTTTCAAGCTAGGCTTCAACAGTACACGAACTGAGAAATTC
Organism: Bubalus bubalis; assembly: GCF_019923935.1. Taxonomy (NCBI): domain Eukaryota; kingdom Metazoa; phylum Chordata; class Mammalia; order Artiodactyla; family Bovidae; genus Bubalus; species Bubalus bubalis. The sequence continues at coordinate 64,165,975 of NC_059176.1, forward strand.
CAGATGTAAAAGTTGAGTTTAGAAAAGGCAGAGGAACCAGAGATCAAACTGCCAACATCCTTTGGATTATAGAAAAAGTAAGGGAATTCCAGAAAAACATCTGCTTCATTTATTATGCTAAAGCCTTTGACTGTGTGGGTCATAACAAACCAGAAAATTCTTAAAGAGATGGGAATACCAGACCACCTGACCTGCCTCCTGACAAACCTGTATGCAGGTCAAGAAGCAAGAGTTAGAACTGGACATGAAACAATGGACTGGTTCAAAACTGGGAAAGGAATACCTCAAGGCTGTATATTGTCACCTTGCTTATTTAACTTATACAAAGAGTACATCATGTGAAATGCCGAGCTGGATGAAGCACAAGCTGGAATCAAGACTGCTGGGAGAAATATCAATAACCTCAGATATGCAGATGACACCACCCTTTTAGCAGAAAGTGAATAGGAACTAAATGGCCTCTTAATGAAGGTGAAAGAAGAGTGAAAAAGCTTGCTTAAAACTCAACATTCAAAATATAAAAATAATAATGTTTTTCTTGAGTCTCTGCTGTCAGCATCCTTTCCCTCGCTGGGAGTCACAGTCCACCTCGCCTCCCTAATATGCCCTGCAACACTGCACTGGTCTCTGGACCTGCTGTGGAGGCAGCTCAGACTCTAATCTGGTTCTGCTCCAGAGGTTCAAGAGAGAGGGGACATAGGTATACCCATGGCTGGTTCATGTTGATGTCTGACAGAAAGCAGCAAAATTCTGTAAAGCAATTATCTTTCAAAAAAAATAAACAAATTTTTAAAAATATCTCAACATTCAAAAAAATCATGGCATCCAGTCCCATCACTTCATGGCAAATAGATGGGGGAAAAAATGCAAACAGTGACAGACTTTATTTTCTTGGGCTTCAAAATCACTGCAGATGGTGACTGAAGCCATGAAATTAAAAGACACTTGCTCCCTGGAAGAAAAGCTATGACCAACAGCATACTAAAAAGCAGAGATGTCACTTTGCCAACAAAAGTCCGTATAGTCAAAAGTATGATGTTTCCAGTGGTAATGAATTGATGTGAAAGTTGGACCATAAAGAAAGCTGAGCACCGAAGAATTGATGCTTTTGAACTGTGGTGTTGGAGAAGACTCTTGAGAGTCCCTTGGACTGCAAGGAGATCAAACCAGTCAACCCTAAAGGAAATCAGTCCTGAATATTCATTGGAAGGACCGATGCTGAAGCTGAAGCTCCAATACTTTGGCCACCTGATGTGAAGAACTGACTCATTGAAAAGCCCTGATGCTGGGAAAGACTGAAGGCAGGAGAAGAAGGGGACGACAGAGGATGAGATGGTTGGATGGCATCATCAACCTAACGGACATGAATTTGAGCAAGCTCCGGAAAATGGTGAAGGACAGGGAAGCCTGGCATGCTGCAGTCCATGGGGTTGCAAAGAGTTGTACATGACTTAGCAACTGAACAACAACAACAATTATAAATTAAAAGACTCAGGGTCTTCTAGTCTTGACCTTACCATGCAATTACTGTGTGAATGTGGTTGAGCCTCAGTTTCCTCAGTTTCCCTTATTAGAGTGTTCCTTTCTCTAACTAAAATAGTTCTGCATGTGTTGAAGTGTCATTCTGTGAACTTAAGAGACACTGCTTGTCAAGAGCAGATGGCTAGGGCCAGTTGCCAAGGCACTGGCTTCTCCAGCCTGGCTGTAACAGCTGCAGGCTACAGTCCCACCTCCATGTTCTGGCGATGTACCAGTCTAAGATGTCACAGAAACATGCTTAAGTTGGCCAGCACCCAGTATGATATTTAGAAGAAAGAAAATAAAAACTTAAGAATGATCAAGTTCTAAGTAATATCAAACAAAAGCATACTATGCTTCTTCTAATTTCCTCTGAAAGTAGTTCTCATGTTTGCAAAGAGAGTAAGCTTAATATGTCAGCCCATCATACTTCCTGATGTGATGTGTGGGCTGGTAGTTCATCACAAAATCCTCCATTTTATAGGAACCAGTAAAGTTTCAATGCCAATTCTTGTTTTCAAAAGCAAGCTGCCTGATAACCATGGTGTGTATATGTTAGTGTCCTGAAATTACAACAATGTTGTTAAAGTAGCAAATTCATCATAAGTATGCAGTAATCCTATTGCTTAGGGAAAACAAGTTTTTCTTATTCTTAAAAAAAATCACAATTTTTTTTAAGAATAATCATTTTTATCTTTTCAGTCTACCATGAAAATTCATAGAGATCATAAACAGATTCATAAATTATTTTGTAACTTGTCATTTTGTATACTGTGACTGCTTTCCCAAAATTATTTATTCATTTGCATGTTCAAAATTACTTATTAGGGGCCTGTCAGACACAAAGAACTTAAAAAGACAAACTCTCAGTCTCTGTTATAGGATTTTTTAAAATCCTATTTTGGAGGCCTACAGACCTCTGCAATTCCATTTTATAAATATCAAGAATTAGTCACCTTAGTAACAATTGTGTTGTGTGTTAAATGCTAAATATTTGTTAAACAGAATTGAAAACTGACTCGTTAGTTGTTCTCTAAAAATTTCAGCTCCTGCCTCTATCCCTTTCCTCCCCTTTGCAATGCAACTACGCCTTCAAACAGCATTCTTTAAAAGGCGGCTTTATGGCTTTGGAGGAAGAAGCTGATTTCACAGCCAGATTTGCCACTGCTGTGGAAAACAGAGTGCACATGCAAGCCAGCTGAAGTCATAAGGGCTGCAAGGATTAGGGCCGCGGGGGCCTCCACTGCTGCTGTCAAACTGCAATTGGAAACAGCTTTTCCAAAGTACAGCATGAGAAATCAGGAATTCCTGTCCACAGCTCCCCAACCCACAGGGTTTTTAATCAGGCTTGGTATTACCCATTAGAGATCAGAAATATGAAAATCATGATGAAACCAAATAAGAGTATTTTCTAGTTTCCAAGTTTTGTTCTGCCTGGATCCCTTCCAAGCCTGTAATTATTGTCACTCACTAGGAGATGTGGGTTTGATCCCTGGGTCAGGAAGATCCCCTAGAGATGGGAATGGCAACCCATTCCAGTATTCTTACCTGGAGAATCCCATGGACAGAGGAGCCTGGCAGGCTATAGTCCATAGTGTTGCAAAGAGTCTGACATGACTTAGGGCCTGAACAACAACAATGACCAGTTAAAAAGGGAACCGCTTCTGACTGAGACAGGAGCTCTAGGAAGGCTGGACCTGAAGGCAGGGCAGGCTCAGTTCAGTGACCTGCCTTCCTTCCAACCCCTGGATATGCAGATTGTCTTAACTGCTCAAATTCAGTTACTTCAACTGTACCTGTCACTTAGGGATAAAGTAATTTTTGCAGAGATCATAGAAAAACTATTGAGAACATTAATACACTAGAATCATTCAATGAAAGGTTTATTTTCTAAGCCACTCAATGGCAACCCACTCCAGTACTCTTGCCTAGAAAATCCCATGAATGGAGGAGCCTGGTAGGCTGCAGTCCATGGGATCATTAGGAGTTGAACACGACTGAGTGACTTCACTTTCAATTTTCACTTTTATGCATTGGAGAAGGAAATGGCAACCCACTCCAGTATTCTTGCCTGGAAAATCCCAGGAACGGGGAAGCCTGGTGGGCTGTCGTCTATGGGGTCACACAGAGTCAGACATGACTGAAGCAACTTAGCAGCAGTAGCCAGTTAGAGAAAAGATTTTTTTCTCAGGAAAACAAGTTCAAATCATCAATTTAGTTTAAAAAAAATTCAGGATTTGATTTGGGATTAATCCAGATATAGCCTAATTTCCAATACCTTCGTCTAGATTTAGAAGACCGTGAGGTCATTTGGAGAAGGAAATGGCAACCCACTCCAGCGTTCTTGCCTGGAGAATCCCAGGGACGGCAGAGCCTGGTGGGCTGCTGCCTATGGGGTTGCACAGAGTCAGACACGACTGAAGCGACTTAGCAGCAGCAGCAGCAGCAGCAGCAGCAGAGGTCATTTATGGCAACCTAAACTTCATTTGTCAACTTTTCAATGATCTTTGAGACACAAATGCTAAAGTAGGAAAATAAATTAATCAGAGATTTGATTTAAAAAATGAGCTTATCAGATAAACTACAAGCACATCTGTTACCTATGTCACTCATTCTGATCATGATACAATGCTATGTTATACAGGGATTAGGTAACACCCAAAAGTGGGCCAGCTGTAACTTTCACCTTGAAAGATTCTTAATTAAAATTCCCTTATATGTATGACTTCTAGGCAAGGAAGGAGTTATGACTTGTTTTTTTTTTTAACTTGCCTTAAAAATTCCAGTCAAATTCCATCTATACAACCAAACTTTCCCTGGTCACCTTGATTCAATTTCTCTTGTTTTTCACAGCAGGTTTCTGGGATCTCTCTTCAGCACAGGACATTCTACACAACAAATATAGTTGCTAGTAGATGAATATTCCCCAACTAGATTCTGGGCTGCTTCCCCAAAAGCAACAATTGTGTCTTATTCATTTCTTTAAGCCATCTCCTCCCCTGTTCTGAAATTAAAAACTAGAATTCTAAATTAAACAAACAAAAAAATTCCCTTCCATTGTCTAAAATGTATTATTCATTTCTTAGGGAAGAAAATATTTTCAGAAAAAGAGTATTGACAAATAATGGACAAAATTTCAGAGAGGAGAAGAAAGCTCATGGGGGGAGAACATTATGCACAAACTGGACCATCAGCAAAGGTGAACTAAGGATCTGAAACAGCACTTAAGTCTCACCATAAAGCCTGCCCCAAACTGGAGCAAATTTAGACTCGTCAGGACTTTCTTCAAGAAGCAGCAATCAATTCTTGAATAAAAATTTTCCAGAAAATCCTTGTCCTCTAATAAAAGCAATTTCTTAAGAATACCTTGGAAATCTACTTAACGACCATAAATAGATTCATAAATTATTGTGTAACTGGCCATCCAAAATACTGCAACTTCTTTCCCAAAATTGTTTATTCATTTGTATGTTCAAAATTACTTATTAGGGGCCTGTCAGACATAAAGAACTTGAAAAGACAAATTCTCAATCTCTGTTATAATATTTTAAAAAATATTTTGGAGAAATTCTCATCAAGATGGTCAAATCAAGAAAAAATTCTGGTTAACTATAAATTAAGTAGAATGTTCCATCATCTGGGCCTCACCTTTGTTCTGGCAATGAAATCTACTTGCTAAGAGCAATAAAACCTGAACGGCCTTACCTTCGTGAATATACTTCTTTTGAGCATCTTCAGGATGAAGTAACTCCAGTAAAGATTAAGAACTTGGAGCACCAGGAGCTGTAGGTTGAGGAAGATGTATGAAAAGAAAGGTTGAAGGTAGTGCAGAGGCAGAATCAGCGTGCAATATAAAATCCTGAAAAACCAAACAAATGAGAATGTTTCGTTATAGTCAAAGCACTTCTGAATTTTCAGTGAGGAAACAGGTACTTTTTCTCTGAAAGGCATACAACATTTATTTCATTTCTAATAATGTTCAGGAAAGATTCACAAGAAAACAATATGGTAATATCACCTTTTATATCATTTTTGGAAAATCACAAATGTTCCTCTACCTCAGTTTGCTCTCTGCAAAGAGAACTGTATATCCTAACCCCACTCATCTTCCCAGGATTGGAGAACATGAGATAATGCATGTGTGCATGGGGTTATTATTGCCTTTTGGATACAGTCTCATCTATTTGGCATCAAAAGTGAACAGGAAATTTTACATCAGTAAATTTTCTGGATAAAACAGACTTTTAAAGAAGCAAAAATTCTATTATTACTTTTACTTCCACTTTCTGAAGTGAATTGAATACTTTATTCATTTCATAAACAGACTCCTGGACACAATAGGAACTGCCCTCAACGACCAGGATGCACAGTGCTTTCAGATACAATTGCAGTATGAAGGCTATCTGTTGTCTTCCCAAACTGCAAACATTGCTGTTTGTAAATATAGTTTTCTGTATATATGTTTGTAAATATAGTTTTTTCATACAAAATTGTAAAAATAAGAACGCTGCCCATAAAATTACAATTTAAAAAAATAATACTATTATTTTGTGCATTCTTCTCTAACCTTTCTTACATATATTTAAATTTTATTTTTAAATTAACATATAGTGCAATTGACTATTTGGAGGTGTGCAGTTCTACAAATTACAATAAAAGCATAGATTTTTGTAACCACCACCACGATATACAGACAGAGTGGTTCCATCAACCCCCAAATCCTGGTGTTGTCCCTTTATAGTCATATCCCCAGACCTAACACTTGGCAACCACTTATCTATTCCCCATCCCTTTAATTTTGTCTTGTCAAGAAGGCCATATAAATGGAATCATACAGTGTGTCAGCTTTTGAGATTGCCTTCTTTCACTCAGCACAGAGCCTCTGAGATTCATGTAAGTTGTTGTGGGTATCAATAGCACGATATTTTTAAACTAGTGAGTGGTATTCCATTGTGTGGGTATACCCATTAGTGACCATTTGCATTGTTTCCAGTTTTTGACAATTGTGGACAGACTGCTATAAATATTTATGTAATATATATGTTTTTGTGTACATATGAGTTTTCATTTTTTAAGGGTAAATACATACAGGTGGGACTGTTGGGTATCACACTGCCAAGTATACACTTAACTTTACAAGAAACTGAAAAGTTGTTTTCCAAAATAACTATTTTGCATCCCAATCAGCAAAGAATGAGAATGCCAGTTGCTGCTCATCTTCAGCAGCACTTATTATTATTCTGTAGAGATTTTGCACTGTAGTAAAAGTATCACTTGTGGAATCTTACATTCAGTTTCATTTACCTTTAAATCAAAACAGTTTACACACAATCCCTAGAACCTTATTTCTGACAAATAGCAAAGAGATCTGGATCCACAGGTAGGGACAATGCCCATGGTCAGTTTGAAGCGGTTACAGAAGATGGACCATCAGCCCCTCTGCCACTTAAAAGGTTTTAAGAGTCCAGACTCCTTGAGGGGGAAATCTTACAGCATGCAGGTAGCTAGATCTGAGCAGAGAAAAGGTAGCAGGAAATCACACATCTTGTAAACAGCAGGGGTCCATAGATAGACAAAGCAAAGCAGAAACCTTCAGACTGATAGGAAACTGGGTGATAAGGGTCTGAATAGAAGACAAAGAAAGGTGGGGAAAGGTGGGAATCTCCTGTGTTCAAATGCAACCTTTTGCTCATTATGATCTTATTAAAAATAAAATTAGCCTTATAGATAAGAAGTACCCATCATGTACTGATACTTCTTATTTAAGCTAAATAAGGACAAAAATCCCTCTTCCTCTCAGGAAAATGGAGCTGGCATGCAAATCGGGGAAGATGCCCCCCAAATTACTCCTTAGTGAATATCCTGCCCCTTCATTAGTATGCCCATTATAACCAGTTTAGCAAAGAAATCCAGTGTGGCAGCTCCTCACCTGCCTGCTCGCTCTCCCTGAGCGCGTATCCTTACTTAAATAAACCCCCACTTTACGTTCTTAAAAAGTTTACATTGTTTGAACAATTTGGTGTGTTAGGGGAAGCACACTGACTGAATCTGCCCACCCTGGCCAGGCACCATAGTCACCATTTGCATGAGCTGTTTTATGACAGGAGGTCCTGGTAAGGACATGGAACTAGTAAGCCACCACCAACCGGAAGAGACACCACGTGTCTGACCACTTCCCAGAATCCTTGTCACTGGCATCCATCTTGGCGGAGCAATGTGCGCACCACCAGGAAGGACTCTGAGTCAGGATGATTGGTCAGAGACAACCCAGAAACTAATCCCATCACCATAAAACCTGAGACTGCGAGCCATGGGGCAGAGCAGTCCTCCTGGGTTCCCTTACCCTTCTGCTCTCCACCCTTTCCCAATAAAATCTCTTGCTCTGTTAGCACATGTGTCTCCTCAGACAATTGGTTTCTAAGTGTTAGACAAGAGTCCATTTCTGGGCCTTGGAAGGGGTCCCCCTTCCTGCAACAAATGGTAACTCTGGTGTGGACTCTTCTTCACCACCACTGACATCCTGACTACTTGGGGTACTCAACTGACATACTGACCACTCAGGGTTCTTGGGGACCAGCTTGCCCGCCAATGGACCAGACCCAGCAGCTCCAACTGGGACCCTTTTGTCCTTGGTCTCCTCCTGACACAGACAACTGGCCAGGGTGCCCCGACCGGGTAAGGAACAAGAGACTTCACTGACCTCTCTCACCTTCACTCTCTCTTTCCTCTCCTTAACCCTTCCTATCCTACCCTTTTTTCTAGTCCCCCAGTCTTAGACACAGGAGTCTGGTCGAAGGGCCTCAGACTGAGCTGAGGATCGGGGGCCAATCACCCCTGCTTGGCAGAGAATTTGAATTCTGGTCCTGTTCTGGTTTCTGGTTTGAATTCTGGTTCTGTTCTGGTCTGGCCTGGTCTCTGGTAGGGCCGATTTCCAGTCCTCCCTTCTCTGGAAGCCCAGTAGTCCCATAACACCTGGTTATCTGCAGGTGGCAAGAGATGTCTGTAAGGTCACCCCTTTTGCTCCCCCATCCCACCTCCTTCCCCCTTTTCTTTCAGCCTGACTTCCTTTCCTCCCTTTGAAATCTCTGAAGACTTGAGATTACTTTCATTCACTCTGGTAGAACTTGGATCTGAAGTTCTGTGTCTCTATAGGAGGTTTTCTGAGAGAACGTAATCTTGTATTTACAGGAATGTCTGATTAGGATGGTTGGGTATGTGTATGTGTTCTGTGTTGTGATTTGTGATGGCCATTTTGCTTTGTGTGGCTGCCATTTTGTTTAGACCTGATGCTGTTTTGTTAGAGCTTGATTTTCTCTTCCTTGCCTTGAGATCAGGACTCTTAGGAACACTAATCCAGACCATCTCTAATTTTTAAGACTGAAGGGCAAATAGGAAGAAGGTTTTAAAAATGTTATTTATCCCAACTGTTATTTATAAACTAGTGAATTTTATATTGTAATATCTGATTCATGACTAAGTTTAGAAAATGAAGCCAAATCTTGTGTTGTGGCTCTCTAGATATGTGTGTGTCTCAGTCTCTGGATAATATTGTTGAGATTAATTTGTAAATGAGCTCTATTTAAATGGCTTAAAGAAATGTAAGTGCTTACAAATCAAACAATTCTAAATTAAGCTAAATGAATTTCAGGTTCATGTGAACTAGGAAATATTCAATATTAAATTAATACTTGGTGATATAGACATGTCTTTAGAACCATCAATAAGTATAATACTTCTGTTGTACCTAGATTTACTAGAGGTCAAATAAGACTGTATTCTCTTTGTTACAGATTTGTTAACAAGAAAAGAAACAAACACAACCTGGAAGAAAAACTTTCAGGGAAGTGCTTTCAGTAAGAAAAGGTGTGAGAAATGAAAAAGTAGTGAACTGAGTGGGTTATGCATGATCAGGACTTTCTAAGACTGGATTACAGTTAGTTGGGTAAGTAGATTTTGTTAGGAATGACTTAGCCACAGGAAGACTGGTTAGAACCAATGGGTCCAAGATGGCAGAACCCACTGTCACTAGACCTTGAACCTTGGTGTGTACACCCACTGTGACACACGCAAGCTAAGTGACACACCCCACAGCGTTGGCTAAATCTGACTGGCTGTTCTAAACCCTTTTGATTTTGGGGGGACAAAATTTCCTAAATCAAATTCTATCGAAGTTCTTTTGACCTCTAGCTAACTTTGGGATGCTTCAGAGGGCCCCTGAAACATCCCAAAGAGAGATATATTAAACTAATTGTGTTTATTTGATTGGTTAAATTAAATGGGAATTATTATCAAATGAGTAATAAATCCTCTCAGGTTATATTGTATGATAAATGTTACTTATATAGATATCCTAGAACTTATATGGAGTTCCTAAAATTTTGTCATGTTTTGGTATTCTAATGGGAAACCTGATGACTTTACAAAGGTTAACAAAAGGACTGAACTGGTGAACATGCTTATAACTATTATGGTTTCTATCTGAAAAAATTTACAGGTTTGAATCAGTGTTTCCCAGGAGTAGGGTAAATATTCCCCTCAAGCTAATTATGACATTAATTTGGTAAAATTATAAACAAATGGAAACTATTATCTTTTCTCTCTATCTGACCCCTCCAGACATTGGAAACTCTTAGGTTTCCAATAACTTTATCAGACAAGTTAGGAAGATTATGTCACTAACAAGTACAGAAATCTCAAGGAATTTTTCAGACCTTGAAAAGTGAAGACTTCACCCAGATTTGTTAGGCAAAATCTGTGATAAGCCTTTGGCATGATTTTCCTAGCCCTGAAAGATTTTATTTTAAAAGTTTGGTCTGAGATTCCATAAAAGTTTCAGCAAAGCAAAAAGTCTATGATCAATTATGGTTATATAAATCATCAGGTCAGGTTTATTCACACCAGAACTATTTTGCAAACAAACTAGTCTTAATTTGTTTACATTTGGTAATAATGAGGGTGATTTTAGGGAGAAAAAGATGTTTCAATAAATATTAAATCCCAGTTTGTTAATGACGGTCTGTATCTACTAAGACCCATTTCCTGAATAGTTCTTTGCTGTTACGGTATATTAATGCAAAATTCACTTGAATTATTAAGAGACACCCTAAGTTTGTTTCTGAAGCTTATCTCAGTAATTTCTCTTTGGACGAAGATCAGATGCCTCACAATCTACAACCAGAACTGGAAAAGGACATAATTTAATGGACTGTCTCCAACCTGGATGGAAGGACCTTTTTATCAGGTACTCTTAACTAGCTCATTCACAGTGAAATTGAAGGTAAATTGACTCTTAGATTAATTCCCACTTCCAAAGGCCCTTACACTGGACTAGTCTATAGAGAGGACAGCTGACCTGATCTCACCTTAAAATGACACCCAGAGGAGAAACTGTACTACACCAGGATGAGAAGAAGACAACATTAGAGAGAGAAAGTTTGCCTAAGATGCTGCACCTGATTCATATGATCATTTATGTTTTCTTGACTTCTTAGACCTTTGCATATAAATCAAACACTTTTCTATCATAGGCCTGATCCTATGCTAGTTTTAGAAATCAATCCAATTGTTGGGATTGTGGCCAATTACCTGTGTCCAGTTCTGGGTTATCTTGGTGAATTTCTTCACTCCAAGGCTCAAATTGGTTGGCCCTGAGAAAATTTACTTTAAAAGGAAAATTATAGTCATGTTCAGGTCACTACTGATACTACTGGATGGGATCTCCTCACTTGGCCTATTAATAATGCCTGCTTTGACCCTGGTCATAAATTTGAGTTTTCTTCTATTACTCATGCTCAATCAGAGCAACAAGCAAAATTTCAGCAAAGGAAAAAATCTTCCACAATTAGGGGATGGATTAATACAGATAACACCAGGCTATGATAATTTAGGTTTAAAGTCTCCTCTATGTTGGGAACAATTAAGTCATACTAAGGATGTGAAAGTTGGACTGTGAAGAAAGCTGAGTGCCGAAGAACTGATGCTTTTGAACTGTGGTGTTGGAGAAGACTCTTGAGGGTCCCTTGGACTGCAAGGAGATCCAACCAGTCCATTCTAAAGGAGATCAACCCTGGGTATTCTTTGGAAAGACTGATGCTAAAGCTGCAACTTCAATACTTTGGCCACCTCATGTGAAGAGTTGACTCATTGGAAAAGACTCTGATGCTGGGAGGGATTGGGGGCAGGAGGAGAAGGGGATGACAGAGGATGCGATGGCTGGATGGCATCACCAACTCAATGCACATGAGTTTGGCTGAACTCTGGGAGTTGGTGATGGACAGGGAGGCCTGGTGTGCTGCAATTCATGGGGTCGCAAAGAGTCGGACATGACTGAGCGACTGAACTGAACTGAAGGATAATCAGTCTAGTAACACTAGGAAACTGGGCTATGTACCTTATAGACAGTGCCAATATATAATTTCCCTGGAAGATAAGGATTCGAATGGAACAGACTAAGTCAGATGACCTGGGACATACTGGGCTGCATCTAATGGAAGCTCTTAGCTTAATTCTTACTTAGGACTTTAATACTGCTGGCTATGTTATTTGTATTTCACCTGTTTTACAAAATTGCTGTTTCTTACATTACCAAGTGTGTGACTGAGCCTTTGATAAAATAATATGTAGTTTCATATGAGATTGATAACAGTGTAACTCTAGATATGGGAAGAAGCAACAAGAGAGAATGTTTCCTGGACCAAGAGGCTAGTAAGACAGGTGGTCCAGAGAATTTTGGATACTGTTTTATGGCCTAGTCCAGTAATAGCACATTGAATGGCCTATCAGAGAAATATTTGCCAGACCTGGGAATTGTCAGCATTCTCAGTACCATGGGAGACAATGGTCATGAGATGTGCCCCCAAAATCATAGTCAAGCTTATGACCATGAAGGGGGCCCTATCAACTGAAAACTGGCACTTGCCATCTACCTCTACAAAGATCAAATCATGGCCACTGCCGTTGCTGACCTTTAACACCCCTGAAAGGAGTTCAGGGTGGAGATAAAAAAACAAAGCGCTCTGGGAAAAACTGGAAAAACAGTCCTTCAGATAGATATTTTCAGGAAAAGATTTTATGAATCCAAATCCTTGCAACTTCTTATACCTAGAAAAACACTAACATTGTTAATTATAGTTCTGCTTTGGCTATTAAGGAGAATATCACAATTAAAAATCAAAATAGAGTAGCTATGGTTCAGATATCCATGGAAAAAAGTAAGTCACAGTATGGGTGTAATTTCAGACTGGTCCTTATATTGCTAAGAATTTGAGTTTTCTGAGCTGTGTCAGACTTAGATGCCACCAGATATTCTCAGAACAATGTCTGTAGGAAGCTAATAACTGCAACCTTACTTTTTATAAAACTAGGCAACTGGCTACCTGGCTATAAATGTTCCCAAAGTGCCAGGTCCAAACCTGGTTTCACGCTTATTCTTCTGAAAAGAAATGAGATTTATTCTGTCTATTAAAATTTGAGTTGTCACTCCTCCAATTACTTCTAGTTGGGTCTGTTACACCAAAATAGGAGACCAAGAGATTGACATTTTAAACATAAAAAACTCAGATCTAGGACTTGGAAATCAGAAATACTTCCAGTTCAGTGTCTGTTCTCCAAACTGAGGCAGTCCTATGCCCCATTTTGACAGGAAGTTATCAGTCATAGTTTCACAATTCCCTGAATTAAAACTAAGCAGGATTCTGTGGGACTCTAGAGTATAGATCTGTTCTGTGATCTCCATTTCTTGTTTGTAGGATCTAGGCTTCACTTAGCATCCTTGACCTTCCCTGAGTCCCAAAAGGCAGATTCAAACAGTTGCTGATCAGGGAAGGGAGGGGATACATAAACAGAGGAAGAGCAACCAAATGGTGGTACAGCCTTGAGGCAGGGTCCAGGTTTTCATTCCAATCCCAAAGAAAAGCAATGCCAAAGAATGCTCAAACTACTGCACAATTGCACTCATCTCACACACTAGTAAAGTAATGTTCAAAATTCTGCAAGCCAGGCTTTAGCAATACGTGAACCATGAACTTCCAGATGTTCAAGCTGGTTTTAGAGAAGGCAGAGGAACCAGAAATCAGATTGTCAACATCTGCTGGATCATCTAAAAAGCAAGAGAGTTCCAGAAAAGCATCTATTTCTGCTTTATTGACTATGCCAAAGTCTTTGACTGTGTGGATCACAATAAACTGTGGAAAATTCTGAAAGAGATGGGAATACCAGACCACCTGACCTGTCTCTTGAGAAACCTATATACAGGTCAGGAAGCAACAGTTAGAACTGGACATGGAACAATAGACTGGTTCCAAATAGGAAAAGGAGTTTGTCAAGGCTGTATATTGTCACCTGCTTATTTAACTTATATGCAGAGTACATCATGAGAAATGCTGGGCTGAAAGAAGCACAAGCTGGAATCAAGATTTCTGGGAGAAATATCAATAACCTCAGATATGCAGATGACACCACCCTTATGGCAGAAAGTGAAGAACTAAAGAGCCTCTTGTTGAAAGTGAAAGAGGAGAGTGAAAAAGTTGGCTTAAAGCTCAACATTCAGAAAACGAAGATCATGGCATCTGGTCCAATCACTTCATGGCAAATAGATGAGGAAACAGTGGAAACAGTTTCACACTTTATTTTTTTGGGCTCCAAAATCACTGCAGATGGTGACTGCAGCCATGAAATTAAAAGACGCTTACTCCTTGGAAGGAAAGTTATGACCAACCTAATAGCATATTGAAAGGCAGAGATATTACTTTGTCAACAAAGGTCCGTCTAGTCAAGGCTATGGTTTTTCCTGTGGTCATGTATGGATGTGAGAGTTGGACTGTGAAGAAAGCTGAGCACCGAAGAATTGATGCTTTTGAACTGTGGTGTTGGAGAAGACTCTTGAGAGTCCCTTGGACTGCAAGGAGATCCAACCAGTCCATTCTGAAGGAGATCAGCCCTGGGATTTCTTTGGAAGGACTGATGCTTAAGCTGAAACTCCAGTACTTTGGCCACCTCAGGCAAAGAGTTGACTCCCTGGAAAAGACTCTGATGCTGGGAAAGATTGAGGGCAGGAGGAGAAGGGGACGACAGAGGATGAGATGATTGGATGGCATCACCAACTCAATGGACATGGGTTTGGGTAAACTCCAGGAGTTGGTGATGTACAGGGAGGCCTGGTGTTTGCTGCTCATGGGGTCGTAAAGAGTTGGACACGCCTAGCGACTGAACTGAACTGATAAGGACACAAGCAATTTATGAAAGAAGAATTTTATTGAACCCTCCCAACCAGTACCAATGGGGTTTAAAATTTGCTAATTTAAAAAATAAAACAATTTCAGCTTGCATTATTTGCAACCTTTGACAGTTCCCTTAGTAGTTTTACTTCCTTTTTTTGTGAGTTGTTAATTCAAGATTTTTATTCAAAAAGCAATGATATGAACTCTGAACTCAATAGTCATTTATCCATTTTACTTACATAATTTTTTTTAGAAACTTAGGAATTACAGAAAATATAAAGAGGTTAAAGTAAAAATCACTTAAAATCTCACAACTCACAGGTACCCAGTACATACTATGTCTGATAAACATAATTCAAAACATCTTTCTGAAAAATACATTTTTAAAGTGTTTTCTCCCTTCCCTATTACCACGTGGTCTTATATAACAGGTTTTGTACCCTGCTTTCGGGCTTCCCTGGTGGCTCAGGGGTAAAGAATCTGCCTGCCAGTGCAGGAGGCAGAGTTTTGATCTCTAAGTTGGGAAGATCCCCTGGAGAAGGAAATGGCAATCCACTCCAGTATTCTTGCTGGGAAATCCCATGGACTGAGGAGCATGGTGGGCTACAGTCCATAGGGTCACAAAAAGAGTTGGACACGACTTAGCAATCAAACATGTTACAGAGAGCTTTCCATGTCAGTGAACATATTTATAAATTAGGGATCAGCAAACTTTTTTAATAGGGACAAATAATAAATATTTCAGGCCTCTGGGCCATTTGGTCCCTGTTGCAACTGCTCAAGTGACCACTGCAGTGTGAAAGTAGCTATAAGCAATGTATCAGTTAGTAGGTGTGGCTGTGTGCCAATAACATTTTACTAGCAAAATAGTTCACCGAACTGGATTTTGCCTATGAGCCAATTTGCCAACCCCTACTATATACCATTCTATGTAATAAATGCACAGAAATCCATTTATACATATCATAACTTATTTAGCTAATCTCTTAATGATAGACATTTGTTTCCAAATTTTCATTACATTATGAAGAACACTGTGAGAATGTTACTTGTGAAGACATTTTGATTAAATTGTTCACTTCCTCCCAAGTTGCTAAAATTCTGAATCAAAGAGTATATTCATTTTATATTTTAGAGTGTATTGCTAAATGCTTTCCATCAAGACTACACCAATTTATATTCTTGCACCAGCCATGAAATTAAAAGACGTTTACTCCTTGGAAAAAAAGTTATGACTAACCTAGATAGCATATTCAAAAGCAGAGATATTACTTTGCTAACAAAGGTCTGTCTAGTCAAGGCTATGGTTTTTCCAGTGGTCATGTATGGATTCGAGAGTTGGACTGTGAAGAAAGCTGAGTGCTGAAGAATTGATGCTTTTGCACTGTGGTGTTGGAGAAGACTCTTGAGAGTCCCTTGGACTGCAAGGAGATCCAACCAGTCCTTTCTAAAGGAGATCAGTCCTGGGTGTTCTTTGGAAAGACTAATGCTAAAGCTGAAACTCCAATACTTTGGCCACCTCATGCGAAGAGTTGACTCATTGGAAAAGACTGTGATGCTGGGAGGGATTGTGGGCAGGAGGAGAAGGGGACAACAGAGGATGCGATGGCTGGATGGCATCACTGACTCGATGGACGTGAGTCTGAGTGAACTCCGGAAGTTGCTGATGGACAGGGAGGCCTGGCGTGCTGTGATTCATGGGGTTGCAAAGAGTCGGACATGACTGAGTGACTAAACTGAACTGAAATGAACCCAGTGTATGAGAGTGTCTGCTTCCTGGGATCTTGATCAACATTGTAGTCTGTCAGCTTTTACTAAAACAACATTACACTGCTTATATATTTACATTTTTATTTCTTGTGAAATGAAGATATATATGAGTTTTTAAAAATTATTATTATGATTTGTACATTTGTGAACTGCTTCTTCATGGTATCTGTCCAATTTGGGGGGGGGGATGTTTACTTTTTATGCTGACTCCTAAATGCTCTTTATATATTAATGATAATGCATTACTTTTTAATCATGTTAAATGATATCACATGGTCTGATTTTTACAACTTCGTTTATAATTTTTCTTGACTAATTTATAAAACAATTTTGTAACCAATATTATCAATTATTTCCCTTACAGTTGCTTTCTCTATGTTATGCTTTAAAATGTTTTTCTCACCCCTAACATTATAAAATATATCCCCAATATTTTCTTAAAATCCTGACTCTATGTAAGCTGAGTCACTTTTTTGTGTATATTCTAAACTGTAAAATGGAAGCAATAAATACCTACCTTATTCATTCAGTAAATATTTATTAAGCACCAAAATGATACCAGGCACTTTGTGGGAGCCAGGATAAATAAAACAGACTGAAATTCCTGAGCTAGTAGGGCTTACATTTTGGTGCCTGCATCCACAGGGGTTAAGGGAAATAATATAAATAAAGCCTATTTGCTATTATGATTTGCTGGGTCTTTAAGCAACTGTGTGCCTTATTTTGCACTCTCTCAGTCTAGAATGTCCTTCCTTTTTTCATCTGAAATTCTTCTCACCTATCAAAGCATGGACTCCTCTACAAAAAAATCTCTCCTGATCACCTCTTCTAACTTTCTTCAGGGCTCCTCTGCTACGAACTTCTTTAGAGCATTGGGCTGATTCACTCTGCCTTACAGTGAAAGCTTGTATATGAGCTGACTCCTCATTAGCCAGCAAGCTTTCCACAGGCAGTTGCCATGAAGCCTTCATCTCAAATGTATTCTCCCATCGCCTCCTCCAGGACCTAGTCCCATACAAGGCTCCCTAATGGGAATTTGTCAATGTCAAAATTAACAAAGGAATCTACTCAAAAATACCTCCTTTATACATCCTATCAAGAATGTAAATAGCTACCTAAACCTACAATTTAACTGTGGTCCATGCAAAGAAAAAAAGAAAAGAATAAGGGAGAATATTCCAGGGTTTTTACTGAATGGAGATTTCCCTCTTCTCTCTATAGCTGAAGGGGAGACAGAGTTGGAGGGAGTAACATGTACAAACTCTCAGGTGGAGGCATTATGGAAAATTCAAGGGCTAAAAAGAAGACCAGTGTGGCAAGGTGGGTGGGGGCAGGGGGTGGGATGGGGTGGAAGAGGGGTGACGTGGGTTGGGTGTGTAAGATGAAGATGGATTGGTGAATGCAGCCATCTCTCACTGGCCTAGAAAGCCAAGGTCAGAGGTGTGGCCTTCCCTGAAAGAGCTTTGGGAACCTCTGCAGGTTTTAGGAAGGAGAGTAATAGAGGCCCTTATACTCAAAGCTATGGTTTTTCCAGTAGTTACCTATGGATGTGAGAGTTGGACCATAAGGAAGGCTGAGCACTGAAGAATTGCTGCTTTTGAATTGTGGTGCTGGATAAGACTCTTGAGAGTCCCTTGGATTAAAAGATGATCAAACAAGCCAATCCTGAAGGAAATCAACCTGAATATTCATTGGAAGGACTGATGAAGCTGAAGTTCCAATACTTTGACCACCTAATACAAAGAGCTGACTCATTGGAAAGGACACTGATGCTGGGAAAGACTGAAGGCAAAAGGAGAAGGAGGTGGCAGAGGATGAGATGGTTAGACAGTACCACTGACTCAGTGGACAGGAATTTGAGCAAACTCCGGGAGATGTGAAGGATAGGGAAGCCTGGCATGTTGTATGTAGTCCATGGGGTCTCAAAGAGTCAGACATGACTTAGCGATCGAACAACAAAAACAATACTTGGCCTAGCATCATCAGAGCTGGGCTCTGGGACTGAGGCTGCTATTTTTTGCCTGGCAACCTACACAACCTCCTGTTCCTTGGGTGAAACTAACCCCATCTCTCTGACTAAGGCTCCAGAGAAACACAGAGTCAGCTTTGCAAACTTAAGAGTTCTAGAAATGGAAGAGACTGCCATTGACAAACAGCTCCAGAGACAGAGAAGCCACTGCAGAGAGGAGAGGTCAGTCAATAGCATGGGTGCTGGAGCCTGCTACATTTGGATCATGGTTTCCTTGACATCTACAGCAAGTTACTGGCTTCTCTGGGCTTCAGTTTCTTCTGTAATAAAACAGAACTCACCTCATCAGGTTGTCGTGAGGATTAAATGAGTTGACAAATGGGAGGAGCTCAGCATACAGTGAGCACTCAAAAATGGTAGTTATAGCATTATTATGACCACCACTATGATGAGACGGCTTCCACCACCACCTGCTTTCCTACTGCAAAGGGCTAGTTAATACCACATGGAGGGCAACACAGTGTTTGGGTCCAGTCTATAGATTCTAATATTGGTCTGAATTAGAACCTTGCCATGAATATTTTCTTAAGGCTCCACAGGTCATTCTAGTGAAGTTATAGTTTACATAGTCAGCATGTAACAAGCTGAACTGAAACAAAAAGTGGAAATCATGGGAGATCTTTTGGGGTGAGATCCAGAATGATACCTAAAGGACAGTCCAATCTGTCAGCCTTAATTCTTCTCATCCTTTACCAAAAGAATAGGAAGGAAAAAAACAAAACTTATCTGCCCATCTAAATTTTGTGTGGCTCAAATACATGTGTATCAAGTGTGTGTCCTGAACACACATGTATCAAGTGTGCAGACACGTGTGAACACACACTCACACACTTACCTTGTGGGGCCTATGGAATCTCCCTTTTCACAGAGAATACTCTTCAGTTCTGCTCTGTACACTGGCCTTTAACCTGTCCAAATGGACACACTACCATGGTGCCTATGGATGGCAAAGCTTGGCCTTTTCTCTGTTTGGGGTTTTGTTCCCCATCTTTACTCTTTCAATTGCTAAAGTTTACATGGTTTGAAAAAATCACATTGTTGGTATAAACTGTTGGTTTTGCTGGGCTGGATAAGGCAGTCACCAAAAGTTGTTTTTTTCTAATAAAAATTAAAGGTCTTTTTTTCTTGCTAATTGTGGGTGTAAGCATTAAGCCTTTTCAGGATAACAAATATTGGTTCTATAGGTGTTTAACTGCCTATCTTACATTTTAGAGATGGCTTATATTTCTAAGTGACCAAATAGTTGAAGAAAACTAAAACTTAGGCAAGGCAGCCATGTCTGCTCTTATCAATTAAGTAATTTAGTTGGAAACATACCTGTTTTGTGTTTCAAATGTCCTGTTTCTGGTCTTGATCCTTTCATAACTAGCAGTGCTATCCTAGATCTATCTTAACTTCTCACGTGAAAAATAAACTAAGTTGCAATACTTCAACAATGTCTGTGACACGAAAGGCAAGAAGTACCCAGTACAAGAAGAACTATTTCAGGTGGATGACACCTGAATGCAGAATGTGATCCTGGCCAAATCCGGTAGTGAGGGGAAAAAAGCAATGAAAGGCACTATCAGATCAACTGACAAAACCAAAATACTGATGGTAGATTGCTACCTTTCTTGAAACTGATGGAGGATTCTGTAGAAGACTGTCCTTGTCCTTAGGAAATATACACTGAACTATTTAGGATTAAAAGGGCATGATGGTTTCAACTTTGGTTCAGAAAAAAATGTGTGTGTATATATGCATATATATATATATATACACACACACACACACATACACACACACATGTGAGCGTGTTATATGTGTGTGTGTTGAGAGAGAAAAAGAAAGAAATACAGCAAATCAGGGAAATGTTAACTGGTAAATCTGGGTAAAGGGAACAGGTAAGAGTTCTCTGTAATATACTTGAAATTATTCTACAAGCTTGAAATGATTTCCATACAAATAAACAAACAAAGGGGTTACGCTAAATAATGAATAAAGCCCCTCATTCTAAAGTTCTATGGACTGTGGTAGTTGTCTTTCGTAAGTTTACAAGCAGCAGCAGAAGTACCAAGCCTGTGGGGTGTGGGAGGAGCTGCCCACCGAGCGAGACTCTGAGTAAACATGTGTGGTGACTTGTGCTGTCTCCTCCAGAAGCCATGTGACTGGAAAGTCTAGTTCTGAGATAAGCATCTGCAGGGCGGTCCCAGGGAGCAGCCCCAGCTCCAACAGAGCCCTCTGGCCTGGCGTAGCCCTGCGTCTCCTCTGGTGACTAAGGGAAGGACACTGCTATCCAGGCGGGTGTGGAAGCTGATGGGACCCCGGAAGACCCCTGCCTGCCCCTGCCTGCCTGCTCAGAACTGAGGCCTCAGGCGTTAAAAGGAAAGAAAAAGACTATCATGTCCTCACTCTAGTTTCCCTCTGATGGACTAGAGGCTTTTGGCTCCATTGTGTCTCCTTAAAACTGTCCTCTAACAGCCATTTCAAGGGTTTATATTGTCTCATCTCCCACAAAATTCTTTTTCATATGAGGCTTCTCAGGGTACCATTTTTTTGATACCAGTGAGACCTGGATCATCAAAAGATGAAGCCCAAAGTCCTGTGAACCAGTGGTGGGGAAATGAAGTTACCACTAGCATATGTATCCTTGGAGGTAAGGAAGTTGTTTTCACAGTTAGAAATGTTTTATTGTTTAACCATTTTTAAAACTGAAGTATAGTTAATTCACAATGCTGAGTTAGTTTTAAGTGTATAGCAAAGTCTTTCAGCTATATATATGTATATGTATCTAATCTTTTTCAGATTTTTTTCCATTATAGGTTATTTATTATAAGATATTGAATACAATTCCTCTGTAGGTCTTAGTCTTTTACCTATTTTAAATATAGTAGTGTGTATCTGTTAATCTCAAATCCCTAATTTATCCCTTCCTCACTTTCTCCTTAGGTAACCATAACTTTGTTTTCTACATTTGTGACTCTGTTTCTGTTTTGTAAGTTCCTTTGTATCATTTATTTAGACTTTACATATAAGTGATATAATATGATATTTTTCTTCTCTGTCTGACATTTCACTTAGTATGATAATCTCTTTAAGTCCATCCATGTTGCTACAAATGGTATATTTCATTCTCTTTCACTTCTAAGTAATATTCATTGTAAATATGTACCACATCTTCTTTATCAATTTGTCAGTGGACAAATTAGGTTGCTTTCATGTTGTGGCTATTACAAATAGTGCTGCTATGAACACTGAGGTACATGTATTTTTTTGAATTAGAATTTTTGCCTTTTCCTATATGCCCAGGAGTGGGATTATAGGATTACATGGTAGCTCTATTTTTAGTTTTTTAAGAAGCGTCCATATTGTTCTCCTTAATGGCTGCACCAATTTACATGCCCACTGACAGTGGAGGAATATAGGAGGGTTCCTTTCTCTCCTCATCCTCTCCAGCATTTATTATTTGTAGACTTTTTAATGATGGTCAGCCATTCTGTACAGTGTGAGGCGATATCTTTTTGTAGTTTTGATTTGAAAGAAATGTCTTACTATTTTCTTTTTGGAATATCCAAGAAACACAGGTCAGTATTAATACTCTTCAAATATATGAATAAGGTGGTGGATACAGAGATCTCTTCTACTGCCATCATGAACTCCTGCAGGCGAGGAGCTGCATCTCATTCATCTGTGAGCTCCTCACAACATCTAGTGATGAGCTCAAGAAATGGAGCGATGACCCAGCATTGCTACCTGGAAACATCAGCTACAACACGCTCCTTCCCTTCAGATCAACCATCTGGGACTAAATCAGTATCTATCTATTTATTTATTTATTTATTTATTTATTTATTTAAGGAGAAAAACTGTCAGGAGTCAGGGGAATCGTTTATCTGACCTTTGGAGGATCTTTTTCACTGAATGGGCTTCCCTGGTGGCTCAGTTGGTAAAGAATCCGCTTGTAATGAGGGAGATCTGGGTTGGATCCCTGGGTTGGGGAATGATTCTCAGGTGGTATTTGTATAAAGTAGAGAAATACATCCAATAATTCGCAAATATAGCAGCCATTATTTTAATACAATAGTTGGGAATACAATGTGAAAAACATAAGCCTGAAATTTAAACACTTTTGAAGAAAAACGCAAATAAATAGGGTAACCAAGCAATTAGATTAAAGCAGTTTGGCCCGTGCCAACTGGAGTGTCTACCTAATGTTGACAGTAGCAATGCTTAGAAAATCAAACCAGTTAACTCTTGCTGACATTGACTGAAAAATGGCTATAAGTTCCCTGAAAAGAACTGGAGGAAAGGAGAACTGGCAACACAGTTGTACAAACACGTAAGAAATTCACAAGGGGAAAGCAAACCTGCTTGAGGCTGAGGGCATAGAGGGAAGAAGAAATGGAAAGACACACGTGATGGCAAACTCCTGTTCTTTTTCTCAGGGTTTCAGATCCCTTTCAGATGGCAACACCCAGGAGCTTTCTCCACACTCAGTCCTTACATCTCACGACAAAATGCGCAGCAAAAACAACTGAGAAGAACAGAGCAACTAGATGGCGCACCGCCTCCCACAGCACCTCTAAAATGTCTGAATCTTGAAACGGGCCTCTTGTCTGCACCTTGTTTGGTTCACGGTAAATTCCCAACAAATCTGGACTAATAAAAGGTCCTTAAGAAGTGAGTCTGCAGAGTTACAAATTTTAGACAGATGTCTGGAGCCAGACTAACAACAAGGAACTGACTTTTCCTCTTTGGCACCACAAGACGGTTGTGTAACAGGTTCAAGCTGATGGGACAGCTATTTAAGCCAGAGTAATACACTACAACCGATGCTTTTGAAAACCATGAAAAACCCAGCTCCAAAACTTCCAATAGCTTGTTGAGGTTTTCTTTAACCCTCCAAATGAGGATCAGTCAACATCAGTACAGAAAAAATTTTACCCACAAAAAATGTTTATAGTCAAGTCTACTAATACTGGTTTATTTGCAGCCCAAACTCTCTGAAGACAGCAAACAGTGGTATTGGCTGCCCTCTGCAGTGAGCTGGTGAATTCAGCAAAATATCAGGATCAAGAAAATGCCAAATGCATGTAACTAATTCTCCTTGAAATCCAGAAATGCTGGCAAAAGAATGAGTTCTTATGTCTAGGATTAAAAAAAATAAAAAAAATAAAAAAATAAAGTTGAGGGTGTATGGGAAAGTAACACACCACCTCCAA
Source organism: Bubalus bubalis (assembly GCF_019923935.1). NCBI lineage: Eukaryota > Metazoa > Chordata > Mammalia > Artiodactyla > Bovidae > Bubalus > Bubalus bubalis. Next base: position 64,189,710 of record NC_059176.1, read on the forward strand.
ATCACTCAACCCTAACCTGATGTTCAACTGCGAGGTTAGGGTAAGCTTGCCTGTTGGTTTTGAGATGTTAAAGTCAAGTTCTAGGTGAGATCCTTTGTTGCTGAATCACAAATCAACCACAGCAGCAATACTTAGATGCTTTTCAGAGAGTTCTCTAGACTGAGAACTTCCATGGTATGTGTTTTTAAAATATGTCTATAAATTATTTGAAACTACTCCCAACAAGAAGTGGAAGCTCATTTTCCTTCCCTTAAATATGAACTGGCCTTAGTGACCTGGATCCAATGAAGAAAATGAGGTTGGACGTGACATGCTATGACATCTGAAGCTGAGTTACAAAAGGAAACACAGCATCTGCCAAAGCTCTCTCTTGAACTGCTCACCCTTAAAATCCATCTGCTGTCCTAGGAAGAGATCAGGCCAGTGAAGGGGCATGGGCATGCAATCCAGCTGACAGGCCCGCAGCAGTCCCAACCAACGACCAGCATAAACCAGCTGATGTCATGGGTGTTACCTGAACCTTGTGCCTGAGGAAGCCTTCAAGAAAACTCCAACTCCAGCTGCCCAGCTACCATCTGACTGTAACCACATGAGTGAAAACCATGTAAATGAGGTCAGTCAATTCTGAGATCCATAAGAGGTAATAATAATGATAATAATAATGTGTTATTTTAAGAGAGAAGCCTGCCAACTATGGCCTGTTGATAAAGTCTGGCCTGTAGAGCGTTTTTCTACAGCCAGTGATCTAAGCTGGGTTTGGTACATTTTTAAAGGATTGTAAAAGAAATAGAACAAAACAAAGAAAAACATGCAACAGAGACCATATATGGCTCTTAAAGTCTAAAATAGTTATTCTATGGCCCTTTATAGAAAAAATTTGCTCACTACTGTGTTAAGCCACTAAGCTTTTTAGAAGGTTTGTTATACAGCTATAGATAACTGGAACACATGGTACCTTTGAAACAAAATAAGCAGTGGGCATATGCTAGATTCAGAGCACCATGAAAGTCACACTAAAAAGCCACAACTTAACTCTATCTGCAAGTCAATTCTTATCCTATCAATACTGTACAATATTCTAATTTCACAAACACACTTGATCAGCCAAAGTGAAAGTGATGGTAATATGATTCATCAACCAAGAAGAGCATCTTAAACATGCATCTCAGATTTGATTCTGGATTAAACTCCAAATTCTCAGACTCATTTAATAATTTCAGTAATAACAGCTGGCATTTACTGAGTCTTTACTATGTTCCAGACACTGTTCTAAGCTATTTAATATTTATTATCTCACTTAAGCCTCTTGACAATCCTTACATTTTACAGATGAGAAACTAAAGCAGAGAAAATTGATCTAATCTGTACAAGATCGCACAGGTAGTAAATCTGCAGCAAGGACTGACTTGCACCCATGAAATTCATCACTGCACTCCGCTGTTTCTCTCTAGAAAAAGTATCTAATCAAGACACCCAGTCTTATGTTAAAGAATGCAGCTGGCTTCCAGAGAGTGGCCAGCACCTTTTGAACTCTCTAACCAGTCTTCCTGTGTGCTCTCCTCTCACAAGGAATCAGCCCTGCAACCTGGGTCTCCATCTCTTTTCCCTGGAACCTAGGACTTTCAACAACATTAGTTTTTCTGTTGAGAGTATCTGAAACTCCTAGGCTAGCCCCAAACTACAGTTAGTTTTAAGCTGTTCTTTCCAAACCCTCAAAGTCTTCCTCACATTTTTCCTCTGGTTTCTGTCAATCGACACATGGGAAATTACACTTGCTGAAGGAAAGGCTGTCAGGAGAGACACAACATAAGTTCGACACTGCCAGCTCTTGGCTAAACAAAATCAACAGACTGAGCAAGAGCCAGTGGTCCGTACCACTGTTAGGACCAGAGATCACGAAGAATGAAATCAGCATCAGTTTCCTCATACGTGAAGTGGAATTGATGACACTTATCTTTATGGTTTGCTGTATAGCTAGTGCCAAGATGTATTAAGGGCCTAATCCAATGCCTGGCATTCAATTAATGGTGGTTATAACTATTGCAATTTTAACACAGAATTTGCCTCTCTTTTAAAGAGCTGATAACTGACCAATGACATTTCACTGAATAACTGGAAAAGTTGTTAATTGCAAAAAAGATCCATGTTCATGAGAGCAGACATAGAGTAAGAGATGCTGCTTTCCACTGGTCACACATCTTTTATCTTCCTTTGTAGCAAGCCTTTCACATTAGAAGGTGTGGTTTTAATTATCTATAAAAATGACTCCTTTACATTCTTCTATCCAGCTAAACTTTGCACAAATAGCTGGAGATCAGTGTGAGAAAGAAAGGGCAATGCTCCAACCTGAACAACATGCAAGGCGACCTCAGCATAGCGACCAAAGGCATGCACAGCACCTTGTCTACTCACCAGAAGGGAAAAATAATGAGGCGACTGATCAAAAACACGGTGGAGAAGATGAAAAACAGAGTGTTACAGGTTTGCTTCCATCCGGCATAAGAAAACATCTTAGCAGACTGAGAAAATAGAAAGAAATTGCATTCAGATAGGGTGATAGTCGTGTAAAATTAAATATCTATAAATTAAATTATACCTGGGATTTGCTTCAAAATCTTGGTGCGAGTTGGGTTATGGATAAAAAGTAGATGAAATAAGATTGGCCACATTAATTAAAGCTGGATGGTGGGTCCATTGGACCCATTATATTCTTTACCTTGTCATATGTTTGGAACCTTGCATAATACAACATTTAAAAAATTAGTTAGAATGACTGTAATATTACTCTTGTATTACATAAGCACTACAAATTAGCATAACTACTTTTAGCATGTAATTTTAGCTTGACATTTATTGAATTCCTCCATTTAACTCGGAGGAGAGCTGGACTGAAGAAAGGCTGGGATATAAGTGAAGCCCTGGGCTGGGCTGGGCACGCTGCAATCAAGGCAGCTACTTTCAGGCAGATGATAAAGAGTGGAGTTAGGAGGCAGCCCTTAGGGCCCTATCCTGGTTGAAGCAGAGTTTCAAACACTTGATTTTTCCTGCTTACTTCATGCTAGTCTGTAATGTTCATATGATTTGTGTTGAGTAAAAAGAATTATAGAAAGTTCTGTTTAATGTGGTATTAATGTAATGAGGATTCTCTTGCATTATCCAGTGTAGCTCAAGGCTGAATGGGAAAGTGTCTGAAGGTGGGTGTGGAAGCTGGGCAGGAGTGTGGCTTAGGACTGCCAGTTTTAGAACTGAAATCTCCCAGGAAAGTCAAGGTCCATCTAGAACAAGAGAAGTAGCTTATTACACTTCAGGAATGGTTTACACTGCATGTTCCATACTTTTCCCTACTTACCAAGGGGTAGGAATGTGATCAGACTATGGGGTTAGCAGAGGCCCAAAAGGAAGTAGCCTTCACTGCTGAAATGGAAGGCTGGCATGCCAGTGAGGCCCAACTTGGATATGGGGAGAAAGCCAGAAGGTTACAGGGCTTGGAATAGAGGGAGCTGTTTGAAGGGTCGGCAGCCAGGCCTAGCAGGAAGCTGGAGATATGCATAGATGTGAAGAGAGCCACTTGAGTTGGCAAAATAGCACTTCTTTGGGCCCATACACATGGCACCTATGCTGGACTGTGCAAAGATGGATATCAGACAGTAACCTCTCTCCTTTGCAGTCAAGATATTGTTAAAGTGTTGGGTCCTGGATCCAAACTTAACATGTAGAAAAAGAGGATCATGAAGATACATGAAGAAGGCACAAGACTGCTTATGAGTAAAAACTGTAGATGCTGAAGCTGTTCTTCCTTGCAAAGAAAGAACTAAGAAACGACCCAATAATTCTTTTGAGGAACAGGAAAGATTAATAGTCTCCATCTTTAGGAAGGTCTAAACAGGTCACCTAGGGAACCTATGTCATATCAATGTCAGGGTAGGCAGGGACAACACGGTGCTTATTCCCAGTCCTAATACCTAAATCTCCCTTTTAGTTAACACAATGAAGCTATTTTTATGGTGGACACCAAAGGCAGTTGAACTAGAGGGCTCAAAGAACAGAGTAGCACAAAGTTTTAAAGTCATAGCCAATGTGGTCTTAATTTTCAGGAAGGGTTACTGAGATATGATTGGAGGAGGAGGTGATTATAACAGAGATGACTACATTCAGAGAGCAACACATGGAAGAACTGGCATAATCCTCCTTCTGCTAAGTCATTTGCTGCTCTGAAGCACATATAATAATCTTTACCCTTAGAACTGGATTTACATGTCTAATTATGGCTACATACAAGAAACACAATTCTGTACTTAGCCAATTTTAACAGTAGCCAATTTCTTTGAAATGTCTTCCAATGACTTCTGGTTACACCTACAACAGGGTTTGGCAAATCACAATTCAGCCTAGGGACTAAAGCTTCTCAGCCCCTTGAGCTAAGAATGGTAAGAATGGTTTTCACATTTTTAAAGGAGTATAAAAGAAAAGGAAAAACAACAGAAAAAGAAGAATATGTGACAACAGATCGTATGAGGTCCACAAAGCTAGATTTGCTACCTGGCTTTTTGGGGCAAGAGAAGGGGATGACAGAGGATGATATGGCTGGATGGCATCACTGACTCAATGGACGTGAGTCTCAGTGAACTCCGGGAGTTGGTGATGGACAGGGTGGCCTGGCATGCTGCGATTCATGGGGTTGCAAAGAGTCGGACACCACTGAGCGACTGATCTGATCTGATCTGATCTTTTTGCCAAAAAGTTTGCTGAATCCAGCAAGGCTATAGTTTGTCCAGTAGTCATGTATGGATGTGAGAGTTGGACTATAAAGAAAGCTGAGTGCCAAATAATTGATACTTTTGAACTGTGGTGTTGGAGAAGACTCTTGAGAGTCCCTTGGAGTGCAAGGAGATCCAACCAGTGCATCCTAAAGGAAATGAGTCCTGAATATTCATTGGAAAACTGATGTTGAAGCTGAAACTCCAATACTTTGGCCACCTGATGCGAAGGGCTGACTCATTTGAAAAGACTCTGATGCTGGGAAAGATTGAAGGCAGGAGGAGAAGGGGACAACAGAGGATGAGATGGTTGTATGGCATCAACGACTCAATGGACGTGAGTTTGAGTGGACTCAGGGAGTTAATGAGACAGGGAAGCCTGGCGTGCTGCAGTCCGTGGGGTTGCAAAGAGTCGGATACGACTGAGCAACTGAACTGAACTGAACTTGCTGAATTCTGATCTAAAAGAACAAGATCTTATTAAATTAATTTCTTCCATATCAACTTACATTTAATTATTAGCCCTTCAAGAGGTTATCCTGAATGCAAATACGTTAGTATCATTTTCCCCAGCTCAGGCTTCCCCTGTGGCTCAGCTGGTAAAGAATCACCTGCAATGTGGGAGACCTGGGTTCAATCCCTGGGTTGGGAAGATCCCCTGGAGAAGGGAAAGGCTACCCACGCCAGTATTCTGGCCTAGAGAATTCCATGGACTGTACAATCCATGGGATCACAAAGAGTCGGACCTGACTGAGCAACTTTCATGTTCACTATGAATGAGTATATGTAAATAATTAATAATGCGGCTCTAAGTATAGCAGGACCCACTGTCTCAGGGTAAACAGAACCGATACACAACAGAAACACATAGAGGAAACAATCCTAATTTTGCTTTCTTTCTTATATTTTGTATAACTAGAGATTAGGGACTCTTGTTTTAAAGTCTCCTGCTCTGAAACATTGCTTCCTTAGAAAATAAATATCATTTAAATAAACATTAATTCTCATTCCTTAAAGCTGGAGGAGGAACATGCAGGGCAGTGCAAGCATTCAGTGCCTGTTTAACTTTGGCTTAAGTGAATATATGGGGCCAATCAGCTTTAAAAATCCACGATGCCATAGTCCAAGTTTTCCTTTTAAAAGATGAGAATTCATTTTTTCTTCAGATACCTCAGCTTACTTCCTAAGCTAATATCTGCATGCACGTTGCAGAAATAGAATCCCACAAAATAACCCCTCTCTCTTGATTACCATGGAGAAAAAAGATTAGAAACTAAAAACTGAAAGCTTTCCTTTCTTTGAGCTTGAAAGACCTGGGGACCTAGAGATATCCACAGACTTTAGGTGTTTTCAGAACTGAGAGCTCTGCTAAATCACTCACAGAGATTTCTTCCTATAAAGAGTCACAGTTAACCCAGGACATGGTACTGTTATTAGTTTTTTAATGGCAAACATTTACCTCTAGCCAAATATCGGCCACATCATGTACAATCATCACGAGGGTCCCACTGCGAATATAATTAGCACACCAAGAGAAGCTCATCAAACTGACAGCAGCCAGGTGGTGGATGATAGTAGCTAGAAAATCCTACATAATGAGGGCAAATGGAGACCATTAAGTAAATGCAGCTATTTTCCAATCAGTTGAATAGATAATAATAATAATTTAAAAAATAACAACTTACATCTGCATATTTTGAAATTTGTAAAATGCTTTCACTTTCATTCTTAAACACAATTCTTATGAGAGAGATAGAACAAGTGTTATCCTCATTGATGAAGTCATTTAACTTTGAGATAACACTGAATAGTTGCCATCTAAGTCCTAATATCTGCTGTTCTTCCCATTGCCCTACACCAGATATATGTACACTTTACACACATACAAAAGACATATATATACATAAGCATATTCCTATGTACATTTACCTTTATTGTTAATTTCCTGCCTAATTCCAAGACAGATGTAATAAAATTACACAACCATTAAAATAAGAGTTACTGCATATGAAATAAGTAACAAGTAAAAGTGGAATAACTACATTAGTGAAATATTGAAGTATTTTGCTAATACTAAACAAAGCAACAAACAAAAATAAGCACTGGCTAGAATGTTGAGAAGTTGGAATCATTATACATTACTGGTAGGAATGTAAAATGGCATGGCTGCTTTGTTAAATACTCTGACAATTCCCCTAAAGGTTATACATACGACTACTATATAGTATAGCAGTTCCACCCCTTGGTATATATCTGAGAAGAATAAACATGTATGTTCATGTAAAAATTTTCATATAAATGTTCACAGTAGCATCATTCATAATAGCCAAAAAGGCAGAAACAACCCAGATATTAATTGATAAATAGATAAACAAAATGTAGTATTTCCACATAATGGAATATTATTCATTAATAAAAAGGAATAAAGTACTGATGTATGCCAGAACATGAATGAACTTTGAAAACATCATGCTAAGGGAAAGAAGCCAGATATTAGGTTGGTGCAAATGTAATTGAGGTTTTTGTGAATTTTAAATCATTATAACTAGGCTCAAACACATCTTTATTAATCAAAATAGGAACCATTACAATCAACACATTTTTGCCAGTGAAAAATAAGTTTGTTTATTCTTGTAGCATAAAAATCCGTGCTTCAATTTGTGAAACTTTTGGAAAGCATTTCCTGCCTCCTGCTGTTGCAGAAGCATTTTGCCTGCAAAAAGTTGTTGAGATCCTTGAAGAAGTGGTAGTCAGTTGGCGAGAGGTCAGGAGAATACCGTGGATGAGGCAAAACTTCATAACCAAATTTGTTAATCTTTAGAAGCATTGGTTGTGCGACATTCAGTTTGGCCTTGTCATGGAGAAGTATTGGCCCCTTTCTGTTGACCAGTGTCAGATGCAGGCATTGCAGTTTTTGATGCATCTCATTAGGTTGCTGAGCATACTTCTCAGATGTAATAGTTTTGTTCAGATTCAGAAAGCTGTAGATCGGACAAGCAGCAGACCACCAAACAGTGACCATAACTTCTTTTGGTGCAAGTTTGGCTTTGGGAAGTGATCTGGGGCTTCTTCTCAGTCCAACCACTGAGCCGGTCATTTCTGGTTGTCATATAAAATCCACTTTTTATAACTTGTCACAAACTGATCAATAAATGGTTCGTTGTTGTTGTGTAGAATAAGAGAAGATGACACTTGAAAACAATGATTAAAAAAAATATTTTTCAGTCAGTTCATGAGGCACCCACTTATCAAGCTTTTTCACCTTTCCAATTTGTCTCAAATGCCAGAAGACCACAGAATGGTTGACACTGAGTTTTCTGGCAACTTCTCAAGTAGTTGTAAGAGGATCACCTTTGATGACTGCTTTCAGTTGGTCTTTGTCACATTCCGATGGCCGGCCACTGCGCTTATGTTCAAGGCTCTCGTCTCCTTTGCAAAACTTCTTTAACCACTGCTGCACTGAAGGTTCGTTAGCAGTTTCCTGGGCCACATGTGTCATTGATGTTGCGAGCTGTCTCTGCTGCTTTATGACCCATTTTGAACTCGAATAAGAAAAATCCTCAAATTTGCTTTTTGCCTAACATCCTTAGTCTAAAATATAAAATAAACAGCCAGTAATAAGTCATTAGCAAAAAAAAAAAAAATAGAGTGAGTAATGTGCATTAAAATGATGTATAATATTATCACAATTTATTTAAGAATGTATTCCAATATCAAATGGGAAAGTTCAACAATGCAAAACCACAATTTCTTTTGCATCAACCTAATGCAAAAAAAATATATTGTATGACTACATTTACATAAAATATCCAAAAGAGGCAAATGCATAGACACAAAAAATAGGTTAGCACCTGCCTGGGTCTGTACAGGTTAGAAGAAATGGGGAGCAACCGCTCAAGGGTACAGAATTTCTATCTGAGCTGATGGAAATAGAATTGACTGTAGTGATGATTGCAAAATCCTGTGAATATACTATAAAAACCATTGTATTATGTATTTAGACAGAAGAGTTGAACGGTATGTGCATATCTTCATTAAAATGTTTTTCAGTTCAGTAACTCAGTCATGTCTGACTCTTTGTGACACCATGAACTGCAGCACGCCAGGCTTCTCTATTCATCACCAACTCCCGGAGCTTGCACAAACTCATTTCTGTCGAGTTGGTGATGCCATCCAACCATCTCATCCTCTGTCGTCCCCTTCTACTCTCGCCTTCAATCTTTCCTGGCATCAGTGTCTTTTCCGATAAGTCAGTTCTTTGCATCAGGTGGTCAAAGTATTGGAGTTTCAGCTTCAGCATCAGTCTTTCCAATGAATATTCAGGACTGATTTCCTTTAGGATTGACTAGTTTGATCTCCATACAGTCCAAGAGACTCTCAAGAGTCTTCAACACCACAGTTCAAAAGCATCAATTCTTTGGCACTCAGCTTCCTTTATAGAAAGAAAGCTCACATCCATACATGCCTACTGGAAAAAGCATAGCTTTGACTATACGGGACCTTTGTCAGCAAAGTAATGTCTCTGCTCTTTAATATGCTGCCTAGGTTGATCATAGCTTTTCTTGCAAGGAGCAAGTATCTTTTCATTTCATGGGTGCACTCACCATCTGCAGTGATTTTGGAGCCCAAGAAAATAAAGTCTGTCACTGTTTCCATCATTTCCCCATCTATTTGCAATGAAGTGATGCGACCAGATGTCATGATCTTAATTTTTTTTGAATGTTGAGTTTTATGCAAGTTTTTTCAGTCTCCTTTTTCACTCTCATGAAGAGGCTCTTTAGTTTCTCTTCACTTTCTGCCTTTAGAGTTGTATCATCTGCATGTCTGAGGTTACTGACATTTCTCCTGGCAATCTTGATTCCAGCTTGTGCTTCATCCAGCCTGACATTTCACATGATGTACTCTGCACAGAAGTTAAATAAGCAGGGTGACAATATACAGCCTTGACGTACTCCTTTCCTGATTACGAACCAATCTGTTGTTCCATGTCTGTTTCTAACTGTTGCTTGACCTACATACAGATTTCTCAGGAAGCAGGTAAGCGGTCTGGTATTCCTATCTCTTCAAGAATTTTCCAGTTTGTTGTGATCCACACAGTCAAAGGCTTTGACATAGTCAATAAAGCAGAAGTAGATGTTTTTCTGGAACTTTCTTGCTTTTTTGATGATCCAATGGATGTTGGCAATTTGATCTCTGGTTCCTCTGCCTTTTCTAAAACCAGTTTAGACATTTGGAAGTTCCTGGTTCACATATTGCTGAAGCCTGGCTTGGAGAATTTTGAACATTACTTTGCTAGCATGTAAAATGAGTGTAATTGTGTGGTAGTTGGAACATTCTTTGGCATTGTCTTTCTTTGGGATTGCAATGAAACCTGACCTTTTCCAGTCCTGTGACCACTGCTGAGTTTTCCAAATTTGCTGGCATATTGAGTGCAGCACTTTCACAACATCATCTTTTAGGATTTGAAATAGTTCAACCGGAATTTCATCACCTCCACTAGCTTTTTTGGTGGTAATGCTTCCTAAAGCCCACTTGACTTTGCATTTAAAAAAAAATTTTAATGTTTTTAAAAAAACATAAAATTTCAGTTTCCTTGTAGCCAAAGTAAAAAAAATAAAATAAAATAACAATACCAGCCTAATTTATTGAGTACTTTCTATATACCAGAAAGTGATTTAAATGGATTAACTTGTTTAATCCTCACAACAACTGGAGGAGATAGAAACTATTTTTAACTCTATATATGAGGAGATTAAGTTTAGTGAATATAATCAACTAGCTTGAAATGTTAATGAGTGGTGAAAACGGGATCTACACTTAGACAGTGTGACTTCAGAGCCTGTGCTTTACCCAATTCTTAACAGTTTTTTGTCTCTGAAAGTATGTATTTTTAAATATATGATGTATACCTACATTTAATTTTTTGAAAGGTGCTATGAACCTGTAAATAATAAAGAGAAAGCAACTATTGAAAAAAATCAAAGGCTCAAAAGTGGGAAAAGGATGATTATGGGGTCATCCTATCTGAGTCTGTCTATTAATACCTTCTAAATAATGATTATTTTCAATTCTATCCCTTGAGAAAATGCCTCAATTAAAATTTGATATATTCATAGCCTAAATTAAGTTAATAATAATTAAACTATAGTGATCAAGTTTTCTCGAAAAGGAAATCATTTCAATCAGAGTTTCTACACTATGTTCTCATGGTTTATTCCGTAAGTTTCTTTTTAGATCTTCAGCTGAGCAGCTGACTGTGCCCCTTAGTGGTAGATAATGTACACCATCATTTAAACATCATTTAGTCAAGCCAGCTTAGTTTTAGCTCCTTAATACGAATTCCACCTAATTTTATTTATCATATGAATTTTGCTACAAATTGATGTTTTATATAGAGCATAACATATAAAGTACATGCCAAGAGTATCTGTCATTTGCCCTGTTCTGCTAGTGTACACAAGGAAATCTGTGCCTGCACTGAAAGTCTAATATGATTTTCTGTACCAGCAAACAGGAATCAGTAGCAACCAAACCGTTCCTAAAAATACCTTACTTTGGGACCTCAGAGGATGCATTTAGCATGCTAGTGACTCAGTTTCCCTACAAATAAAGCAAAGCTAATAGTGCCTGAAGCAGTATTTCCTAACAAGAATCTTGGATAAATTAAAGCAAAAAAAATGTTTTCAAAGTCACTGAATACATGAAAGAATAAAGTAGTCTGTAATCAACTAAAAGATACAGTTCTAGAATTAAAACCACTAGCACTTTTCTTCTTTGCACCGAAGAACACTACATTCCCAAACCAAGAGAAAGAAAGAGACATCATAAAGGAGAGTGCTTTTCTCATGGAACAAGAGTGGAATTTCAAAGTTAAAGTTTTTATAATATTTCACTACAAATACTGATCAAGTCACGAAAGAACAAGCATATTTGCACTATTCTATGTGCTATAAAAGTAAAAAAACAAAAACCTATCAACTAAAACTAAGAACACAAAAAAATATAATTTAAAGATTAGGATTTGGGGAAGGGGGATGAACATTTTTGAAAAAAATGGATAAAGCACCTTTGTAAATAAGACACTTACCTTCCTCTTGATATCAGAGCCAAGGCTAAATAAGAGAGACCAATAAAAACTCATCTCCAAAATGTAGTACCAGTACTGGGATGGCAGCAAGGGCTGAGGAAAACAAGAGTATTCACTACTTTAATGCCACCATATAAACAACTCATTTTAAGGATTAAAAACATTGTTTATACCTATTTGGCTATACAGTCCATGGAATTCTCCAGGCCAGAATGCTGGAGTGGTTAGCCTTTCCCTTCTCCAGGGGATCTTCCCAACCCAAGGATTGAACCCAATTCTCCCACATTGCAGGGGGATTCTCATCTGGATTCTGATACCAGCTGAGCCACCAGGGAAGCTTATATACCACAAATTCCTCTCAAATAATAATGTTTTACATTTCAACTTCTGAAAAGGAATTAGAGACGATATTTTGAGGCATTTTCTTTTTTTTTTTTTAATTTTATTTTATTTTTAAACTTTACATAACTGTATTAGTTTTGCCAAATATCAAAATGAATCCTTTCTAAAAAGGGAGACAAGAATTCCAAAATCAAGTTAAATATTTTGTTTAAAATTTAATAAAACTACCACAGGTGTAACTGCATTCTTTTAGTTGATTGAGAGTTAAATTAGATGGAAAAGTTGTTTTGCTGACTCAACAAAATATCTTGTTTTATGTTTATTGAGTACTACTCAAATCTGATGTCCTAACCTCTTTTCTGGTGACAAGCTGGTGACCCAAATTGGCCCATTCTCAAATGGGACAGTAGTAAAATATATACAATTATTTAGGTAGTCTAAAAAGGTCTCCTAAAAAACAAAATGAAATTCCTACAGCTAGAGTTTTCTTTAAAGTAAGGGGTGTTGTGCTTCTTTTAGATAAGCTGAGACATTATATTACTTGGTGTGATGGGTTGTAACATTAATGCCCTCAATGAATTTCACCTCATATTCATGTCCTGGTACAGTAACCTCCAACATGACCAAGAATTTGAATTCTGGGCATTGGTCAAGGTGACACAGCAAATATGATGCAATCAGAGACCTCATAAGTACCAAGTAAGAAACCTGAGGCTAAAGCCTTTGAGTGTGTGGATCATAACAACTGCAGAAAGCTCTTAAAGAGATGGGAATGCCAGACCATCTTGCCTGTCTCCTGAGAAACCTGTATGCAGGTCAAGAAGAAACAGTTAGAACCCTGTATGGAACAACTGATTGGTTCAAGATTTAGAAAGGAGTATGACAGGGATGTCTGTTGTCACCCCATTTGCTTAACCTATATGCTGAGCCCATCATGAGAAATGCCAGGTTGGATGAGATACAAGTTGGAATTAGGTAGGTGGGAGAAACATCAACAATTTCAGACATGTGGATGATACCACTCTAATGGCAAAAAGTGAAGAGAAATTAAAGAGCCTCTTGATGAGGGTGAAGGAGGAGAGTGAAAGAACCAGCTTAAAACTAAATATTAAAAAAACAAAGATCATGGCATCCGGCCCAATTACTTCATGGCAAATAGAAGGGGAAAAGGTGGAAACAGTGACAGATTTCTTCTTCTTGGGCTCTAAAATCACTGAGAATGGTGACTACAGCCATGAAAACAGAAGACAGTTGCTTCTTGGCAGGAAAGTTATGAGAAACCTAGACAGTGTGTTGAAAAGCAGAGACATTATTCTGCTGTCAAAAGTCCACGTGGTCAATGCTATGGTCTTCCCAGTGGTCATATATGGTTTTGAGAACTTGACCATACAGAAGACAGAGTGCCAAAGAATTGATGCCTTTGAACTCTAGTGCTAGAGAAGACTCCTGAAAATCCCTTGGACAGCAAGGAGACCAAACCAGTCAATCTTAAGGGAAATCAACCCTGAATATTCATTGGAAGGACTGATGCTGAAGCATCCAGTATTTTGGTCATCTGGTACAAACAGTCGACTCATTGGAAAAGACCCTGTTGCTGGGAAAGACTGAGGGCAGAAGGAGAAGAGGGTGTCAGAGGATGAGATGGCTGGATGGCATCACCAATGCAGCAGACATGACCTTGGGCAAACTTTGGGAGATGGTGAGGGACAGGGAGACCTGGTGTGCTGCAATGCAAGGGGTCTCAAAACATCGGACACGACTGGGCAACTGAACAACAAGAAACATGAGCTACCCTATCAGAGGCCACTAAGTAGAGAATTAAGATGTCCACTGACAAAAATACAAATGAGGGCACATGAGCTATCCCCTAACCAGCCTGTGAACTAACTGAAAATACATTAATGAATTCAGTTAACACCACATGGAAAAGAACTGCTTGGCTGTGCCTAGCCCAAATTGCTAATCCATATCATAAGCAAATAAATGGTTGTTGTTTTAAAGTACTAAGTTTTGGTGATGATTTATTATGCATCAGCATAAACTGACACACCTGAGAGGTGAAGAGTAAGGCTAATACATTAAATGGAATAGATTTCTGATCAACTCATCATCCTTGATAAGGCCATAAAAGAAAGAGAACTTCTGCTTTCTTCTATGGCAAACAAGTCTGTATGAGACTAACCCTCCTAGTGAGAACTACTTTAAAAATATGGAAAAGTACAGTTAATATCTGTTTGAAGGTAACAAGGAACAACCAAAGCATCTTGAAGCATCCCATGGAGCCAAGATTTCAAAGAGAAGAAAAATGCATTAAATGGAATCTTTTATTTCTAGTGCATCCTTAATTCAAGAAATACTACAGACTGCCGGGGTCCAGCCCCGGCTGATCCAGGGTATTCGAAGGAGAGACGGCTAGGCGACCTATTCAAATGTTAATTAGAGATAATAAAGAGGAATAGAATGAGGATAGCTCAGTAGGAAAATTCAGTGGAGAAAAGAAGCTGAGTGGCTTGGTTTATGCAGAAAATCAATATAACCCGTGACACCAGGTTAGCTCTGACCACGGAGGCCGCAGGCGCCCTCTCGAATAGCGGAAGGTGCCCCACCTTAGACACCTTCTCGAGTGGGTCTTAGAAGCCCAGGCAAATAAATGGTCGCAGAGGACATCCACGCTCCAGATGGACACTCAGCTGGAAGTTAAAGGGAAGAATGACATGGGGAGACCAAGCGTTGGTGAGCAAGGCCCATAGCTTTATTTTCAACAGGGGCTTTTATACCCTAAGTTACACATAGAGGACAATAGGGGATGCAAAATCAGCAGTCTTTGATGCTTATCAAAAACCAGGGTTTCTTTCCTGCAGATTTATCGTATACAAATGGTTTAGGTGATTTACATCATCTTCTGGCCAGAGGCCTATTAACATTTTATGACTCTTGACAAGGACTTATCAACAAAGACTTATTTTCTCTAAGAGTAATTATTTTAAGGTTTGGCGCCATCTTCCGAAGATAAGATTACGTTCCTATAGGGTGGATGTGTAATGGGTTTACAAAGGAAAGAATTTACTACCTTAAGGGTCTAAAGTTACTAACACCAGGCCACTACTTATTTTTTCTACATACCAACTATATTAATTAATGCACATTCAAGGATACAATTCAGGGGATGTGAAAACTTGGCAACAAACATTGGCTCATCAATGAAATCTTTTACTAGTTTTATTCTGACAGTTTCTAATTCTCTGAGAGGCTCTAAGCTATTTGAATATCTTAAGCTTCCCGTGCCTCTGGAGGCTGGGAGACTGTAAACAATCGTATGCATAGCTGTAGGTGTCCGGGTAAACTTGTCAGGCGAGTTAGAGAGCCATCTGAGGGGTTTGGATTTAAACACTCCTAATTGCCCAGGAACTTTATTAATTGGAGCTGTAAGTTAACTCTTTGACAGAGAGAGTGAGATGGTGGTGGGGGACAGCCCCCAGTAAAGTCAGAGGTGAGAGCACAAAGCAATAAAGTAGGCAGACTCTGGTTTTTTGGGGGGTAGATGCTCGAGAATATCCGGGGGCACTCCCGAGGCTCGATCCCGCCTTTGCGTATGCCGAGCCCCCTTCCTCATGACCTTTGTCACGAGTGGAATGTCTCTCGCCGGCTCCCGGCAACAGACCTTACACAGGATAATTTCAAAGAAAACCATACCTATGTATAGCATAAAGTCTGTGTTTGCTGATTACAAGCACTATAGAGCCCAGAGACTCTATACACTCTATATTCTCTGAGGTATAAACATTCCTTTATCTTAAAAATATAGTGAAGAGAAAATATCTAGATATTCAAACACAATGTTATTTCAAACATAGAAAATGTGCAATTGAAACAAATGAAAGAGAGTTTCTAGAAAACACCAGCTCAGATTCCTAAGCAGAAGTTAAGTAGGACTTTTGGCAATCTCACAGTGCAATGAAGCAAACTGATGTTCAGGGCCAGCCAAGGAAAAGGAGTCCTTGTAAATACTATAAGCTTTTATTTAAAACCACTGTAAGAGAATGCCCTAGAAATACAGATGAGTTATAAATACATCTGCCCTTACAAAGACTGGAATTCACATAAAATCACTTCAAAACATATAAAACTTAAGATGATCTGTCTCAACTCTAACTGCTTAACAGAAGCAAAAATAAGTCCACTCAGGAGGTAGATAATATCATTCCTAAGTATAATTTTTCATATGCAGTGTCTATCATTCAACCAAAAGTTATCAAGCAAAAGGAAACAGGGATAAGAAAGAAAATAGGTGATCAAGGTATTGGATTTATCAGGCTATGACTTTAAAATGACTTTTAAAATTAACTAGGTTTTTAAGGTTATTTTTAAAAATTAGTGAGAATTTTTATAAGAGAACTGGAATCCACAGAAAAGAATTAAGTGAAAAGTTGAGAACTGAAAAATACCATAACTAAAATTGAGAACTCAAAGGATGTGCTTCAGAGTAGATTAGACACTGCTGAAAAATGTACTAGTGATCTGGAGGATATGCAGTAGAAAATATCCAGAGCTGTGAAGTGTCTGAGATTTTACCCTACTTGCAAGTTATCTTGCCACAGTTCCATGAATGCTGGTTGGATATATGAGACTCCTGGGTCAGAGATAAAGGATAGTTTACTGTTCACAGTACTACAGTTGCCAGAATAACAATATTTGGGCCAGTTCTCCCATTCCAATTCCCACGGCTAAACAAAAGGGTCAGTTCATGCAAAGATGGGCACAACAAAGGATAGAAATGGTATGGACCTAACAGAAGGAGAAGATATTAAGAAGAGGTGGTAAGAACACACAAAACTACACAAAAAAGATCTTCAAAACTCAGATAACAACGATGGTGTGATCACTCACCTAGAGTCAGACATCCTAGAATGCTAAGTCAAGTGGGCCTTAGGAAACATCACTATGAACAAAGCTACTGGAAATGATGGAATTCCAATTGAGCTATTTCAAATCCTGGAAGATGATGCTGTGAAAGTGCTGCACTCAATATGCCAGCAAATTTGGAAAACTCAGCAGTGGCCACAGGACTGGAAAAGGTCAGGTTTCATTCCAATCCCAAAGAAAGGCAATGCCAAAGAATGTTTTAACTACTGTATAATTGTACTCTCTCACACACTATCAAACTAATATTAAAAACTCTCCAAGCCAGGCTTCAACTGTACATGAACTGAGAACTTCCAGATGTTCAAGTTGCATTTAGAAAAGGGAGAGGAACCAGAGATCAAATTGCCAACACCCATTGGATCATCAAAAAAGCAAGAGAGTTCCAGAAAAACATCTACTGCTTTATTGACTATGCCAAAGACTTTGACTGTGTGGATCACAATAAACTGGAAAATTCTTGAAGAGATGGGAATACCAGACCACCTGACCTGCCTCTTGAGAAACCTGTATGCAGGTCAAGAAGCAACAGTTAGAACTGGACATGGAATAAGACTGGTTCCAAATTGGGAAAGGAGTATATCATCAAGGCTGTATATTGTCACCCTGCTTATTTAACTTAAATGCAGAGTACATCATGTGAAATGTCAGGCTGGATGAAGTACAGCTGGAATCAAGATTGCCAGGAGAAATATCAATAACCTCAGGTATGCAGATGACACCACCCTTATGGCAGAAAGTGAAGAGGAACTAAAGAGCCTCTTGATGGAAGTGAAAGAGGAGAGTCAAAAAGTTGGCTTAAAGCTCAACATTCAGAAAACTAAGATCACGGCATCCAGTCCAATCATTTCATGGCAAATAAATGGGGAAAAAATGGAAACAGTGACAGACTATCTTGGGGGCTCCAAAATCACTGGAGATGGTGACTGTAGCCATGAAATTAAAAGATGCTTGCTACTTGGAAGAAAAGCTATGATCAACCTAGACAGCATATTAAAAAAATCAGAGACATTACTTTGCCAATAAAGGTCCATCTAGTCAAAGCTATGCTTTTTCCAGTAGTCATGTATGGATGTTGAGTTGGACTATAAAAAAGCTGAGTGCCGAAGAATTGATGCTTTTGAACTGTAGTGTTGAATAAGACTCTTGATAGTCCTTGGACTGCAAGGAGATCCAACCAGTCTATCCTAAAGGAAATCAGTCCTATATATTCATTGGAAGGACTGATGCTGAAGCTGAAGCTCCAATACTTTGGCTACCTGATGTGAAGAACTGACTCACTAGAAAGGACCCTGATGCTGGGAAAGATTGAAAGCGGGAGGAGAAGGGGACAACAGAGGATGAGATGGTTGGATGGCATCACTGACTTGATGGACATGAATTTGAGTAAGCTCCGGGAGTTGGTGATAGACAGGGAGGCCTGGCGTGCTGCAGTCCATGAGGTCCAAAGAGTTGGACACAACTGAGTAACTGAACTGAACTGACATTTGCACGTGCAGTGGGTTTTGTTACCAGAGAGGAACCCTGAAATAGGGAACCTTAATCTTTCATAATGGACAATCACATGTATATCTATTGTTCCAGAGGAGAGACTGCCTCCATCTTCCAAGCTTGTTTGGCATACAAACATCCTTCAAAAGACAATACAGAACAAAAGTCAGCCTGTGTTTCACTTCATATGACATGCAGAAATGCAAGAGATCTGTGGAGAACTGTGTTCCTATAGATTGAAGCAGTGAGTTAGAGGATAGAAAATATGAGAAAAAGCATGTAAGAGATTTGGGACCTAGTGTAAAAGTCTAGCATATTAGCTCACTTGTAAACTGAAATTCCAGAAAGAGAGGAGAGAGAAAAGAGAACAGAAGCAACAGCTAAGGATTTTTCAAAATGGATTTAAGACATCAAGCTACATATTCAAGAATTACTATGGACAATAAACAGGATAAATTCAAAGAAGACGACATTTATGCCTATCACAATCATACTGCTGAAAGACAAATACAAAATGTTTAAAACAGAGGAATAAAAAGACATCATTCAAAGAAGCAAAAATAAAATGGACAACTGAATTAAAGAAACTGAGGGGATCCAGAAGACAATGGAATGACATTTTTAAAGTGCTCAAAGAAAATAACTAGTAACCCAGAATTCTATGCCCAGCAAAACTCCTTTTAAAAAATAGGGTAAAATGATGACATTTCCAGACAAGCAAACCAAAGGGGCTTCTTCAGCCATAAGGATAATAATGCCAGTTGAAAGTGTGGAAATGCAAGATGCCAAATAATATTAAGGAAAGGGTAAATTGACATTTACAAATCAATTATAGTAGTGACTTGTAGGCTTTTAAATATTTGAAGAAGGAGATAAGCATAGTCTGATGACCTTTCACTGACTGGAAAGAGGTAAGAGCATTAATTTGTATCAGACTCTAAGAATTGAAGAATGCAAAAGGTAATCTCTTGGAAAACTACTGAAAATGAACGTGTGCATGCATGCTAAGTCACTTCAGTCGTGTCTGACTCTTTCAGACTCTATGGACTATAGTCTGCCAGGCTCCTCTATCCATGGTAAGAATGGTCCAGGCAAGAATATTGGAGTAGGTTGCCATGCCCTCCTCCAGGGGAATCGTCCTAACCCAGGGACTGAACCCAAGTCTCTTATCTCCTTCACTGACAGGCAGGTTCTTTATCACTAGTGCCTGTATAACTGAAAAGCTAATATTAGGGAAGAAATAGAGTAATAATTTTAAAAACTTCACTGTCCTATAAAAAAAGTAATAAGAGAGTACCAAAAAAGGAAATGAATCCAGTGATACAAGTAGAAAATATATAGTAAGATGGTAAATTTAAACTCAAATACATAATTACATTAACCATAAGCAAAGTAAAGGAATGAGACAAGTGATGGGTAAATAACGAATAAGAATGAGTAAGCTCCAGTAGACAAAGCACCAAGGACTGCATGAAAGTGGACACAGAGCAGGAAGGGACTCAGACCTAACTCAGGGGGGGCAAGCTGCTGAGGAGGGGAGGGACTACATCAGGGGGACTTACCTGTCTGGGATAGCCATTCCAAACTTCCCACAGGTCATATACCCAAGGTTTCTGAAAAAGCAAGGAACCAAGAGAAACTGTTCAGAGTCAAAGGCTGATTTCAGCAGAAACCTAAGCCCTTCCTGATGCCTGTGATAGGGAGGAAACATGAACAGTAAGATACTTTCATCACATTCCTGCTCCCCCAGCAGTATCTCCCTCCTTCCGCAGGTATTTCTACTTGTTCTTATACAATACCTCTGTGACATGCAAGAGTTCTAGTGAGTTTGGGATTGATAAAAGTCCTGATTCTCAAAGGAAATTATTTATTTCAAACAAGTGCCTCTTCTAATGAAATTGTTTCTGGACCAATTAGATTACTGCTTCTGGTAGCAATAAAAAATCTTGAAATATTCATAGCAACAAAATATCTTAAGAGAAATCTTAAAAGAATCTTCAGAGACATCTCCAAAAGCTAGTTATCTTTTTTTCTGTTAACAATTTACTATTAATTTTATACATCACTTAATGAGATAATCATTTAATAATTATTTTAACAGACAATGCAAAGGGAATATGATAAGGAGAGATTTGATTTCTGATGGGCAAGTAATGAAAGTTCATAAACAAGTGATGAGAGTGAGTAGAGGATTAAAAGCTGGTTACCTTATTGAAAGTATATCTCAAGGGATTCGTAAGCAGGAATTTTTAAAATTAAAGACAAATTACAGTCAAAGATATATCAGAGAGAAAACTTACATCATAAAGAAATGCAATTCCAGCAATGGTAATAATTAGGTAAAATGTAAATCGCCAGCTGCCAAAAGAAATAAAACACTTGTTAAGGTGACTGACATCTGAGGAGAAAAACATTTTGTATAACAGTTTAGAAAGAATGCACATTCTGGAGTCAGAAAAATCTAAGTTAATATCCTGATTCTGCCACTTATTGGATGGCTAAAAGTTCAAGTATGTCACTTAACTCAAGTAGCCTTAATTTCTTCATCCATAAGACGAAAATAACAAAACTTACCTCCAAATGTAAAAATATGAAAAATTATGATATAGTGCCTTGTATGAAGTAAGCAACCAGTGTTAGCTATTGTTATTACTAATATGCCTAGCCTAGTTCCTGACACACAATAAATGACGTTTGATAATCAATTCAGTTCAGTGCAGTCACTCAGTCGTGTCTGATGCTTTGGGACCCCATGGACTGCAACACGCCAGGCCTCCCTGTCCATCACCAACTCCTGGAGTTTGCACAAACTCACGTCCATTGAGTTGGTGATGCCATCTAACTATCTCATCCTCTGTCGTCCCCTTCTTCTCCTGCCTTCAATCTTTCCCGACATCAGGGTCTTTTCAAATGAGTCAGCTCTTTGCATCAGGTGGCTAAAGTACTAGAGCTGCAGCTTCAGCATCAGTCCTTCTAATGAATATTCAGAACTGATCTTTAGGATTGACTGGTTGGTTCTCCTTGCAGTCGAAGGGGACTCTCAAGAGTCTTCTCCAACACCACAGTTCAAAAGCATCAATTCTTCAGCACTCAGCTTTCTTTATAGTCCAACTCTCACATCCATACATGACTACCAGAAAAACCATAGCTTTGACTAGACGGACCTTTGTTGGGAAAGTAATGTCTCTGTTTTTTAATATGCTGTCTAGGTTGGTTGTAGTTTTTCTTGCAAGAAGCAAGCGTCTTTTAATTTCATGGCTGTGGTCACCATCTGCAGTGATTTTGGAGCCCAAGAAAATAAAGTCTCTCACTGTTTCCATTGTTTTCCTGTCTATTTGCCATGAAGTGATGGGACTGGATGCCATGATCTCAATTTTTTTGAATGTTGAGTTTTAAGCCAACTTTTTGACTCTCCTCTTTCACTTTCATCAAGAGACTCTTTAGTTCTTTGCTCTCTGCCATAAAGGTGGTATCATATGCATATCTGAAGTTACTGATATTTCACCTGGCAATCTTAATCCCAGTTTGTGCTTCATCCAGCCCAACATTTTGCATGATGTACTCTATATAGAAGTTAAATAAGCAGGGTGACAATATACAGCCTCGACATACTCCTTTCCCAATTTGGAACCAGTCTGTTTTCCATGTCTGGTTCTAAGTGTTGCTTCTTGACTTGCATACTGATTTCTCAGGAGGCAGGTCAGGTGTTCTGGTATTCCCATATCTTTAATATGGGAATATTTAATATGCACAGTTTGTTGTGATTCACACAGTCAAAGGCTTCGGCGTAGTCAATAAAGTAGATGTTTTTCTGAAACTCTCTTGCTTTTTGATGATCCAATGGATTTGGAAATTTGATCTCTGGTTCCTCTGCCTTTTCTAAATCCAGCTTGAACATCTAGAAGTTCATGGTTCACATACTGTTGAAGCCTGGCTTGAAGAATTTTGAGCATTACTTTGCTAGCATGTGAAATGAGTGCAATTGTGTGGTAGTTGGAACATTCTTTGGCATTGCCTTTCTTTAGGATTGGAATGAAAACTGACCTGTTTGATAATTCTGTTATCTAATTACTCACTTCATCCAAATTTAATCCCAGTGTAAAGGTTTCTATGTGGCTAGACTTTAGTCATGTTTCTGAAAAGCACATTTTAAAAGAATATTTTTTTCTCATGTATGGAGAGGGAACTATATAGATTAGGAGACACTTAAAAGACCAATTGTAATGCACAGGTCTTATTTAGATCCTGATTCAAATAAACAAACTATAAAGAAAAGTATAAGACAATCAAGGAAATTTGAATACTGATTGAATATTTGTTGCTATTAAATACATTTTTAAGGTATGACAATATCTAAAATGGGCTTCCCAGGTGGCATACTGGTAAAGAATATGCCTGCCAATGCAGGAGATTCAACAGATGTGGGTTTGACCCCTGGGTAGGGAAGATCAACTGGAGGAGGAAATGGCAATCTGCTCCAGTAGTCTTGCCTGGGAAATCCCATGGACAGAGGAGCCTGGTGGGCTACAGTCCATGGAGTCACAAAGAGTCAGACATGACTGAGCACACACACTCACACACACAATATCTAAAACAAAATCTAAAAATGAATCACACAATGTCTGATATTTGCTTCAAATGTGATCTTCAATAGTAACTGGAGGAAGGTGATCAAAAGGTACAAACTTCTAGTTATTACTTAAATTGGTACTGTGAATGTAATGTATAACATGATGACTGTATTTACACTGCTATATGGTATATTTGAGAGTTGCTAACAAATTAAGTTCAAAAAGTTTTCATCACAAGGAAATTCTTTCTTCTTTTTCCTTTATGTATCTATGAGATGGCAGATGTTAACTAAAATGACTGTGGTAATCATTTCACAACATTCGTAAGTTAAGTCATTATACTGTACACTTTAAATTTATACAGTGCTGTATGTTAAATATATCACAATAAAATTGAAAGAAAAATATCCACATCCAAAAAATCTGGTAACAGAGAAAAGTGGACGGGGGCAGAGATGACACAGGACAGCCTTGAGTTGATAATTATTAAAGTTGGTGATGAATACATAGTATACACAGCTTATTAAGCCAGTCTTCCTACTTTTCGTATATATTGTGTGTGTTTATCTGTGTGTGTGTGTGTGTGTGTGTGTGTGTGTGTGTATTAGTCACTTAGTCATGTCCAACTCTTTGTAAGTCCATGGACTCTAGCCAACCAGGCTCCTCTGTCCATGGGATTCTTCAGGTAAGAATACTGGAGTGTGTTCCCATGCCCTCTTCCAGAGAATCTTCCCAACCCAGGGATCAAACCCAGGTCATCCACACTGTGGGCAGATTCTTTCCCATTTGAACTACCTGGGATGTTCTGAATATGTTTACTACTTTGCTGGGCTGGATGAAGCACAAGCTGGAATCAAGATTGCCAGGAGAAATATCAATAACCTCAGATATGCAGATGACACCACCCTTATGGTAGAAAGTGAAGAGGAACTAAAGAGCCTCTTGATGAAAGTGAAAGAGGAGAGTGAAAAAGTTGGCTTAAAGCTCAACATTCAGAAAACTAAGATCATGGCATCTGGTCCCATCACTTCATGGGAAATAGATGGGGAAACATTGAAAACAGTGGCTGACTTTATTTTCTGGGCTCCAAAATCACTGTAGATGGTGACTGCAGCCATGAAATTAAAAGATGCTTATTCCTTGGAAGGAAAGTTATGACCAACCTAGACAGCATATTAAAAAGCAGAGACATTACTTTGCCAACAAAGGTCTATCTAGTCAAGGCTATGGTTTTTCCAGTAGTCATGTATGGATGTGAGGGTTGGACTATAAAGAAAGCTGAGCACCAAAGAATTGATGTTTTTGAACTGTGGTGTTTGAGAAGACTCTTGAGAGTCCCTTGGACTGCAAGGAGATGCAACCAGTCCATCCTAAAGGAGATCAGTCCTGGGTGTTCATTGGAAGGACTGATGTTGAAGCTGAAACTCCAATACTCTGGCCACCTGATGCAAAGAGCTGACTTATTTGAAAAGACCCTGAAGCTGGGAAAGATTGAGGGCAGGAGGAGAAGGGGACGACAGAGGATAAGATGGTTGGATGATTATACTGATGCCAATGATTTTGGAATGAGTTTGGGTAGGCTCTGGGAATTGGTGATGGACAGGGAGGCCTGGTATGATGCAGTCCATGGGAACACAAAGAGTTGGACATGAATGAGCAACTGAACTGAACTAAACTGGAGGCCATTCCTCAGTTCACACAGCCAAGCAGTGACACAGTCAAGTCAGTAACGTAGGTCTTTGAACCCTGAATCCAGTAGTGTTTCCGGAAAACTGTCACTGCTTCTAAGCTACATGATGGTTTTCCTTCATTGCTTGTTTTGATTAAGGAAAAATGTAGGGTTCAATTACTCAGAAAGTTGAACCACAAAGTGAGCCAGATGAGACTTGTTCCCACTTGTTTCATTTACCGCTGGTTCAACAAAGCCACGTGCTTAAATGTAGAGAGCATTTCCTTGATCCTTAATTATTTTGGCCAAACAAGAAGTACAAAAAGAAGAAGAAGAGATCTGTCAGGCCCAAAGGAAGCCGTAAGTGTGGCGGCACATCTCGTATCATTTGTGTCTCAAACATGTATTGATTCTTAATCTAGTTTCAGGAACCATGCTAAGATACTTGTGTGATGCCATATTTTCTTCTTTACAACAAGCTTATGAAGTAGCTCCTTTTGTGGGTTGTTGCTTGGTTCTCACAACAACACTAAAAGGTAGATGAGATGAAGACTAAAGAATGCTCAACTTCAGAGAGATCACATAATTCACCCAAGACTGTACAGTAAAAATCAGTATTGTTGTTCAGTCACTAAGTCATGTCCGACTCTGAAACTCCATGGACTGCAGCACGCCAGGCTTCCCTGTCCACTATCTCCCGGAGTCTGCCCCAATTCATGTCCATTGAGTCGGTGATACCCTCCAACCATCTCATCCTCTGCCTCTTGCTTCTCCTTTTGTCTTCAATCTTTCCCAGCATCAGGATCTTTTCCAATGAGTCAGCTTGCTGCATCAGATGGCCGAAGTATTAGAGCTTCAGCATCAGTCCTTCCGATGAATATTCAGGTTTGATTTCTTTTAGGATTGAATGGTTTGATCTCCTTGCAGTCCAAAGGACTGTCAAGGGATTTCTCCAGAACCACAATTCAAAAGCATTAATTCTTTGGTGTTCAGTCTTCTTTATGGTCCAACTCTCACATCCATACATGACAGATGGAAAAAACGTAGCTTTGACTATACGGACCTTTGTTGGCAAAATGATGTCACTGCTTTTTAACATTCTGTCTAGGTTTGGCATGGCTTTCTTTCCAAGTAGCAAGCATCTTTTAATTTCATGGCTGCAGTCACCATCCACAGTGATACTGGAACCCAAGAAAATAAAATCTGTCCCAATCAGATACAAAAATAAAATCCAAGCTTCACATCCTCCCGAACCAGCCCTATCAGGTCTATTACACTATTTCAGGGGTTCTCAAAGTCAGGGATCTCTGACATCAAACACTTTCACAATGATAATGAAATGTTATTTGTCTTATTTCTTACGCTCATTTCCTCCCAAGTGTCCAGTGGCATTTCCCAGAGGCTACATGTTCTGTGATGGTATCATTGCTCTGATAGCTGATGACATACGTGCTTGTGTAGTCTTATATTTTAATTTCCATTTCTAGTACAGTGGACATCAATAGGTATAACTCACACAAGCAGATGCACTTTGGGGTCTGTAATAGCTTTTAAGAGAACAAAGGGGTCCTGAAACCAAAAACCTTGGGAGCTGCTGTGCTTCACTAATTGTGAAGCAATTGACTAATTGTTCTTCACTAATTTTCCTTGCTTCAGATGAACCTAAGGCAGTAAAATGTCCTTTTTTCCAGGAATGGCTGAGATGAACATAATTGTGAGGGATGAAAAAAACCTCTTGGAAAAAAACAAATTGACTGGTTAGACAAAGATGGCAAAGCTGAAAGATGAAGGCCTGCTGAGTGAGATCAGGGAGGAGCTGGACAGCGGGAACTTGGGCGACATGAGACAGGACAGACATGGTTCTCCATGGTGGCAGGGCAGGATGGAGAAGGCGGTGGACCTGCCCAGTGGCCAGCCGGGCAAGTGGTGGTCCACCCAGCAAGAGAATGCCTCCCACCAGCACAAGACACACCAGGTACTTGGAAATTGTGTGCATGCATGCTTAGTCATGTTAGACTCCTTGTGACAGCATGGACTATAGCCTGCCAGGCTCCTTTATCCATGAAACTTTCCAGGCAAGAATATTGGAGCAGGTTGCTATTCCTGTTCCTCTTCACCCCAGGACTGAACCTGCATCTCTTATGTCTCCTGCAAGCTACCCCTCGCCTAAGGTCAGGGGTGGTGACCAAGACGAGCTACCCCACGCCCGAGGTCAGGAGGGGCAGCTGTGAGGAGATACCCCTTGTCCAAGGTAAGGAGCAGTAGCTGCACTTTGCTGGAGCAGCCCTGAAGAGATACCCCACATCCAAGGTAAGAGAAACCCAAGTAAGACGGTAGGTGTTGCAAGAGGGTATCAGAGGGCAGACACACTGAAACCATAATCACAGAAAACTAGCCAATCTGATCAAATGGACCACAGCCTTGTCTAACTCAATGAAACTAAGCCATGCAGTGTGGGGCCACCCAAGACGGGCAGGTCATGGTGGAGAGGTCTGACAGAATGTGGTCCACTGGAGAAGGGAATGGCAAACCACTTCAGTATTCTTACCTTGAGAACCCCATGAACAGTATGAAAAGGCAAAATGATAGGATAATGAAAGGGGAACTCCCCGGGTCGGTAGGTGCCCAATATGCTACTGGAGATCAGAGGAGAAATAGCTCCAGAAAGAATGAAGGGGTGGAGCCAAAGCAAAAACAATACCCAGTTGTGGATGTGACTGGTGATAGAAGCAAGGTCCAATGCTGTAAAAGCAATATTGTATAGGAACCTGGAATTGGAAGTGGTCAAACAGGAGATGGCAAGAGTGAACATAGACATTCTAGGAATCAGCAAACTAAAATGGACTGGAATGGGTGAATTTAACTCAGATGACCATTATATCTATTACTGTGGGTAAGAATCCCTTAGAAGAAATGGGAGTAGCCATCATGGTCAACAAAAGAGTCCGAAATGCACTACTTGGATGCAATCTCAAAAACAATAGAACGATCTCTGTTCGTTTCCAAGGCAAACCATTCAATACTGCGGTAATCCAAGACTATGCCCCAACCAGTAACGCTGAAGAAGCTGAAGTTGAACGGTTCTATGAAGACTTACAAGACCTTTTAGAACTAACACCCCAAAAAGATGTCCTTTTCATTATAGGCGACTGGAATGCAAAAGTAGGATGTCAAGAAACACCTAGGGTAACAGGCAAATTTGGCCTTGGAATATGGAATGAAGCAGGGCAAAGACTGATAAGAGTTTTGCCAAGATAAAGCACTGGTCATAACAAACACTCTCTTCCAACAACACAAGAGAAGACTCTACACATGGACATCACCAGAAGGTCAACACCGAAATCAGACTGATTATATTCTTTGCAGCCAAAGATGGAGAAGCTCTATACAGTCAGTACAAACAAGACCAGGAGCTGACTGTGGCTCAGATCATGAACTCCTTATTGCCAAATTCAGACTTAAATTGAAGACAGTGGGGAAAACCACTAGACCGTTCAGGTATGACCTAAATGAAAGCCCTTATGATTATACAGTGGAAGTGAGAAATAGATTTAAGGGACTAGATCTGATAGACAGAGTGCCTGATGAACTATGGACGGAGGTTCGTAACACTGTACAGGAGACAGGGATCAAGACCATTCCCATGGAAAAGAAATTCAAAAAAGCAAAATGGCTGTCTGGTGAGGCCTTAAAAATAGCTGTGAACAGAAGAGAAGCAAAAAGCAAAGGAGAAAAGGAAAGATATAAGCATCTGAATCCAGAGTACCAAAGAATAGCAAGGAGAGATAAGAAAGCCTTCCTCAGCGATCAATGCAAAGAAATAGAGGAAAACAACAGAATGGGAAAGACTAGAGATCTCTTCAAGAAAATTAGAGATATCAAGGGAACATTTCATGCAAGGATGGGCTCAATAAAGGACAGAAATGGTATGGACCTAACAGAAGCAGGAGATTTTAAGAAGAGGTGGCAAGAATACACAGAAGAACTGTACAAAAAAGAGCTTCACAACCCAGATAATCATGATGGTGTGATCACTGACCTAGAGCCAGACATCCTGGAATGTGAAGTCAAGTGGGCCTTAGAAAGCATCACTATGAACAAAGCTAGTGGAGGTGATGGAATCCCGGTTGAGCTATTCCAAATCCTGAAAGATGATGCTGTGAAAGTGCTGCACTCTATATGCCAGCAAATTTGGAAAACTCAGCAGTGGCCACAGGACTGGAAAAGGTCAGTTTTCATTCCAATCCCAAAGAAAGGCAATGCCAAACAATGTTCAAACTACCGCACAATTGCACTCATCTCACACGCTAGTAGAGTAGTGCTCAAAATTCTGCAAGCCAGGCTTCAGCAATACATGAACTGTGAACTTCCAGATGTTCAAGCTGGTTTTAGAAAAGGCTGGAACCAGAGATCAAATTTCCAACATCTGCTGGATCATCAAAAAAGCAAGAGAGTTTCAGAAAAACATCTACTTCTGCTTTATTGACTATACCAAAGCCTTTGACTGTGTGGATCACAATAAACTGTGGAAAATTCTGAAGGAGATGGGAATATACAGACCACCTGACCTGCCTCTTGAGAAACCTGTATGCAGATCAGGAAGCAACAGTTAGAACTGGACATGGAACAACAGATTGGTTCCAAATAGGAAAAGGAGTACGTCAAGGCTGTATATTGTCACCTTGCTTCTTTAACTTCTATGCAGAGTACATCATGAGAAATGCTGGAGTGGAAGAAGCACAGGCTGGAATCAAGATTGCTGGGAGAAATATCAATAACCTCAGATATGCAGATGACACCATCCTTATGGCAGAAAGTAAAGAGGAACTAAACAGCCTCTTGATGAAAGTGAAAGAGGAGAGTGAAAAAGTTGGCTTAAAGCTCAACATTCAGAAAATGAAGATCATGGCATCTGGTCCCATCACTTCATGGGAAATAGATGGGAAACAGTGGAAACAGTGTCAGACTTTATTTTGGGGGGCTCCAAAATCACTGCAGATGGTGATTGCAGCCATGAAATTAAAAGATGCTTACTCCTTGGAAGAAAAGTTATGAGAAACCTAGATAGTATATTGAAAAGCAGAGATATCACTTTGCCAACAAAGCTCCGACTAGTCAAGGCTATGGTTTTTCCAGTGGTCATGTATGGATGTGAGAGTTGGACTGTG
The DNA here is from genome assembly GCF_019923935.1 of Bubalus bubalis. Lineage (NCBI taxonomy): Eukaryota > Metazoa > Chordata > Mammalia > Artiodactyla > Bovidae > Bubalus > Bubalus bubalis. The sequence continues at coordinate 64,219,715 of NC_059176.1, forward strand.
AAGAAAGAGGAGCACTGAAGAATTGATGCTTTTGAACTGTGGTGTTGGAGAAGACTCTTGGGAGTCCCTCGGACTGCAAGGAGATCCAACCAGTCCATCCTAGAGAAAATCAGTGCTGGATGTTCATTGGAAGGACCGATGCTGAGGCTGAAACTCCGATACTTTGGCCACGTCATGCGAAGAGTTGACTCATAGGAAAAGACTCTGATGCTGGGAGGGATTGGGGACAGGAAGAGAAGGGGACAACAGAGGATAAGATGGCTGGATGGCATCACTGACTCGATGGACATGAGTTTGAGTGAACTCCGGGAGTTGGTGATGGACAGGGAGGCCTGGCATGGTGTGATTCATGGGGTCACAAAGAGTCGGACACGACTGAGTGACTGAACTGAACTGAAGTGAAGTTTCCTGAGATTTCTAAAATGCCTGGGGCTAGGTATGTCTTGCTATGTTTCCTGTAGCACATCTCACAGCTGAGGGAATAAAGTGCGGTCCCTATACAATTAAAGAGCTTTGCATTTTGCTTTAGTTTATTTATTTGATCCATAATAACTTTTAATAATTCACTGACATAGGAAATTTGTGAATTCCTATGTCCTGCTAAACAATAAGGTAAAGCTTAAATTTTATTTGTGGGTTCACTTCAGTCTCCTAAATACACTGTACTGCTTCCTGTCTTTGCCTTACTTAAAATATGCTGCCCTCAAATCATGCTTTCTTTTCTTGTGGAAATCTGACCCATCCCTCAAGGTCCAGCTTATGCCTGACCTCTAGAAAGCTTTTGTCTAATGTATCCAGCCCTGCTGACACCATCTCCTCTGAATGCCCAGAGTACATCTGAACATGACTATAGACTGTGTGCCATGTATAGACTATGTGTAGACTGTGGGCTCTGTGCAGACCGTGTGCTATGGTCTGGATGGAATGGAACAACAGATGTTGTAGTTTCATAAGTGATAGTGTTATCTCCCCAATTAGTTGCTTTGGGCCAGTGACATACTTTCCACTTCTACTTCCCTCTTAAAATCTACATGTCCACAGGATCTAGGATAGTTCCACATACTATGAAGATGGTCCACACAACCCTCTGCATTGCCTGACGATTGATAATGGCAACTCATAATTCCCTTCCCTGACCTGAAATTTGTGGCTGACTCTCAGTGGACTCATTGACAGCCAGACTCCCAATGTTGGACTCTTCTGACCCAGTTACTTGACATGTGGGGGCCCCTGCTTCTGAGAGGTCAGCACTAGGTAGCAGGGGCCACACAGGAGTCAGAATATCTGAGGGCAATTAGATAATGTGCAGTTTCTCATTTCTCAAACAAGTCTAGCCCCACTTTCCCTGACTGCCCCACACTGTGAGAGGCAGGGAGGATCAAACCAAGATTATTTATAAACTGTAAGGCACTATGATTTATAAGAAATTACCATACTCCTTCACTGGAATATGATTCAGCTCTGGGAGAGACATGGTCCCTGCTTGGGACTTTATTTAAGATAAAGAGTCATTTGCTAGAGAGGATAAATGATAACAGAAAAACAGGAAGATATAACGTGAAACCAGTTCCACTTTGTAGTGTTTTGTAGTGATCGTCAAGAGAGATTCACCTGGGCCAAGCTGACATAGTGGCAACCCAATATTAACTAATCTCGCAAGGGCTAAAACTCAGAGATAAACAGTTAGAAAACAAACCATGTCATACACCTCCAGCTACTGTGGGAAAGGCAACAGAAGCCCATGATGAGAAAAAAAAAAAGTTTATTGCTGGGAGCCAGTACAGGAGTTCCCATCCATGACAAAGGTCATGCGGAGAGGATCTGACATGCAAAGGCGAATCAGAACTCGAGAGGCCCCCTGGACCTGCCTGAGCATCTACCCCAAAACCAAAACCTGTCTGTTTTACTATTTCACGACTTTCACCAACTCTTCTGACATTAAAGGGGGGGCTATCCCCGACCACCTTTCTCTGAAGAAAATCAATTTAGAGCTCTACTTAATAAGCCTCCTGGGCATAATAGGAGTGTTTCAATTCAAAGCCCTCTGATGACTTTCTAGCTTGCCTGACAGGTTTGTTCGGACTCCTGCAGCTACGCATGTGATTGCTCACAGCCTTCCAACCAGGAGAGGCATGGGAAGCTTAAGATATTCTAACAATACAGAGCTTCTCAGAGAGTTAAAATTGTTAGAATAGAACTAGTAGAGGATTTCTTTGTTGAGCTAATGCTTGCTGCCAAGTTTCCATATCCCTTACCTACTGTGTCCCTGGGAGTGTATTGATTAATATAGTTGGTATATAGAAATGTAAGTAGTAGCTTTAATGTTTGTAACCTTGGACCCTTGAGTTAATTCTTTTCTTGTTATAGCCCACCACACTTTTGCCTTATAGGAATGCAACTTTATCTAATGCTTTTGGAGGGTGGCGCCTGACTTTAGAACAATCACCTTTAGAGAAAATAAGTTTTCTGATTGACCAACCATTATTCAGAAGAAAGGGTCATAAAATGTTAACAGGCCTCCTGGCCAGAAAGTTTGCAGAAAGAAAGCCTGGCTTCGATATAGAGTCAAGGACTGCTGACCTTGCATGGCTCTACACCCTCTATTATCCTCAATGCACAACTTGAGGTATAAAAGCTACTTTGGAAAATAAAGTTGTGGGCCATGCTCATCAAGCTTGGTCTCCCCATGTCGTTCTTTCTTGTTTCCTTTTCTCTCCTTTTCTTCTCTGTTCTTCCTTCAGGATGACTAATTTGGAGTGCGGGGGCCCTCTGAGACCACTTATTTGCCCCGGCTTCTAAGACCCACTCGAGAAGGTGCCTAAGGTGGGGCACTTTCCGCGATTTGAGAGGGCGGCTGTGGCCTCCGTGGTCAGTGCAAACCTGATGTCACAGGTTTTATTGGCTTTCTGTGTAAACCAATTAGTTCATGCCTCTGATCTCTCTGCTGTGCTATCCTTTTTGCCAACGCCGTCCTCCCAAGGGAATCCCTGGATCCAACCGGGGCTGGACCCCGGCAGTTTATCTCGAAGACACTATGAAGAATTGATCTGTGCCTCTAAATATACATCACCAGTCTCACAGTTGGATGACTGTACTCAGGAATGTATAGGTAGTTAAAGAAAGTCATTAAAGTTTAGCCTCTCACAGGTTTGATTTCTTTGAGAGTCTTATACCAAATCCCTATCTATTTCACCATCAAAACTGGTGAAAGTCATTAGGCAATCTTAGGACCTTAAGAAATAGGCAAAATGAAGGAATGCTATTGGTATGTAGAGTTTGGCATCACACACAACCCAACTAACATTTATTGGTCTGGATGTAAAGAAGAACAACAAAGTAATAGCAATGACCTAGACCCTCGTTTTGGCACAGGTGTCAGTTTTTGCCACCAAGGGAAAAGTACTAAATATATATATATATATATATATATATATATATATACTCAAGTACTATAATACTCTGAAGAAGAGGAAAAAGCAGAATTTTAATAAAGCCAAAAATAAGTGTGATACAGTCACACTGCCCTCGGAATGTATCTGAAGTAGCCAGATATGCAAAAACTCTATGTGGTGCCCAGTCCATCCAGACCTCCTGCTAAACCGGTGGGGAAACCGAGAGGAACTGGTTGTCCAGTCCACAAGCAGGAGTAGGGTAAGAGTCAAGTTGAGACAGAAAGAAGTCCTCTCCACCAGTATTGAGAGGAGGACAGGCCCTCTCAGACCTTCTCTGCTCTTATAATGTGACAGAATAACTACAATGTGATTGGAAACAGGCGATAGTCTAGTGAGCTAGGGCCAAGTGCTACCCCAGAAAAGATAAACACCAGTTAAGACATTTTTATGATTTTTCTGGACTTCAAGATAAGTACATAATATATCTCCTGTTTAACTGAGACAGCTCATATCTTACCTTGTTTGATAAAGAAGGAAAGTGAAGCACAAGAGGTGGATGAGTGGCTAGTATCAAACTCTTGATTGGTAAGTGATAGAGCAGGCTCAAACCCTTCTGCTGCTGCAACCTCAGGATTCTTTCTGAGATGACTGTTCTGCTCCATACAAAATGGTACCATTTGAAAAGCTTTAACTATCCTTCTTACCAAGATTCCTGGAATTTCTTCATCCTGCAAGGCCTATCTTGATTCTGCCGACTCCTAAACCATCTTTCAACCTGGCGCTCTGTCAAGTTACACTTCTTTGCCAGTCCATAAATATCAGTCTGAAAGGGGATGAAACAAATGAGTGAGTGCTTAAGAGCAGAGTAGGCTGGCAGGCAAGCAAGAGACACTGAGACCGAGTTACAAGCATTTGTGGAGATGAGAGCGATTCTGCATTAAACCTTGGGCCAGTGCATTTACCCCTTTTGTCATGGAGTCACACACACCCAACCCAAAACAGAGAGAATGTTAATTCCCAGAAAACTCAGTTGCTAAGAAAGACCAATTTTCCGTAAGTTGGTAGCAACCCATACATTCAAGTTCCATACATGGCTCACTTCTTCAGCCAATTTTATTTAGGGCCTCCTATGTTGCACGTAGAGTAGTATAGTTTAAGATGTCAATCAAACCCAATCTCTGTATTTTTTCCTGTGAGAAAAATGGGACTCCAAGAGTTTTAACAGCTTGTCCAAGACCTAAAACTAGTAGCAAAGTGAGGATATGAACTTAGGCTCCTGCCCTTTCTGTCATTTCATACAATGTTTCTAATAGATCCAAAACTTTCACATTTAATCATATGCACAGCCTATTTTGGAGAAGGAAATGGCAACCCACTCCAGTATTCTTGCCTGGAGATACCATGGACAGATGAGCCTGGCTGGCTACAGTCTACAGGGTTGCACAGAGTCAGACATGACTTAGCGACTAAACAACAACAGCCGCATGTTTTAAACCAACCTTAAATAATTCCAATTGTAAAAAATAAGGATTACAGATTATAATAATGATGACTGCTTCTCTTCTGGAAGGCAGAAGTTGCAGGTTATGGTTTACAATTGAAAACAATGTGGATGATAGATTTGCTCAAAGATTACAAATGTGAAGTTCTCCCAGGGCCAAACAAGAACCCCAAATGACTGATAGAAGCAGCTCTGCTTCCTGGTGGTATTTTAAGCTGTGTTCTTTCAACACGGGCATGTTTTACATGCTAGACCTACAGTACTTTCCACTTCCACAAGGAAATAAGCTCTGTAATTTTTTTGAGATACCAGTCTTCTTGATCTCTCATTTTGCAATGCTGAGTACAAGAAATATTTCAGTTTACTCCTAACTTAATGCATGTTCAGTCACTTCAGTCGTATCTGACCAGGCCCCTCTGTCCATGGGATTCTCCAGGCAAGAACACTGGAGTGGTTGCCATTCCCTTCTCCAGGGGATCTTCCCGACCCAGAGATAACCGCAAGCCTATTACTTAATCTGAAGAGAAAGAAAGCAAAACAAAATATAGACAAGACATATTATACTGTTTCCCTGTAAACTGTCATCTCTAACACTATTATTTTATAGGCCAAAGTTTCACCTCCTGTTCTATGTTGTTTTGGTTTGTTTTTGTGTTTTTGATGGCCCTAAATTGGCAGCTATTCATGGGTGAGTATTTCCTGCAGGCATTGTGCTTGGCACCGAAGATCTGAATGAACAAGATTAGCATTTACGGCGCCTCCCCTTCATGAGGTAAAGTCTGTCTGGTAAGGAAGTCAGAAAATGCAACAAAGAATTCTAATAAATTATGATGAGCACTGAAAGAGGGGAAGGTCAGGGTACCATGGGACCTAACTTCATGTAGGCAATTCCTGGAAGTTATACTTAAGCTAAACCCTGAAAAATGTCCCAAGAAGGAGAAGCTGAAGAAGGGAAGTGTCCTGGCAGCATGTGAAGTCATCTGGGGATGAGAGCACAGAGGAGCTGGGAGTACTCAAAGGACAGAAAGAGGTCTTGCAGGGTAGAAACATACAGACAGATGAGGAGGAAAGATGTGGTCAGGGCCACAGCAAGGAGGGCCTTGCCTGGAATTATCTGAATTTATCTTCAAAATGTTTGCATTTTGAAGGCTTCCTCTTGCAGTGTGTAAAGTATGAAGCACCAGGAGTGAGCGGAGGTAGAGACAGTGTTTACTTTGCCCTGTTATCCTTGACCTCTCTCAGCGAGGTCCCCACAGCAAGGACCTCACACTCCAGATGGGACAAGTCTGGAGGTCTGATTACACTCTCCCAGGCAGCACCAAACCTGTCACAGCCCTATCGCAGGAGGAGAGAACACGGAAGGTTTTGAGGCAACAGAATGCAGTAGGAATGGCAGGGAACTAAAAACAGAAGACTGAGTTCTGCTACTTCCTAGCTCTGCAGCCTTGAGCTGTGTACTCTGACCCACTGTGGAAAATGGGGCATTGACAATGAGTGGTTGCCTCCTGTCTGGTGGGATTGATTTAGGATCTCGGGGCTCTATCTAATCATCTATCATGTGCTACATCAATGCTAGAGATTATGGCTGAACACAGAAAGGAGACCATATACTGAAAATCATTTCAAAAAAAATATTCCTCTACTCCTAAAATAACTTGTAAGCTTGAATAGATTCCCCCAAACAGAAGATATAATTCAAATCCTATTGCTTGCTCCATAGCAGAACATATTCTGAAATGCAGCAGCACTATATTCTGTACCCTCTGAGACTGAAGGGCTCTGGGTCCAACTTGATTATTTTAAGAGTTTTATTCATTTGATCATTCACAAATGTTTACTGAGCCTCTCACTCACTAGTGCCAGTCACTATTCTAGGCACTGGAGATTCAGCAATGAGCAAAGTCCCTGTTCTCACAGTAGAATTTTCCCAGATCTGAGAACAATACAATTTTACTACCTCATCATTTCTACAGATACCTGATGAATAAGTGCATCTAGAAGATGGTAATCAAACATGATTTGAAGCATTTTTCCTGATTTGGAGCACAGATGAATCTGATTCAAAATCTTGACAACACTGGCCTCATATATCTACAATATTATTGGGATAGAAGTCTTCTTGCAAACAGAAGTCTTTAGTAGTATTTTGTTATTAATATATGAAACAAACATTTATTGAACACCTACTAGGTACAGAAAGTTGTGTTAAGATATTATGGGAATACAAACAAGCATACTTAGGAAACTACTGATGTTCCCTTGGGATAATTAATGTTGGGAAGATATATTTGAGAACGTTCCTGTAGAAGTCTACATGATAGTTATAGCCTATGAATAATAAGAGCTGACCTTGACTGTGTGCCAGGCAGTATTCTAAGTACTCAATTCAATCCCTGAATTGAGAGTCCTATGAGGTAACTGCTGTTAACACGCTCAGTTCACAGAGGTGGACACTGAGGCAGAGGGGTTAATCTGCTCACCTTCACATACAGTCTGTTCTCACAATTCGTGTTTTTAGCCTGGACATTACAGAGAATGTGTCCGTGGAAGGGAAAGGCTCTCAGGCAGAACCTAGAAGAGAAGCTGCTGCTGCTGCTAAGTCACTTCAGTCGTGTCCGACTCTGTGTGACCCCATAGACGGCAGCCCACCAGGCTCCTCCGTCCATGAGATTTTCCAGGCAAGAGTATTGGAGTGGGTTGCCATTGCCTTCTCCAGAAGAGAAGCAGTGTGGCCTAAAATGGAGCCATGAGGCCTGGCTACTTGATGCAAAAACCAACTCTCTGGGACCATAGAGGAGCCACTCAACCTCTTTGTCTATCACATGTCTCACCCATAAAATAAACTGGACTAGAGAGCTAGAGAGCCTTTTGCTCTAAAAATGTTTGAATCCATGGTTGAGACAAGCTAGCAACCTGGAATGCCTCTATGGACCCTTCTCCAACTATGGACCACAATATCTGCTTAATGTCAGTCTTACGTTTTCTTTAAATTACCTTTCAGAACTACACATTCATTTGTTCTGCAATAGTTCTCATTGTGTTCTTGCGGAGGAAAAGGGCTAGTTAATAAGTTCTGCTGTTCTTTCATTTTACCAACAGTGGGAAAAATGATCCGTTGGCCAGAGCTATTGGTATGCTATCATGATTCTCTCTTTGAATTTCATCTTGAAATTGTCATGGAGATACACATAGAGAGAGACATACAGATATATAAACAGTGGGCACACAGCTGCACATACACAGTCACAAAGAAGTGTGTGAAACATAAAACAAAACTCTCAGTGGCAGTTCACATGTATAGCTTTTTGGACCTCATCAATACCATGTTATATCCTCTGTGCTAACCAGCATAGAATTGATACTGTGTATCTGAAATGTTTTTGTGTTTTTGGTACAGTCTGTAGCAGCTGAAGAAGAATCTTCGATTTGTGTCCTCAGTTGTCTTAATAAAGTCAGATGTTACGTACCTGTATTACCATTGCAGTGCCCTGTGACTACAGACTTGGAACATTTTGTTAGAGGTGATACCCACCCATCCCTTGAACCAGCACAATTTTTTTTAGTCTTCCTAGAAACTTGTCTTACCTCAGCTATAAATTAAGCAAAAATGCTGTCTACGTGACCTTGGCCAAGTTAATGTGTGGGAGTATTGTGGTATCATTTTGTTTCCACATCTGAAATCACTATTAAGTCATCTACTTTGCCTTCTTCTACTATATTCTATCTTCCTAAGTTCTAGTACTTTTATTCTACGGGCATTTTACTGGCCAACTTGTTGTCATCTTGATCTGTTATACAAATACTACCTTGATTTTGTAATCTATGCACAATATAGATTAGATGTTTTGCTTATGCCCCTTCATCTTCATAGTTTAGTAGAGGAAGCTTTCTAACACTTGGGGGTTGATATAACATTTCTTCTATTACCTGATGCAAACGTCCAAATTATAACTATACTAAGCCATACTGTATTGTCAACTGAGCTAGAATAATTACTTACAAACATAGCTCTAGCCTCTGAAATACATTTTCAACATCCTGTACACAGTTAAAGACATCATTTAGGCATATTAGAAGCAGCACTTGACAGAGAGTCCAGGGCCAGGGTCCAGGTTTGGATTCAGCTATTAATTAGCTGCATGACCTAGGACAGGTCCTCTGTTGACCTTAGTTTCCTCATCTCAATGTGTAAAGAAGAAAGATGACCTAATCTCTACATTTCTTTCAGCTTTTCTTCACTTTTCTTTAACTGTCAGGTGGCTAATTTATCTTCATAGCTGAGAAACTTGATAAGAGCCAAATTTTCTACATAGACCTTGAGCCTCGGTATATACGCCCATCAACATTGACTAAATCTGACCAAATGTTCTAAGCCCTTTTAATTGACTTTTTTGACAAAACTTCTTAAATAGAATTCTTTTGAAGTTCCTTTGACCTCTAACTTTGGGGTACTTCTGAGGGCCCCTGAAACATCCCAAAGAGAGATATTAAACTGTGTTTATTTGGTTGGTTAAATTAAATGAAAAATATTATCAAATGAGTAATAAATCCTCTCATGTTATAATGTACTATAAATATTACTAATATAGATATCCTAGAAATTATATAGAGGTCTTAACATTCTGATATGTTCTGGTATTTTATGAAAAACCTGATGACTTCACTAAAGTTAACAAAGGACTGAATGAACCAGCAAATATGCTTATAACTTTTATGGTTTCTATCTGAAAAATTACAGGTTTGAATCTTGTGTTTCCCGGGAGTAGGGAAAACCTTCCTTTCAAACTAATTATGAAAATTGTTTGGTAAAATTATATGTTATAAACAAGACAATTATATTTTTCATCTGACTCCTTCAGAAATTTGAAACTCTTAGGTTTCCAGTAAGTTTATCAAATGAGTTAGGAAGGTTATCTCACTAACAGCTACAAAAATCTCAAGGAATTTTTGAGACCTTAAAAAGGGAAGAATTCACCTAGATTTGTTGGGCAAAATCTGTGATAAGCCTTTCGTGTGAGTTTCTCAGCCCTGTTTTATTTTAAAAGTTCAGTCTGAGACTCTATAAATGTTTCAGCAATATAAAAAGTCTATGATCAATTATGGTTATATAAATCATCAAACCAAAATTAGTGAGAACATACCTATTTTGCAAACAAACTAGTCTTAATTTGGTTATATTTGATAAAAATGAGGGTAACTTTAGGGAGAAAAAGATGTTTCAATAACTGTTAAATCCCAGTTTAAAATAAATAAATAAATAAAATTATTCTCAGATAATAATTATTAATTGTTCTCAGATAGAAACAAAGGATAATAAGGATTCTCTGAGAGAGTCCTAACTTTTCATAAACATAACTAAATAACTTCCCCTCTGCAAAATTTAAAATGATGCTTAAGCATTATTATCACCAGAGGTAACAGCAGTATTTAGGTGAATGACTTCAGTGTTTTAGAGCAGGTAGAAATAAAGAACATACAGAGATGGCTTGTCAGACTGTCCTCTTTTTAGGAAAAAAAAGGCACATACAGAAGCTGATGGCAGACAAGTTAGAGACAGTGCTGGCTAGCCATGAATAATTCTGAACATGATGCCTGGTGCTATGTGGTCAGATTTCAATATGCTCATTTGTGCAGGGAGCCCGCCAGACCAGTGACACAAAGTGTCATAGAAGAAGCAAGTGAATTCAGCAGATAAGTTCAGGACTTTAAAAATCTATCTATCCTAAAACCACATTAGTACATATTTTTGACTTAAAATTACTAGTGAGAGATGTCTGTATTTGTCGGAGAGAGTGTGCCACTTTTGGAGAAGTTTTTATCTCATCTCATTTAAATGTGGGGTATAATGAAACTAGACTTGCCTGGACACTACTATTTTCACATAACCTTTACGTTAAAGTCTTTTTCTGTGGTGTAAACATGCAGTGCACTGTAACATTTCATCAAGTGCATCTTGTATAGAGAAGAGAATTGTGATTCTCCTAAGGATTCCATCCCGGGGGAGTGGGCAGGAGCACAGACTATTTCTGAGTATTTTGAAGCCTTGGATAAAATAAAGGGTTATGTTCAGGAAAGCCACCCCAAGGGACACTTCTGTAATGTGTGCCGTGTGCACTGACAGTGTCACAGTCATCCAGCGTGTCAGACATGGGCTACTCTGCCTTAATAATGATCCATTTGCATTGGTATACTTCGTATATACCCTACCATTGAAAATTAAATTTTGATCTTTATACCCAAATTGTCAGTGCTCAACACTAGTTAACTGTTACTTTATATCATTATAAATGTATTTTTTATATTGTATATTATTATTGTGTCACTTTATATTATGCTCAAAGCTCAACATTCAGAAAACGAAGATCATGGCACCCGGTCCCACCACTTCATGAGAAATAGATGGGGAAACAGTGGAAACAGTGTCAGACTTTATTTTTCTGGGCTCCAAAATCACTACAGATGGTGACTGCAGCCATCAAATTAAAAGATGCTTACTCCTTGGAAGGAAAGTTATGACCAACCTAGATAGCATATTCAAAAGCAGAGACATTACTTTGCCAACAAAGGTCTGTCTAGTCAAGGCTATGATTTTTCCTGTGGTCATGTATGGATGTGAGAGTTGGACTGTGAAGAAGGCTGAGCGCCGAAGAATTGATGCTTTTGAACTGTGGTGTTGGAGAAGACTCTTGAGAGTCCCTTGCACTGCAAGGAGATCCAACCAGTCCATTCTGAAGGAGATCAGCCCTGGGTGTTCTTTGGAAGGAATGATGCTAAAGCTGAAACTCCAGTACTTTGGCCACCTCATGCGAAGAGTTGACTCATTGGAAAAGACTCTGATGCTGGGAGGGATTGGGGGCAGGAGGAGAAGGGGACGACAGAGGATGAGATGGCTGGATGGCATCACTGACTCGATGGACGTGAGTCTGAGTGAACTCCGGGAGTTGGTGATGGACAGGGAGGCCTGGCGTGCTGCGATTCATGGAGTCGCAAAGAGTCAGACACGACCGAGTGACTGATCCGATCTGATCTGATATTATGCTCAGAATGCTTTATAACTTATCAACAGAGGAAAAAATCCATATGAAACAAATTATTTGCTGCTCAACTGAAACTAACTTTTTGCATAGATGAGGTAAGCAACAGATGATGGAAATATTAAGAAAGGAGATTTTAAAATCCCAAAACAAAGAATTTGTACTTACTTGAGATGGTTTCTTTGTGGAATGTTTGAAAAAATTCTCTAAAACAGAATTTGGTATAATCTTCTTCCGAACTTCCTCTTTAATGCCCAATGTTTTTGCTAGAGGTGAAGCAATAAACCTATGAAAATATAAACAAAAGAAAGAGTCAGACATGGCTGAGAAACTAACACTTGCTTTTCAAGTTCAAAATCTGAGAATGAATCCACAATGTCCTCAGGAAAGTCAAGCTGTAACTTTAGATTCCAAATGAAAGATCAGTCATTAGACTACCTAAAGCCAAAATCTGCCTTATAGAAATTCAAAGAGCAAAATTTGAGATCTTTATACAAGCAATAACTTAAAATACAAAATACACTTGACTAAACATACAGGGGTGAGGGGTGCTAACAGTGCAGTGAAAATCCTCCTCATATAGCTTATAGTCAGCCCCTAGGTAAGTGGTTCCTCCTTATTCAAGGTTTTACATCCATGGGTTCAACCAACTGTAGATTTAGCACTGTAGTATTTACTACTGTAAAAATCTGCTTACAAGTGGACCCTGCAGTTCAAACCCTTGTTGTTCAAGGGTCAACTGTACTTGAAGTGAAGTGAAGTGAAGTGAAGTTGCTCAGCTGTGTCCAACTCTTTGCAACCCCGTGGACTATAGCCCACCAAGCTCCTCCGTCCATGGGATTCTCCAGGCAAGAATACTGGAGTGGGTTGCCATTTCCTTCTCCAGGGGATCTTCCCAACCAGGGATTGAACCCAGGTCTCCTGCCTTGCAGGCAGACGCTTTAACCTCTGAGCCATAAACTCAAATACATTTATATGTAATATCCAGGAACCAGGATAAACCATTCTATTTAGTTTCATTTTTAAGACTACTAAAGATTAAGATAAATGTTTTGTTATTATTTTCTTTGGTGATATTACCTTAAAGAAATTATTATGTCCCCTATTTAAAGTTCTAACTAATGAAAAATAGCATGACTCTTGAGTAAATATTTAGCAATGGGATTGATAGGTTGTATGGCAAGTATACACTTAACTTTATAAGAACTTAGTGAATGTTTTCCAAAGTGTCTATAATATTTTACATTTCCATCAATAATGTGCCAGAGTTCCAGTTATTCCATATCTCTGCCAGTAGTTGGTATTGCCAGTATTTTTAATTTTAGCAATTCTACTGGGTGTGTAGTAGCTTTTATTGATTTTATATTCTAATTTCTATTATTTCTTAATTTCTGCTTGTTATAAATTCAGTTTGCTTTTTTCCCTTGTTTATTAAGGTAGAAGGTTAGATTACTGATTTGAGATCTTTTTTTCTTTTTAAATATATGTGGTTATAGCTATAAATGTCCTAGTAAGCACTGCTTTTGCTGAATCCCATAAGTTTTGGTATGGTGCTTTCTTTTTCATTCATCTTATAGGATTTTCTAGTTTACCTGTGATTTCTCCTCTGACCCATAGGTTATTAGAGGTATACTGTTTAATTTCCATATATTTGCTGATTTCTCAATTTCCTTCTGTTATGGACTTCTAATTTCATTCAATAGTGGTCAGAAAACATACCTTGTATGATTTCAATCCTCTCGCTTTTATTGAGATTAGTTTTAAGGCCTAACACATGGTCTATTCTGGAGAATGTTCCTCGTGCACAAGAGAAGAATGTGTATTCTGCTGTTATTGGTGATGTGGTCTATAGATGTGTGTTAGGTCTAGTTCAGTTATAACACTGATCAAGTCTATTTCTTTGTTGATTTTCTGCCTAGTTGTTCTATCTATTATTGAAAATGGAGTATTGAAGTTTACAGCTATTATTGTTGAATTGTTTATTTCTCCTTTCAATTCTGTTTGCTTCATGTTTTGGGGACTATGTTGCTAAGTACATATATGTTTATAATTGTTATATCATCTTGATATGTTTACCCTTTTATAGTATAAAATATCCTTTGTTTCCAGCAACTATTCAAAGGCTGTTAAACTGTCTGGTATTAGTATAGCCAAGGACGAGGAGCCTGGAGGGCTGCAGTCCATGGAGTCGCAAAGAAACGGACACGACTTAGTGACTAAACAACAACGATAAAGTATAGCCATCCCAGCTCTCTTTTGGTTATTGCTAGCATGATATATATTTTTTCATTCTTTCACTTTCAACCTATTTATGTCTTTGAACTTACAGTGAGTCTTTCATAGAAATTATATAGTTGGATCATATATTAATATTTCTATCCAGTCCTCCTATCTATGTCTTTTAGTTGGAGTATTTAATTCATTTACATTTAATGCAAATTACACTTAATTACTGATAAAACAGGATTTATATCTGCCACTTTGCTATTTACTTTCTATACATCTTATGATTTTTTGTTTCTCTATCCTTCCATTACTATCTTCTCTGTGTTAAACAGATATTTTCTAGTGTATTCTTTTAATTCCTTCTCTTTTTTTTTATTATTTTTAAAAATCATCTTCTTAGTGGTTAATCTAGGGATTACCTAGGGATTACAGTTAACATCTTAATTTATAATTTTCTAATTCAGATTAATAGTAAAACAATTTAAGCACTATACAAAACTCCATTACCTCCCCTCTCTGCACTGCTACTGTCATATAAATTATGTACTTATAAATTGTGTTCCCATCAACAGACATTTATGATTATGACTTTATGCAGCTGTCTTTCAAATCAGATAGGAGTAAAACATATTACCAAAACAAATGCATTTATTCCTTTTATTTCTTATGTGGGTCCTTTATTGGTGCTCTTTATTTCTTCATGTGGATTCAAGTTACTGTCTGCATCCTCTGCTTTCAGTCAGTAGGACTCCCTTTAGTATTTCTCATAGGGCAGGTCTGCTTAGCAACAAATTCTTCCAGTTTTTGCTTATCTGGAAATGTCTTATTTTCTCTCATTTTGAAGGATAATTTTGCGTGGTTGACAGTTTTTTTTTTTTTCTTATTATTTGTCCTCCTACTGCCTTTGGCTTCCATGGTTGCTGATGAGAAATCAACTCAATATTATCACAGATCACTGTTATGTGATAATATGCTTCTCTCTCCTTGCTTTCAAGATTCTATCTTTCAACAGTTTGCTTATGATATATCTAGATATGAATTTCTTTAATTAAGCTTATTCTTCTTGGAGTTTGACTAGTTTCCCAAATTACAGATTAATGTGTGTCATCAGATTTGGGGAAATTTTAGCCACTATTTCTTCAAATATTTTCTATCCTGTTCATTTCCTCCTCTTCTTCTGGAATTCCCATTATATATATGTTGTTATGCTTCATCAGGGCCCACAGGTCTCTGAGGCTCTTCATTTTTCTGTATTCTTTTTATTTTCTATTCCTTAGACTGCTGACTCTTTCTTCTCCCTGCCCAAAAATGCTGTTAAGGCCCTCCAGTGAATTTTTAATATGAGTTATTATACTTAACAAGTCCCAAATTTCTATTTGATTTCTTTTTATAATCTATAATTTTATCTCTTTACTGATATTCTTAAGTTAGTGAGACATTTCTTTCCTTAGTTTTTAAGCATGGTTTTCTCTAGTTCTTTGAACATTTTTAAAATAGTTGACTTAAAGTCTTGTCTAATAAGTTTAACATCCAGGCTTTGTAGGGGACACACTCTATTGACTGCTGGATTTTTTTTCCTGTGTATGAGCTATACTTTCTTATTTTGTTGCATGTCATAATTTTTGCTTAAAAGTAGACATGCTTACTAATATAATGTGGCAACTCTGGAAATCAGAATATCCCCCTCTTCAGAGTTTGTTGTTGTTCGTGCTATTTGTTGTCCATTTGTTGTTTACTTTTAAAATCCGATCTGTAAAGTCTATATTCTTTATGTGTGGGCACTAAAGTCTTTATTAGGTTAGCTTAGTGGTCTACTAACAATTAGACAGAGATGTCCTTAAATGCCTGGAACCAATAAATCTTCCAGTGTTTGCTAAGGGGCTCGTGTACACTTCAGGGCACACCTTCAACACTCAACCAGGCAGTGGACAACTTTGCCTTAGCCTTCACTTCCTGTTTGCAAAAGCCTTAAGGTCATCCAGAGGTGAGAGCTTTGGACTCACTTCTAGATCATACTTCTTGATCATGTGGGTGGCCCTGGGCATGCCCATAGCTCTACAAATTCAAGTGGCCTTCTAACTTCCAAGAGTATGTCAGAGCTTTTCAAAATCCCCTATGGACATATTTCCCAGCTTATCTTTTAAAAAGGAAAGCTTTTTGTTTATTGTTTGACCCATTAATTATCCACTATCCTCAGTTCAGTTCACTTCAGTCACTCAGTTGTGTCCAACTCTTTGCCATCCCATGGACTGCAACACACCAGGCTTCCCTGGCCATCATCACATCCTGGAGCTTCCTCAAACTCATGTCCATAAACTCGGTGATATTCAACCATCTCAGCCCCTATTGTCCCCTTCTTCTCCTGCCTTCAATCTTTCCCAGCATCAAGGTCTTTTCCAATGAGTCAGCTTCCCATCAGGGAGCCAAAGTATTGGAGCTTCAGCTTCAGCATCAGTCCTTCCAATGAATATTCAGGACTGATTTCCTTTAGGATAGACTGGTTGGATCTCCTTGCAGTCCAAGGGACTCGCAAGAGTCTTCTCCAACACCAGAGTTCAAAAGCATTAATTCTTTGGTGCTCTGCTTTCTTTATAGTCCAGCTCTCACATCCATCCATGACTACAGGAAAAACCATAGCTTTGACTAGACAGACCTTTCTTGGCAAAGTAATGTCTCTGCTGTCTAGGCTGGTCATAGCTTGGAGCCCAAGAAAATTAAGTCTGTCACTGTTACCACTGTTTCCCCATCTACTTCCAATGAAGTGATGGGACCAGATGCCATGATCTTAGTTTCCTGAATGTCAAGTTTTAAGCCAAATTTCTCATTCTCCTCTTTTACTTTCATCAAGAGGCTCTTTAGTTCTTCTTCACATTCTGCCATAAGGGTGGTGTCATCTACATATCTGAGTTTACTGATATTTCTCCTGGCAATCTTAATTACAGCTTGGGCTTCATCCAGCCCGACATTTCACATGATGTACTCTGCGTAGAAGTTAAATAAGCAGGGTGACAATATACAGCCTTTTTGTACTCCTTTCCTAATTTGGAACCAGTCTGTTGTTCCATGTCCTGTTCTAACTGTTGCTTGTTGACCTACATACAGATTTCTCAGGAGGCAGGTAAAGTGGTCTGGTATTCCCATCTCTTCAAGAATTTTCCAGTTTGTTGTGATCCACACAGTCAAAGACTTTGGTGTAATCAATAAAGCAGAAGTAGATGTTTTTCTGGAACTCTCTTGGTTTTTGATGATCCAATGGATATTGGCAATTTGATCTCTGGTTCCTCTGCCTTTTCTAAATGCAACTTGAACATCTGGAAGTTCATGGTTCACGTACTGTTGAAGGCTGGTTTGGGCAATTTTGAGCATTACTTTCTAGCATGTGACATGAGTACAATTGTGCAGTAGTTTGAACATTCTTTGGCATTGCCTTTCTTTGGGATTGGAATGAAAACTGACCTTTTCCAGCCCTATGGCCACTGCTGAGTTTTCCAAATTTGCTGGCATATTGAGTGCAGCACTTTCACAGCATCATTTTTCAGGATTTGAAATAGCTCAACTGGAATTCCATCACCTCTTCTAGCTTTGTTCATAGTGATGCTTCATAAGGCCAACTTGACTTCACATTCTAGGATGTCTGGCTCTAGGTGAGTGATCATACCATCATGGTTATCTGGGTCATGAAGGTCTTTTTGTATAGTTCTGTGTATTCTTGCCACCTCTTCTTAATATCTTCTGCTTCTGTTCAATCAGATCAGATCAGTCGCTCAGTCGTGTCCGACTCTTTGAGACCCCATGAATAGCAACACACCAGGCCTCCCTGTTCATCACCAACTCCCGGAGTTCACTCAGACTCACGTCCATCGAGTCAATGATGCTATCCAGCCATCTCATCCTCTGTCGTCCCCTTCTCCTCCTGCCCCCAATCCCTCCCAGCATCAGAGTCTTTTCCAATGAGTCAACTCTTTGCCTGAGGTGGCCAAAGTACTGGAGTTTCAGCTTTAGCATCATTCCTTCCAAAGAAATCCCAGGGCTGATCTCCTTCAGAATGGACTGGTTGGATTTCCTTGCAGTCCAAGAGACTTGCAAGAGTCTTCTCCAACACCACAGTTCAAAAGCATCAATTCTTTGGCACTCAGCCTTCTTCACAGTCCAACTCTCGCATCCATACATGACCACGGGAAAAACCATAGCCTTGACTAGATGAACTTTTGTTCGCAAAGTAATGTCTCTGCTTTTGAATATGCTATCTAGATTGGTCATAACTTTCCTTCCAAGGAGTAAGCGTCTTTTAATTTCATGGCTGCATCACCATCTGCAGTGATTTTGAAGCCCAGAAAAATAAAGTCTGACACTGTTTCCACTGTTTCCCCATCTATTTCCCATGAAGTGATGGGACCAGATGCCATGATCTTCATTTTCTGAATGGTGAGCTTTAAGCCAACTTTTTCACTGTCCACTTTCACTTTCATCAAGGGGCTTTTTAGTTCCTTTTCACTTTCTGCCATAAGGGTGGTGTCATCTGCATATCTGAGGTGATTGATATCTCTCCCAGCAATCTTGATTCCAGCTTGTGTTTCTTCCAGTCCAGCGTTTCTCATGATGTACTCTGCATATGAGTTAAATACACAGGGTGACAATATACAGCCTTGACGAACTCCATCTCCTATTTGGAACGAGTCTGTTGTTCCATGTCCAGTTCTAACTGTTGCTTCCTGACCTGCATACAGATTTCTCAAGAGGCAGATTAGGTGGTCTGGTATTCCCATCTCTTTCAGAATTTTCCACAGTTTACTGTGATCCACACAGTCAAAGGCTTTGGCATAGTCAATAAAGCAGAAATAGATGTTTTTCTGGAACTCTCTTGCTTTTTCCACGATCCAGCGGATGTTGGCAATTTGATCTCTGGTTCCTCTGCCTTTTCTAAAACCAGCTTGAACATCAGGAAGTTCACGGTTCACATATTGCTGAAGCCTGGCTTGGAGAATTTTGAGCATTACTTTACTAGTGTGTGAGATGAGTGCAATTGTGCGGTAGTTTGAGCATTCTTTGGCATTGCCTTTCTTTGGGATTGGAATGAAACCTGCCCTTTTCCAGTCCTATGGCCACTGCTGAGTTTTCCAAATTTGCTGGCATATTGAGTGCAGCACTTTCACAGCATCATCTTTCAGGATTTGGAATAGCTCAACTGGAATTCCATCACCTCCACTAGCTTTGTTCGTAGTGATGCTTTCTAAGGCCCCCTTGACTTCACATTCCAGGATGTCTGGCTCTAGGTCAGTGATCACACCATCGTGATTATCTGGGTCATGAAGATTTTTTTTTGTACAGTTCTTCTGTGTATTCTTGCCATCTCTTCTTAATATCTTCTGCTTCTGTTAGGTCCATACCATTTCTGTCCTTTATCGAGCCCATCTTTGCATGAAATGTTCCTTTGGTATCTCTGATTTTTTGAAGAGATCCGTAGTCTTTCCCATTCTGTTGTTTTCCTCTATTTCTTTGCATTGATCGCTGAAGAAGGCTTTCTTATCTCTTCTTGCTATTCTTTGGATCTCTGCATTCAGATGTTTATATCTTTCCTTTTCTCCTTTGCTTTTCACTTCTCCTTTTCACAGCTATTTGTAAGGCCTCCCCAGACAGCCATTTTGCTTTTTTGCATTTCTTTTCCATGGGGATGGCTTCTGTTAGGTCCATGCTATTTCTGTCCTTTATTGTGCCCACCTTTCATGAAATGTTCCCTTGGTATCTCTAATTTTCTTGAAGATATCTCTAGTTTTTCCCATTGTATTGTTTTAATCTATTTGTTTGCATTGATCTCTGAGGAAGGCTTTCCTATCTCTCCTTGCTATTCTTTGGAACTCTGCATTCAAATGGGTATATCTTTCCTTTTCCACTACCCTCAGGCAGTTCCAAAGTTAATCAATTATCTCTAATTGTTTCAGACAAGTACCTCTTCTCTCCCCAAGGGAAAAGGGAAATAAAGACAGTTTATGAGTAGTGCCCTTTCAAGGAACCAACAGACAGGTCAGAGAATGACAATTCTCTGGGAATGATGGTTTGAAGGAGCTCCAACTCTGTTCTGCTTCCTTCAGTGGTCACCAGGCTGCTGGTTTCCATTGAAATCGTGGGTTGTTGGTTTTTCAAAGCTATCAGAGAGGAGGAAAGGTAAGTATAGAAATAGGGCAAGTTAAAATGCCACAAAGCTTGCTGCTCTTTCCAACAGTCAGCTGTTTTTTTTTCAATAACACTCTCTGGATTGCTGCAAGCCTCTGGTTAATTCTGAATTCTGAAAAGTTAATTTGACAGTTTTTGCTAGTTTCCTGATGTTATGCAGGAGAAAATTTTCAGAGATCCTTACTCTGACATTTTTGTTAACTTCCAGTGCATAGTGGTTTTACTTTGCATTTTGGTAATGATTAATGGTATTGAACATCTTCTATGTGTTTAGTTGCTATTAACATCTCCTTTGGTGAGATTGCTGCTCCAACTTTCAGCCATTTAAAAAAATCAGGTCTTTTTGTCTGTTATTGAGTTATGAGTTCTTTACACATTCTGACTTTAAGTCCCTCATCAAATATATACAAAATGTCTTGTATAGATTTTCTAAACTGACTTACCGCTCCATTTTATCGACATCTTTTAAAAATAACTATTAATGCATTTTTACATATCATACAATTCATCATATCAAGTATACTATTCAGTGATTTTTTTTTAGTAAATTTACCAAGTTGTACAATTATTACCATGAATCAGCTTTAGAACATTTTCATAATTCCAATATAATACCTCATATATATTTACTTTAATCCCTGCTCCCTGTCAATCCTGTTACAGGCAATCACTACTCTACTTTCTATCTTTATAACTGCCTTTTCTGGATATTTAATGTAATAGAGTCATATAATTTGTGGTTGCTTGTGCCTGGCTTCTTTCATTGAGTAATGTTTTTGAGATCCATCAATGTATCTGGATGCATTTGAAGTTCATTCATTTTTATTGCCAAATAATCTATTGTATAGATTTATATTTGCATTAACAATGCCTTCTGAAGAACACTTTCGCTATTTACCAGGAGAAATAAAAACATATACCTACACAAATTCTTCTACTCAAATGTTCACAGAAGCTTTATTTGTAAAAGGCCAAAGCTGTAAACAATCCAAATTTCCATACTAGTTAAAGGATAATAAATTTCAGTATAGCAATATGTTGAAAGACTACTCAGCAATGACAAAGAATCACTGATACATATAATGACAGGAAAAAAAAACAAACCTCAAAAGCATTACGCTAAGTAAAAGAAATCAGACACAAAAGACTATAATCTATGTGATTCCATCTATAAGAAATCCTAGAAAGCGGAAAATTATACTGACAAAGCATTTTAGTGATTGCAAGGAGGCAGTAGGTAGGAAGAGAATTAACTACACAGGGTACAGGGATGTTTTCAGCCAATTGAAATCTTCTACATTATAATTGTGGCGATAGTTACATGCATTTGTCAAAATGCATCAAATTCCGGATGAACTTTCTTATATGTAAATCATACCTCAGTAAAGCTGATTAAAAATCACATGTCCCTATTTTTCCCTTAGTTCTAACAAAGGCTCCATTGTCTGATAGGTCAGGCTATTCTAGTATTCAGAAGTTTCTGTATGTAATTAAATGCTGGAAATTTAGTTATGAATGATCATTTAGCCCTTAAATTCATTTTTATAACCATGGAATTGAATAAAAATTTTTGGGATTTCCCTGGCAGTCCAATGGTTAAGACTCCAAGTTCCCAATGCAGGGGGCATAGGTTTGGTCCCTGATTGGGGAACTAAGATCCCATATGCTACATGGTATGGCCAAAAATAAAAAAATTAAATTTTATGAAAATACTCTGATAAAATGTATTAGTTAGCCTTAGTGTTGAGCTGCTCAGTCGTGTCCAACACTTTGCGACCCAGTAGACTGTAGCTGGCCAGGCTTCTTTGTCCATGGGATTCTCCAGGCAAGCATACTGGAGTAGGTTGCCATTCCCTTCTCGAGGGGATCTCCGTGACCCAGGGACTGAACCTGGGTCTCCCACATTGCAGGCAGATTATATACCATCTGAGCCACCAAGGAAGCCAGGATAAAATGTATAAGCCAATCTAACTTCCAGATGGCCTAAGTTCTCCTGGAAATGGCCCATACATTTCAAAGCCAAATAAAGTATAACATTTCCCTCTGAGGGTCATGTGAGAGATAAGCATACACAATGGATAAAAATACATATCTATAACATACTTGCTGATATGAGGAAAACATCTACAGTCAAAGCATTAATTTAAAGAAGAAAGAGAAATAATAGTCCTGTTTGTTAACATGTCCAGGCTTCAAGAACAGAAATAACATTTTCAGTAAAACAGAGGATGTATATAAGTACAGTTTGCTACTTTAGCATTATATTTCTTTTCAAAAGAATCTAAACAATCAATTCACCTTTTACTTATGTATTCACTTATACATATGTAAGTAATACATAAATATGAATAGGTGCTTAATTAAAAACTTATTTTAAAAAGGGAGAGAATAAAGAAACACAATAAATATTTGATAAACTGAACTTAAAAAAGGAAGGAAATGACAGGTCTTAGCTCTATAAGGACCTTAGACATGAACTTGCCTGAACTTTCATTGTATTGATATGGAATAGAAGGGAAAAATCTCACAGGAAGAAAAGAGAATGTGAACTTCTACTGCCATGTAAAACAGTTCAAAGTTAGGTTAATCACCAGGGCATGAGTCGCAGGTTTGCTCCTATTGTGCAACTGAGCCTTCAGATGCCTCGTTCAGACACCTCTTCACTTGGCACTACAACAGCTACCTGTGAGCCAAAAGCCGAGCAGTCCCAGAGCACTACCCACACATGCTTTTTCTTTCAATATTCTTTTATGGAATAAAAAAGAAGGCAAGCCTAGGCATTTATTAAGCATGTGAGGTTTAAATACTTCTCCTAGACAGAAACAACAGCCTACTGCCATTAAGATTGATTCCTAGTTCCTGAGAATTGAAAGGCTCTATGATCAGAGTTTAATCAGAAGGTTTTATATGAAAGAACACAGATCTGAAGCAATGCAAGTCCCAGATAACATTTAAGTCCAAGGTATATATTTTGAGACTTTCAACTGAAGATAGTAACAATCCTTTTTCAATTCCTGTAAACTGCTACACCTACCCTTCTTTAAAGAACCCTTAATGCCCTCATGTTGCTCAGTGGAAATGGCAGAGGCCAGAAATCTACTCATTGTATCATTAAAAGTAAAAGAAAAGGGCTTCCCTGGTGGCTCAGTGGTAAAGAATCTGCCTACCACTGCAGGAAACACAAGTTCAACCCCTGATCCTGGAAGATCCCGTATGTCGCGGAACAACTAAGACCATTTACGATTACTGAACCTGTGCTCTAGAGCCCACAAGTCACGACTACTGAGCCCATGAGTGCTGCAACTACTGAGGCCTGAGTTCCCTAGAGTCCAAGAGAAGCCACCGCTGTGCGCTGCAACTGGAGGGTAGCCCCTGCTTGCCACAACTGGAGAAAAGCCCTCAAAGCAATGAAGACCCAGCACAGACAAAATAAATAAACAAAATTATAAAAGTAAAAGAAAAAAAGCTTACCTTCTGATTTTACCACCCTTACCCTTGCCCTGGACTCTTCCAGGGCCATAATTTACTCGGGGATAATGTGCTTATTCCACATGTACTTAAATTTGAGTAGCTTAGATCCCCTCTAAATCATACTTCAGACACAAAGAAGGATGTATAGAATAATCTGGATGTACTAGTTAGTAACTGCTATTCTAGACCCCTCCCCCCAAAAATATCAAAGCATAAGGCACAAATTAAAACTTGTAAGGAAAAGAAAGTCTAAATACAAAGCAAATGTCAGTAACTTTCAAATGATCTACTTATTTGTTCTTCATCTGTTGGTCTCTGTACTCCTTTCTGGGAAGGGCCCTTTCTCATTTTGAATGGCTCCTAGCTAAGATAAAAATGAGCCAGACAAATCAAAACTCCAGGTCACTTCCTAGAATGAGGAGGTATAACACAAACATAATGCAGGACAAAAGAAAGAAGCTTTCTTGTGATATCACAGGATATGCTGAAACATGGTGTCAAGTTTACATGAAGTTTTGATAGGAAAGTTCATATTTGCTATCATCTCCTTAAGCCATTTCTATACTCCCAAAGGATATCAATTTACTCTCTTTTGCTATCAGGAGTATTTCATTGTGAAAGCCCTAGAAGTTCTGGTTCAGGGGAAAATAAAAACTCAGCAACCCTGAATCTGGTGTCATAGCTTGTGGGCTCAAGTTTCAGGTCTACTCTTTACCTACTAACCATGTGACCTTGGCCAGCTCACTTAGCTCTCATTTTCTTGACTGAGATCATACCACTTATAATTTTATATATCTCTTAAACTATAGGCTTCTATTCAAATGCAAGGTGTAAGTAATATCTTATGATCTAAGCAGTTTAATCTAATGAAAATTACATAAAAGCCCTGAAAAAATATAAATTTCTACTCCAAAAAGCATGATCTTGCTCTCATGTTAAATTTTCCTTCCTTCTTTTGCATTAAAACAGATATGAAAAAAAAAGAGATACGAGATTAGTGGAGCAACACAGTTTTCTGTAGTGTCATGGGATGGAAAAAACTAAGGGTGAGTTATTGGGAGTTAAAGGTATAAGGGGGTAGGAAAGACTATACTTAACCCCTTGAGAAGAAGTAAGAATGGCCCTAAGGATTAAAAGAAGATTTTATTCCTTCCTGATAACTGCTGGAGAGGCCAAGACCAGGACACAGCAAGTTGGTCTTCCTCAGCTATGCTGCTTTGGCAAGCAAAACACTTTTCTAGTTCACTGTCTGATCAAACGTTGAAAATGGAGCTGTCCACACCAAAGTAGGAAATCTGCAAGTGTACAACCTGGATGTCAAGTTCAAAGCTCATCAGACACTACTCAAGAAAAGCAAATATTTCAGGACAGCAGAGTAATTTGCTAATTTACAAGTGCAGCAGCACAATCCTAATTTAGGCATTCTTTGACAAATCCAAACATGTGAGTAAAAGCGGAGTTAACTGTCAAAAAGGAAAACACTATCAAGCATTCTCAGCTAGAGTTTAGTGGTATCAAGCGGCTTTCTTTTCTTCCCCCTATCAATAGCACATGGCTGGCCAAAGTAAAGTTGTTATTTGTATAGAAACCTCTTGGACAATCCATGAAACAGAGTTGGTCAAACCCTTGGGATGAGAACCCTGCAAATGGTTATAAACGTACGATCTGCACCACAGTTAGTCTTGGACAAAATGATCTTTATCAGATTTTGTCTTGAAAGAAAGTGAAAGTGAAGTGAAAGTGCAAGTCACTCAGTCGAATGTGACTCTTTGCGACCCCATGGACTACGCAGTCCATGAAATTCTCCAGGCCAGAATACTGGAGCGGGTAGCCTTTCCCTTCTCCAAGGGATCGTCCCAACCCAGGGATCGAACCTAGGTCTCCCACATTGCAGATGGATTTTTTTACCAGCTGAGCCAGAAGGGAAGCCCAAGAATACTGGAGTGGGTAGCCTATCACTTCTCCAGCAAATTTTCCTGACCCAGGAACTGAATTTCTTGAACCCAGGAGAAGCAGGGTCTCCTGCACTGCAGGCAGATTCTTTACCAACTCAGCTACTGGGGATTCTGTTTTAAGCTTATCCAACTCTTGACATTTGAATATTCTTTTGCTCCAAAAAAAATTAATGTGCTAATAACAATTTTTTGAAATAGAGACAACTACCAAAATTATAGATGAACATTTATCTTCAGTTACCATGACACTAGTACAGTTTTAATAAAAAGGTTGGAAGTAATATCTATTTAAAGTAAATTAAGAAAAAAAAAGGTCACTTTTTCTGAGAAAGCAAATTGATATTTTTTCTTTGATTTCTTTATCCTTTGGAATGAAGGCTTGCTGTTAAAATTTTCAATAAACCTTTAAACTATGCTATAAAACAATATTGTTTGGTATTTAATGAGCCATTTCTGCTATTTTATAGCCATTCTAAAATGATAATGCATCCGCTAGTTATACTCTCCTAATACTGCTGACAAAGGACATAGGCACGCATGTCTGTTGTCAGACAACATGGTACGTGGAAGATAAGCTAAGTTCTTGCACCATCATTGACACTAATAAGCTCTGTGATCCTTAACCTTTCTCAATCTCAATTTACTTCACTGTGAAACTAATGTACTTGTGGAGACAGAATTTCTGATTTTTATTTGTTCAGTTTCTAGACAACATTTAGTGTGCATGTGATTTCATGAGCGCCCATTACTGGTGACCTCTGAGCAACAGATTAAGATTCTTTAAGGATCTTACCAAAATCCTTTATTCTAGAGGTGGGGCAAAGAGGGATGGAGAGGAAAGACACACAAACATTACTTACTTTTGAAAAAAATGTCTGATAATTATCAAAACAAAAGCATATGGAATGGTCATATATAAATGAGAAGGCTTCACAAAGATGAGTCCATCGTGATCTTCAAGATCTGACCATTTTATTGTTGGAGGAAGCCAGAATCTTTCCAACCAAAACCATTCTTTAAATGTCTGAAACATTCTAAAAAGATGAAAGAAGAATATATTAGACTTATAAAACAAATACTTAAAACTGAGACAACACTGACACCTTTACTCAAAATACCTAAGCTAGAGAGTTCTGAACAGAGGGTAAGAACGAAGTACTATTATTTAATGGACGTCATGGCTCTTCATTGTATTAAACAGGTATCATTCTGCAGAAACTCTCAGAACAGTTTTGGTAATGGCATGGAAAACTGAAGTTTACACACCACTGTTCATACTCTTGGCACAACATACGTTACTATTATGAGAATGTATCTTCCTCTTATATATTTCTATCATATGAAAATTAGTTTAACAATAATCTCTACAACTTCAACATGCCAAAGGCCAGCCTCATAAAATCTCCAAGTAGGTATCCTAAGAATTTCTCTAGAAGATAAAGGACAAGTATATTTAACTTTGTATTACAATGAAGAATTTAAATTACTCCATGTCAACAAATATTTACAGAGATCCATTATTTGTCAAGCCCTGTGCTAAGCACTGAGGATGCAAAGATTAAAAATCCAGTGTTCTTCCCCTAAGGACCTTATATTCTGTGGGCAGGGCAGGCCTGAATGACTGACACATTTTTTTTTTCTTAGGTGCAATAAAACAGGTTTGTGGTACAATAAAACAGAGTGCTGTAGGCTTCCCTGGTGGCTCAGATGGTAAAGAATCCACCTGCAGTGCGGGAGACCTAGGTTCAATCCCTGGGTTGGGAAGATCCCCTGGAAGAGGGCATGGCAACCCACTCCAGCATTCTTGCCTGGAGAACCCCCATCGACAGAGAAGCCTGGAGGGCTACAGTCCACAGGGTCTCAAAAAGTTGAACACAACTGAGTGACTAAACACATGCACACACAGCAGGTGCTGTGGAACACAATCAGCACCAAGCCCAGCCAGGACATGTCAGGGAAAGATCACTGGGACAGGTGACCCTTGAGATGTCTTGAACAGTGAAGTGAAGCAAAGTAAAGTGAAATTGCTCAGTCGTGTCTGACTCTTTGCAAACCCATGGACTGTAGCCTACCAGGATTCTCTGTCCATGGGATTCTCCAGGCAAGAATACTGGAGTGGGTTACTATTTCCTTCTCCAGGGGATCTTCCTGACCCAGGGATCGAACCTAGGTCTCCCGCATTACCCCCTGAGCCACCAGGGAAGCCTTGAACAATAAATGGAAATAAATCAGAGAAAGGGAGGAAAATGGGAAAGAGGAAATAGAAGTTATAAGGAAAGAAAGCACACTGATCAAGTAATTAGAAATATAGAACATATAGATGCTCCAGTCCCATCATTTGTGCTATGACAGTTTTAATCTTGACATTTTGCTCTTGAGGATGTTTTAACCTCATCATTCAATAGTTAATCAGAGAAAGAAGTAAAAATGTCCTCAGATTCACTACAGGGTAGTCAAAATAACTTTATCAAAATCTCTTGACTGATAAATAACCCAGTGCCCATGGAACATCACCAGCAGTGTGGTTCAGCCACACTGTAAGAATCCAAGGTGTGGGATGCTTGGTCACACACAGGTGCCCAGAGCCTCAGCTTGTTGTCCTGCCATAATTACTAACAGTGCCCCTTCCTTTCAGAAGTGTCCCAGTTTGGGTAATTAACCATACGGTGACTGTCATCAAAAGCCTGGTGAGACAGTTCAGACTTGGTCACAGAGGATCTGCAATCCATGCTAAGGAACTTGGGCTTTAGCTAATGGAACCAATGAAGAGGATTATGCAGAAGAATAAAATGATCAGATATTTTAGAAAGGCTGCTTGGGAACCTAGGTTCTGTGTGAGCCCACGTGGTGTCTTTGTGCTGTCTAGAGGATGGTGTCCCCTCTGGGCAGACTCAGCCCTTCTACCCAGCACATGAGAGCTGGGCTTCAGCCCCCCAAACCCAGCCAGGCACACACATGGCTGCTCTCTGGAAGTGTTAAATGATGCACATTTCAGGACACTGGAAGACTGGAGAGCAATTCTGAGTTTGAGGTAGCAGATACAGTTAGAAATGGGAAGGTGCAAAGAGCAGTGGCATCAGGGAGCTGAACATGCTGATAACAATGCTGTTCACAAGATTACACATGAGATCCAAAGTGGGTAGAGAATAAAGAGAGGCCAAGAAAGAAGTGAGAACAAGGGGAAAAACAGAAAATTCAAGCAGCTGGAGGTCAAAGAACAAGTCTGGTGGGAAGGAGACTAAGCACCCGAAAAACTGGGAAGACTCTGTCAGAGGTGAGGTCGAGAGTGGAGTTCCGACATTACAGATTTCTGATTTCAGATGTAGAGGAATTCCAGAGTGTGGACTCCAATATCCTTCAGAAAAATCCATACCAAAACCAAACAACTAACCCTGGTGAGATACTCCCTATTTTATTTCATTTCTCATCCACTGCTCAGAGACATGCACATTCAAAGTAGCAGGAACCCAGGCACACCCACACCTGAAAGGCTTGTGTGGAGAGAGAGAAGGGCTGCTTTCTTTTTCATGTATTAATCATTTTACTACAACTTCTACCCTGGAGGAGGATAAGCACCATTAATACAGTCACAAAATTGTGCAAATATGGTGGAATAAAGATCATCAAGGAAGATTTATTGATACTTTCCATCAGTTTTGGGGGCTACAGAAAGGAAGGGGGGCTACAGAAAGGAAAGGGATGATCCTAAAGGGACTTTAGGGAGCTTAGAACCGAGTGAGAACTGACCTAGATCGGGCTCAGGAAGATACAGTACGAACATGAAACAGTTGTTAGGAGGAAAGAATTAACACACGTCCATAAGCGAACTGAGGATTCAGGGAACTGAACGCACTGGTTGCCTGGGCCATCTGACATACCTGACCAAAGACGGAATCAAGAGAGGGAACCTATGATGAAGCGCATAGTCAGATACAGCTCAGAACAAGAGGAGGCACAAGTCTTTGAGTCAGACTACAACTAAAGTTCAAACTTCCTACAGATCTTAGAAATGAGCCCAGGCAACAGGAGTCTCTCTCATCAAAGACAAGCCTTGTTCCAGGCTTCTGTCCTTCATTGCATCAGAATGAACTACTCCTACAAAGGCAAATCTATTTCTTCCTAAAAGTTTGCCTCAGCATGTTCATTACATTATTGGCTCCAAATTTAATAAACTATGACTCAGGAAACAAATAGCAGTGGCAATGAGTTTGTTTTGGTATTATTATAATAATCTTTATACAAAATAGTTTGCTTACTCCTAAAATGCATCTCCAGGCAGTACAGATTGTTTTGTCCAGTGTGCTGCTACTGCTGCTGCTGCTGCTGCTAAGTCGCTTCAGTCGACTCTGTGCGACCCCATAGACGGCAGCCCACCAGGCTCCCCCGTCCCTGGGATTCTCCAGGCAAAAACACTGGAGTGGGTTGCCATTTCCTTCTCCAATTGT
Source organism: Bubalus bubalis (assembly GCF_019923935.1). Taxonomy (NCBI): domain Eukaryota; kingdom Metazoa; phylum Chordata; class Mammalia; order Artiodactyla; family Bovidae; genus Bubalus; species Bubalus bubalis. The sequence goes on from NC_059176.1 coordinate 64,249,910, forward strand.
CCAGTGTGAAACATAACTAAAAAATAGCTTTCAATGGTTATATAGGAGCTGACATGCTAAATAATATGCAAGCAATAAAATGAGATTTGTTGAAAGCCTAGTAACTTTAACACCCAACAACCAAAAAAAAAAAACACACATAAAGGGAGAGAGAAAGAACTTAGAGTTGTAAATGATCCCCTGAAAAATGTAGCTCAAACTGAGAAAAAACTACATTATTTACTATTTCTCCATGTACTGCCACCAAATATCAATTATTGCTGCTTCAAAAGAGTTAAGAATCTCTTCTTCACAGAATACACAAAAATTAACTCAAAATGGAAGCACAGACCTAAATATAAGGGCTAAAAGAATAACACTCTTTGTGTAGGGGTAAGTCTTCATGACCTTGGGTTAAGCAAAGCTTTCTTGCTTATGACACCCAAACCACAAAAATAAAAAACAGATAAATTTGGCCTCATTGAAATTTTGGTTTTCAAACAAACTTTTTGGTTCTCAAAGGATACCATCAAGAAAGTTAAAAGAAAATCTGCAGAGTGGGAGGAAATATTTGAAAATCATAGATCTGATAAGGGACATGTATTTAGAATATGGCAGAAAGTGAAGAGAAACTAAAGAGCCCCTTGATAAGGGTCAAAGAAGAGAGTGAAAAAGCTGGTTTGAAACTCAACATGAAAAAAGCTAAGATCATGGCATCTGGTTCCATCACTTCATGGCAAATAGATGGGGAAAAAGTGGAAGCAGTGACAGATTTTATTTTCTTGGGCTCCAAAATCACTGCAGATGGTGACTGCAGCCATGAAATTAAAAGACACTTGCTTCTTGGAAGAAAAGCTATGACAAATCTACACAGTGTACTAAAAATCAGAGACATTACTTTGCCAACAAAGGTCCGTCTAGTCAAAGCTATGGTTTTTCCAATAGTCATACATGGATGTGAGAACTGGACCATAAAGAAGGCTGAGCACCAAAGAACTGATGCTTTTGAACTGTGGTGCTGCAGAAGACTCTTGAGGGTCCCTTGGACAGCAAGGAGATCAAACCAGTCAATCCTCAAGGAAATCAGTCCTGAATATTCACTGGAAGGACTGATGCTAAAGCTGAAGCGCCAATACTTTGGCCACCTGATGCAAAGAGCTGACTCGTTAGAAAAGACCCTGATGCTGGGAAACACTGAGGGCAAGAGGAGAAGGGGGCAGCAGACAAAAAGATAGTTGGATGGCATCATGACTCAATGGACATAAGTTTGAGCAAACTCCAGGAGATAGTGAAGGACAAGGAAGCCTGGCATGCCACAGTCCATGGGACTGCCAAGAATCCGACATGACTTAGGAAATGAACAGCAACAATAATGCTACTACATGGATGGCTCTTGAAAACATGCTCAATAAAAGGAACCAGGCACAAAAGGCATATTTTGTACGATTCTATTCATGTGAAATGTTCAGAACAGGCAAATGTATGGAAACATGTTAGTAGTTTCTTGGGGTGTACAAATGGGTGTCGGGGGAAATGGGGAGTTACTGCTAATGGGTACAGAGTTTCTTTGGAGTGATGAAACTGTTCACAGGTTGGGTGTGGTGTTGATTGCATAACTCTGTGAATATACTAAAAAAACATTAAATTTCACACTTTAAATGAATGAACTGTATGGTATGTGAGTTACATCTAAAGAAAAAAAACGTTAAAAACTCCGCTTCTAAGCTTCATCCCCTTTAAACCTTTACGTCTTTTAATCCATGGCTCAGCCTGAACTTCATGTTAAAGCTTCCTATCATCTCATTTAAGGGGTTTAAGAGTTATCTCCCAAATTCACCTGAGTCATGATTGTGTCCAAGGGGACTTCCCTGGCAGTACAGTGGTTAGAGTTCTGACCTTTCATTGCCAAGGATGCACGTTTAATCCCTGGTCAGGAAACCCAAGATCCCTCAAGCTGCACAGTGCAGCCAAAACAAAACAAACAAACAAAAAAAACAACTGTGTCTACGAACTCAGAAACAGAAGTAAATGAAGGAAAGACTATATCCAGATTCAGACTTAAGCATGATTTTAAAGTTAATGGCTTTCTGGAAAGAAAAAAGTTCATGCTTTAAAAAGCAAAAATCAACTAACTCCTCTAAGGAGAAGTGGTTTTCCCAGATGATAGCCCTTGGTACAGACTGTTCAATAGATGCCCACAGGCCAACATTCCAGCTCTGGGCAGTGGCTTTACTCATCCAGACTGTTCCTCCAGCCAGCCCCTCTACCATGCCTGCTCTCGAGATGCGATCTGGGGCTAAACTGCGACAAGCACTTTCCTCCTTTCTGCCGTTTCAGTCTAGCAGCATGAAGCCAGTCACATTCTCTTAGCCTCTCAGCAGCCGTCTTAGGGCCACAGGCCTGTTCCAGCACTGCGGGCATCCTTCACAGTCAGCCTTCTCTGACTGTAGCATACAAGATGTGCCGTTCTGGAGGGAGCAGGGCACCCAGCCCTCATGATAGCAGGGAAGTCATTACTGTGTGTGGATCTGGTGCCATGCCTTTCCCTCTGTGAAAGTCAAGGTGGACAATTCTCCATCTGCTGGCTGTTGGCCTGGGCTTGGCCAAATGGACTTTGAATCTGGAGCAGACAGGGACAAGCGGGAGTGCGGCAGCAGATGGCATTCTACCCAGCTGCTGCTGCTGAGAAGACAGCTGTCATCTCTCGGCTTCCTGCCCTTCCTGATCGCTGTGGTCTCTTGGTTTCTACTGTGGTCCAGGTTTGACCTACCACCTTTTTTGGTGCTGTGAGTCACTTTCAGTGAAGTCTTTTTTTTAAGGTAATAAGAAACAGGTGGCTTCCACTGCTTATAATCAAGAGTGATGACTGATACACCTAGCATTTTCCTTATCCTCTTAGGAGAAACTGACAGTTCCAACTCAGCTGTCTGAACCTTGAACTTCAGGTAGCTTGCAGCATCTGCCAATTTCTCCATCTGGTTAGCCACCAATCTCTCTTGCCCACAAAAGACACTCACTAGTCCCCTTTCCTTTCTTTCTCTCCCATTTTTGCTCCTGTTCTGCATACTACGTTTCAAAGTCGACAGTTGTGCTCAGTCATTACTTAAACAGTTTTTTGGTTGTTCAGCTTAACACAGGCTACTGGCCTCCCTAAGCCAGCCTTAAAAAGTTTGGTGAATGACAAATATTATCTACACAGAGTGGAATGGTACCTGATGCTGTATTAACTAAGTATCATAATATTTAAACAATCCTTAGATGGAAACAAAATGAGATGGAAAGATCCCTGTGTTTTTAAAACTGGACAAGTTACTGCTTAAAAAAAAAGTCCTAAGCATTTGTAACAATGAATCTCATTCTGGGACCCTACCCATGACTCACGCACTTTTGAACACTATGAGAAGCTCACTAAATATCATATCAAACTCATAGCCCACCTCTTGTCTTTATTAATTCGGCTGAAATCTAGGTTTTTCTGGCAACTGAAAATTGCCACGAGTATTAACAACTCTTCAGTCTCTGCTTAGAGTCCTCTGGGAAGCAAACGTATTCATTTACTCCTTGGCCATTCTCAGTCCCTTTTTTTCTCATCAGCTACTCAAACTCCATTTTCCCCATCTTTTGTACAATCTCTAAGTACTGAAATCCCTATTTATATAAAAAGGATATCTGAAGGAACTTCAATTTTTACCTATATAAAAAATCTGAAGCTGTTTTTAAAAATAGGAAATATTTGCAAGAAAAGTACCTGAAGTTATTTCCTTTTACTTTGGGGAAGTAATGGAAGTGGCATCTTAACTCAGCTGTGTTTTCCCACTAATACTGTGGAAATTTTAAACCCTATTTTCAACTCCAGCTGCCAGTAGTTTGCAGGAAAACCATCTAATGCATGTAGGTTTTTATGACTCATTATTTTCTGACCTCATGGATACAGAACCCAGCAGGGTGAAAGAAGCCTGCTAAGCCACTTTTTTAGACACACACTATTAAATCTGACCTTAGGACTTGAAGATATAAAATCATCTAGGTTACAAGTTTATCACTATTTGAAGCAACATTTTTGTAAAATTCTGAAAAAATGTGTTACTCCAACTATTGCTGAGGTAAGAACTCTAAATCAGGCTGAGGTTTTGGACAGCTTCTGAAATCTATCAATCCAATCCCAACTATAAACACCACATTAGTTGAGAAGATAGCTCTACAGTACATATATCTTGGATATGAGGAGAATGAAAGAAAGCGTCTCTACAGAACAGAAAATATTGCTCAGATACAGGATGGTGATGAGAAATGGGAAGTTAAGAAAATAAGTTTAACTGAAGTAAATTCCTGAGCAATGCGAGTGAAAGAGAGACACTCTTGAATCAATATTCTTGGTCTTTGAGTATTATTATGGTTGGAGGATATGAAAGTTGGTGAGAGTTTTTGAGACTGGGAGACCAGCTGGATTAAGTGGGACCAGGGTTTTCTGGTGAAGAAAGTCAGCTCCAGAAGAGCAGGGATCTTGCCCAGCTCATTCACTGCTGTATACCCAGAGCTTGCCACACAGCAGACACTACCTAAGTGTCTGCTGAATGAAATCAACGGAGGGTTTATACTATGGTCAAAAATGATATCTAATTTAACTATGTACAACTTCATTTTTATTAGTTGCAAAACAACTTTTAAAATTTGGTGCAGGAGGTCAGGCAAACATGTTTATTTACCTTCAGTCTTATTTTTTTTTCTTTGGAACTAACTCTACTAACTCAGTCAAAACAACTGGTTTATGCCTTTAAGATAAAACAGAAAGAAAAATATGAGCACCTAGTTGCTTCCTGTGAACTGTGCCAACTGTAAATTCCAATTCTAAAAGCATTTTAAGTTGTGCCTTTTCAAATGGATAAGACAATGCAAAGGACAGAGCAACTTAACTCTGAAAGATATTTATTATGACTAAGTTAGTGCATAAAAAGTTAATAAATACCTGGGCTTATAGCTTTAGAAAACTGAAGAGAAGGGGAAAAAAGTCCTATACTTTAGGTAAAGAATTAACTTACAACAAGAAAAAAACAATTTTAATTCTCTCATACTGAATTTTACAGTTATATCAATTTAAAGCCTTGAAGAAATTCAGAATAGATTTAGAGACTAAAAGGAAAATTTCTGAGGATCTCTAGCAAAAACATGGTATCACCTCGAAGACGCCATTGAGGGGCATCAGGATGTCCTAAGTATCCATTCATCCTGACTTTTAGTTATAGATCCCCAACCTAACCCCCAAGTTCAACCTGGACACATGGCTGCCCTGCCATGCAAGACAACATTTCCTAACCTCCCTTTAGCATGGCTAGATGTGGCCATCCATGACTATGTCTCAGTCAACGACACAGGAACAGAACTGATTTGGGTAATCTTCCCAAAGACCAAGCTGCATGCCCTGGTTTCTCTCCTGCCCAACAGTTGGAAGTGGGGATGACAGACCTGGAGCAACCTTTGAAGCCAATCAGCACATTAGCCCCAGTCTACCCATATCTGGACTGTTATGTGCAAGGGAAACAAAATTCTTTATCGTGTAAGTCACTGAATTTTGATGCTGTTTGCCTGCTCTGTGAAATGATTCTGGTCCCTTCAGCCCCTTTACCTATTTCCCTTTGCCAGTTGGCCCAGGAGCTTTTTAAAGTAGGGAGTGGTGGAGAGACACTGCAGAAGAGAGTTTTGTTTTTGGCTCTGGTGTGCTTCCAATGAAGGCTCCAGGAGCCCCCAGCAGCCAGCAAAACCCATCAGTGCCTTCCTGAGGAGTTTTGTGGCCAAGTATCTCCAAAGAAACACTCCCCAATTGACAGCACCCTAGACAGCAAATTTCTTGCAAGTTCCTGAGGGCTGGTTCCATAGGCAGCCAGTTCTCCTGGTTCCAATAGCAACCCTGTATGCTCTTTCAACTCCGGGAGTTGCTGATGGACAGGGAGGCCTCACATGCTGCAGTCCATGGGGTCTCAAAGAGTCGGACATGACTGAACTGACTGAACTGATGCTCTTTCAAAGGAGTCTGCACATCAGCCTTGGGGGCTACTTCCTTGTGTACTCTATCTCAGCCCCAGGGGTCATGACTGCTTCCTACAGCTGTGATTCCTATAATCTTAGAGTTCTTCCTACTGGCCAAACCTTCATTCTCTAATGCTTCCTGACTTGATGGAAAAGTCTAACAAACTTTATGTGCTTACTCTAATACCAATTAACAAAAGCTAAAGTTATACTGAACAAAAGGCCTCTGAAAATGAAATAAGAAAGAGCCTTCTCATTTTCCCCTTCTGATGCTGTATATAGAGTTTGCTTAGAGATTAAGGGTAGACTTGAGATTTCAGGAAGATGTGCTTCTACATTTTTGCTTCCACTGATTCCAAAGCATAGGTTAATGTCTCCATGAGCCAGCTATCACTTTCTACTAAGACAATACTTTTTCACTGTTAGTAAACATTATGGAAAAATTTCCAGCAGAGCTAATAAACCCTTAAAATGCCAACAAGGCACTTGGCATCTGTACGGGGTCACTTTCTCTCTCAAGCCAAGCCCCTTCCCTGGTGCTGTTCTCTTCAGGCCATGTTTCTCTTGGCTCTAAGAAAACTGCGCAATACGCCTTGATCTAGGTTCCTAACTTAAATAGCCCCTTCGTAACTCAAATAATGAGCCAGTTCAGTTCAGTTCAGTCACTCAGTCATGTCCGACTCTGCGACCCCATGAACTGCAGCATGCCAGGCCTCCCTGTCCATCACCAATAATGAGCCAGTAATATTTAATTCCTAGAAAAGTACAAGCAGGGTCGCCATTTGCTGTCGTGCACAGAAGAAACCCCCTTGGAGATGGCTTTGCCTGTGGCTTATTGTCCAAAGCAACTCCAGGTGTGTTTGGAGGCAGCTGTCACTGACCTTCCCCAGCGCACACTCTCTCAGTGCACACTCTCACACTCTTCCCCACTGTGCATTCTCTCAGTGCACATTCTCACTCTCTTCCCCAGTGTGCATTCTCTCAGTGCACACTCTCACTCTCTTTCCCAGTGTGCATTCTCTCAGTGCACACTCTCACACTCTTCCCCAGTGAGCACTCTCTCAGTGCACACTCTCACACTCCTCCCCAGTGCGCACTCTCTCAGTGCACACTCTCACACTCTTCCCCAGTGAGCACTCTCTCAGTGCACACTCTCACACTCCTCCCCAGTGCACACTCTCACTGCCATTCCCCAGTGTGCACTCTCTCAGTGCACACTCTCACACTCTTCCCCACTGTGCATTCTCTCAGTGCACACTCTCACACTCCTCCCCAGTGCACACTCTCACTGACCTTCCCCAGTGCGCACTCTCTCAGTGCACACTCTCACACTCTTCCCCACTGTGCATTCTCTCAGTGCACATTCTCACTCTCTTCCCCAGTGTGCATTCTCTCAGTGCACACTCTCACACTCTTCCCCACTGCACATTCTCTCAGTGCATACTCTCACACTCTTCCCCAGTGCACACTCTCACTGCCCTTTCTCAGTGAACACTCCCTCAGTGAACCTTCTCACACTCTTCCCCAGTGCACACTCTCTCAGTGCACACTCTCACACTCCTCCCCAGTGCGCACTCTCTCAGTGCACACTCTCACACTCCTCCCCAGTGCACACTCTCACTGCCATTCCCCAGTGTGCACTCAGTGCACACTCACACTCTTCCCCAGTGTGCATTCTCTCAGTGCACACTCTCACACTCCTCCCCAGTGCACACTCTCACTGCCATTCCCCAGTGTGCACTCTCTCAGTGCACACTCTCACACTCTTCCCCAGTGTGCATTCTCTCAGTGCACACTCTCACACTCCTCCCCAGTGCACACTCTCTCATCTCAGTGCACACTCTCACACTCCTCCCCAGTGAGCACTCTCTCAGTGCACACTCTCACACTCCTCCCCAGTGAGCACTCTCTCAGTGCACACTCTCACACTCTTCCCCAGTGCACACTCTCTCAGTGCACAGTCTCACACACTTCCCTAGTGCACACTCTCACACTCTTCCCCAGTGCACACTCTCTCAGTGCACACTCTCACACTCTTCCCCAGTGCAGACTCTCACTGCCCTTCCCCAGTGAACACTCTTACACTCTTCCCCAGTGCACACACTCTCAGTGCACACTCTCACACTCTTCCGCAGTGCACACTCTCACTGCCCTTCCCCAGTGAACACTCTTACACTCTTCCCCAGTGCACACACTCTCAGTGCACACTCTCACACTCTTCCCCAGTGCACACTCTCAACTGCCCTTCCCCAGTGCACACTCTTACACTCTTCCCCAGTGCACACACTCTCAGTGCACAGTCTCACACTCTTCCACAGTGCACACTCTCACTGCCCTTCCCCAGTGTGCACTCTCTCAGTGCACACTCTCACAGTCTTCCCCAGTGCGCACTCTCACACTCTTCCTCAGTTTGCACACTTCTGTGAGTGAGAAACTTGTAGCACGGCCCTGGACCGCTGGACCCCCAGTCTGCTTTTCTAGGCTCTCTTCTGCTCCCTTTCCCCCTCACTTTCTGATCCCACAAGCAAGCTGGTTGACTTTATGACCCTTAGAGCAAAAGGCAAGCCAACTCCTTTCCTGCCTCAGGGCATATGCACAGACTGCTCCTTATGCTGAGTTCATCCATCTTCACACTACTCTGGCCTCCTTATCCTTCAAGTCTCAATTTAAGTGCCTCTAAGATCTTTATCGAAACTTTCCATGACCCCTGACCCCATCACTCCTACAGCTAAAAGAAACATTCCTGTTAGATTCTTCTATTACTGCATTCTTTTTCTTCAAAACATGTATCAAGCTTGTAATTTTATATATGTTGATTTGATTAAAGTCTGGTTCCCTCCCCAGACCTCAAGTTCTACTAGAGCAAGGACTACAGTTATTTTGCTCATAACAGCATCCGTAAGTCGGCTTACAGAAACTGAAGAAACAGTAAGTTCTCAATAGATATTAACGGAGCCAGTATAACACAGTGGTCAATTACATGGACTTTGGAGACAGATGGTCTAGGTTCTGACACTTTAACTAGCTATGTGCTCTTGGACAACTAATGACAATTTCCTTATCTACAAAACAGAAATAATAATAATAGTACTACACTGATGAAGTTGTTAAAATGACAAAGTGAGTAAATATTTGTAAATGACTGTACTATATGCCTGTTAAATTGTAAATTGGAGTCAAGTTATTAAATACCATGTTGCCCTTCTAAGGAGAAGAACTAAATGAACTTTCACTTCCTAAAATTCTATACATGACACCTATTACATTAGAAGACAAATTTAAAAATAACACTCAGTGCTAATGATGCTATAAATGTTTTATATATATCATTTACATGTAAATATAAAACCATTACATTCCTATGTTACTGGTGGCAACATAAATGATAATACCATCATCCTGGAATGAAATAATAAATTTTAGGAGTCATGAAAATGTTCAAGCCTACCTAGAAATATGTGTTATCTGAGCAAAAAAATTTAAACCCTGGTTAATAAATAACACTTTAGTGTTAGTAAATTATGGATTTTAAAAATCTGTAATGTTTAAATACATTTTTAAAATGTTAATTTTATGTAATAATACACAGTTAATGCTAAAAATTGTGAAATTTATTGGAGAAGACAATGGCTCCAGTACTCTTGCCTGGAGGATCCCATGGACAGAGAAGCCTGGTGGGCTAGAGTCCAAGGGTTGCAAAAAGTCAGACATGACTGAGTGACTAACACACACATGAAATGTATAAATATGAAAAGTTTTATAACATGTTTAAAAAAAGAAAATTCAAAATTACATCTATACTATGAGCACATGATAGTGTATGGTCTATATAACATACTATTTTAATCATATACATATATGTGTGTGAGCATGTTTGCAGAGACAAAATCTAGATGGAAACATGAAAACAATAATTGAAAACAGCAAAATTCTGGGTATTTAAGATTTTTAAATTGCTGCTTTCCCAGTAGGCACCCAGCTTCCCATGACTAAAATATGTTATTAAGGTGATTTATTTCACCTTATTTTTTTTAAGGGGCTAATTTTTTTTTTTTTGGAAATTGCATTTATTAAGTTAATGTTTCAAACACAAAAACTAATAGCTGATTTGAAATAAGGCAAGTTTGTTACCTAGGTAAAACTTATCACAGCCTTTCTATACACACAAACAGGTAACTAAAATTTTAAAATGTGCTTATTTGGTCCACAGGAAGACAGATTCTTGAGATCTATAAACTGACTTTAGATTCTGGAGATAATAAAGATAACACAGCAAAAGGCATTTAAGGAGGCTGCTGCTGCTGCTGCTGCTGCTGCTGCTGCTAAGTCGCTTCAGTCATGTCCGACTCTGTGCAACCCCACAGATGGCAGCCCACCAGGCTCCCCCGTCCCTGGGATTCTCCAGGCAAGAACACTGGAGTAGGTTGCCATTTCCTTCTCCAATGCAGGAAAGTGAAAAGTGAAAGTGAAGTCGCTCAGTTGTGTCTGACTCTTTGTGACCCCATGGACTGTAGCCCACCAGGCTCCTCCATCCATAGGATTTTCCAGGCAAGAGTACTGGAGTGGAGTGCCATTGCCTTCTCTGATTTAAGGAGGCAGTAGTCACCAAAAAGTAATTCTCCAGGATGCCTCTTCACCTTAATCTGGTTCATCTCTGATCTAGTCATTAAGTGACAAAGACTGCCAAAGGCCAGCTCAGGACAGAGAGAGGCAAGTTACTGACGAAGTATTTTCAGACTGGTGATATGGATAGGAGCTCACACAAACACAGCTACGGCTGAAATCAGAAGGATGTAAAGCAACGTTACACAATAGGTAAGCTTCAGAAAAATGCACATCCTAGGGTTCAAAGAAGAGGCGTCCAAGATGATTGAGAATAAATCCATGAGAAAGTAATACAGATTTGATAATTTTGCCTTCAAAGGTAGAATTCCCTTTCTCTCTTTCCCCTGCCCTGCCCCTTTTAGCTAACTTTAGAAGCCTAAAATACAAATTAATGGCTGGGTAACCAGAAAATGGTGTTGCAATGGAAAGAAATCTTAACTCAATTAGCATCATGTCAGCATTTCCTTTCCAGTTGCTATTAAATATGTTGCTCTTCTCCTCTGAGTCCTTTCTTACAGGCTCTCCTCCCTTGTCTGGTGAGTCACACATCTTGCTTCACAAATTAACCTGTTATTAGTCCCAGGCACAAGTGAGTGATGTAGGCAAAAGCAAGGGAGTTGAGAACCTTGTTGCTGCTAGTGACTCAGAGGAGCCCAAGTGGAGGCCCTCATTCTGTCTCAAGTTTTCCCATTGGAGAAACTGGACGATTGGCTGGGTGCAGAGCCTGCAGAAGCTCCTGCCTCACTTAGTCTCAGGTCAGGAAGACTACCATACAAATCACAAACCTGAAATCGAAGAATTAAAAAAAAAAAGGAATGCAGTGTTACATACACCACCTTAAGTAGTTCACTGTCTTTCAAATAGCTGAAAATAAAGAACTTTGGATCTAGAGTCAGATGGCCTGGGTTCTATCTGTCACTTAATAGCTAAATGGTCTTGGACAACTCAGCCTCTCTGAATCTTCATCTGAATTACCATTAAATGGTGCTAATTCTACAAGGACCTGTTGTGGATTAAGAGTGATAAGGCAATGGCACCCCACTCCAGTACTCTTGCCTGGAAAATCCCATGGACAGAGGAGCCCGGTAGGCTGCAGACCATGGGGTCGCGAAGAGCCGGACACGACTGAGCGACTTCACTTTCACTTTTTCCTTTCATGCACTGGAGAAGGAAATGGCAACCCACTCCAGTGTGCTTTCCTGGAGAATCCCAGGGACAGGGGAGCCTGGAGGGCTGCTGTCTATGGGGTCGCACAGAGTCGGACACGACTGAAGCGACTTAGCAGCAGCAGCAGGTATGTAAAAATACTTGAATACAGTGAAGTACAGAATCAATGTTATATAATGATACTATCTTACTATCCTGACCTTATTGGGTAGGGGCAAGAATCCTTAAATCTTAAATAATAAGATTAAATGCTAAGTTTAAAAAGATTTTCCAAGGGGGAGGAATGGGACACCTCCTGTCCTTCATAGCTGCCTTCCTGCCATGAAGTGCACATCTCTCACTACTGAGAAAAGATAGTATTAACTGATTTCGTAATTTTCTTTCAGTAAAGGGAGCCCACATAACAGATACAAACCGTGCTAAACAGACAGCCTGGAGACAAGCCCTGAAGAGGCTGTATTGTGTAGCGTCACCTGGTTCCCACCTCCCCAAAGATCACAAGCGGGATGCCCAGACCTCCCCACACACAACACACTGGGACAGAATTTCAGGACAGGACGTGTAGGAACCCAAGGCCTACTGGCCTGTCAAGAATAAGTGTTTGGGAATCTGAACACACATCCTCACCCCTTTAAAGCTATATGATCTCATCTGTAAAACAGGTATAACAATTTTTATGTCCGTAAAATCTAGGTCAGGATTAATGAGGCCGTGTGTCTAAATCACTTTGCATAATGCTTGGTGTATAGTAAGTGCCCAGTAAACTGCAGGTGTTGGTACTGTGGTCACTATTTACATTTCCTCCTCAAGAGTATTGTGGACTTTCAGGTGGCACCACAGCCAGCCATCATTCATTGATTTCCTACAATACCTTGATCAGTATTGAAGTTACTCGACCAAGTGTTAGTTGGGAAAAGCTTTTCTGATGGATAATTCATTGCCTTGACAGGGTAGGTAATTAATTTTCTCAGTGTCAGCAAGATTTCTTACATCATGATACTTGTCCTGTGCAGTCTCAACAAAGGAATCTTCCATGACAGACAGTGAAACCTATAGAAGGGTGCACAGCCACATCTTGATCAAGACGGAATTTGGGGATTTCCCAGGTGGTCCAATGGTTAAGAATCCATCTTTCAATGCAGTGCAATGCAGGGGATACTTGTTTGATCCTTGGTCCAGGAAGACCCTACATACCATGGAGCAACTAAGCCCATGTGCCACAACTGCTGAGGCCTGCAAGCCACAGAGGCCTGCTCTGCAATAAGAGGAAGCCCAAACACTGCAATGAGAAGCCCAAACACTGCAACTAGAGAAAGCCTGTGTGTAGCAACCAAGCCCCACCGCAGCCAAAAATAAACAATTTTTTTAAAAGGAAGGAATTTGGAACATCTGTCTTATTCACTGATAAAGAGGAGGCAAGTTTACTTTTAGGGAAGGACTTAGTGGCTCACCAGGGAAGGCTCCCCTGATGGCTCAGATGGTAAAGAATCTGCCTGCAATGCAGGAGACCTGGATTTGATCCCTGGGTTGGGAAGATCCCCCTGGAGAAGGGAATGGCTATCTACTCCAGTATTCTGACCTGGAGAATTCTGAGGACAGAGGAGCCTGGCAGGCTATAGTCTATGGGATCGCAGAGAGTCAGACTTGACTAAGTCACTTTCACTTTGGTGTTATCAGGGCAACATGATGAAGCAAGCCCCCAATTTTAATATTTAAAATATTTGCTTATGAAATATTTTCAATTGCCTCTGCAGAAGGAAGCATCCCTTGGAAATGAACAAGATGACAAAGATTCGCATAGTCTTCAGATAAGGGTGGCATGCATGGGTGTGACGACACAGGACAGGGATGCAGTGAAGAAGTGCAGAAAAATAACCTCAATTACACGTTCCCAGCAGCTTTCTTCTTTGACTAAGAAATCATTAAAAAATAACAATAGAAAGGGGGATTTTTCCCCCTAGCAAGTAGTGCTGGCATGAGATTGGGAAACTGGGCACCTGCTGCCATAGTCACTGTTTCCTCCTTTGAGCAAAAGGGATGGGTCATGTCCCTTCCTCAACCAGGGCAACTTCACTGCCTACGGCCACCAGCTCTTGCTACTTACTCACCCAAAGAAAATAACTTGTGAGATCTCAAAACTGAAAAGAACTAGTCATTCCTGTCCAGGTCTATCTAATTCAAGAAGTCCCTTAATGAAAAAAAAATGCAGGTAACACCCAGGTTTTAAGTAGATGGGGGAAAGACAGAGACAGAGAGATGGAGACAAAGAGAGACATGTGGCATATTTGCAAAGTCTAGAATACAGAGAAAATCTCTCATCTATTAATTATACTTTGGGGAGAATTAATGATTAAAACCATGGCTTTAAATTTCTGGATCTTTTGCCTGCAAAAGTACCTGGAGGGAAAAACATCCTGGGTATATTGTATGAAAATGTAACATATTATTTAAAAATAAAAATTTCCCTAGGTTTCTACACTTCTCAAATATACATTCTTTTGAAAAGGGCATCCTTAAATTTCTTTCCAATATATATTTATATGATTTTCATTTGTCTCTTTGATTTCTGCCATTAGCTGCTATGAATCAAAGAAAATACCACGCTGACACATGCCAAGGTCCCAAGTCAGTGCCACACCAAGTGTAGCACCAACTCCTTTTCCCTTGCTGGGAACGTCCAACATGTGCCAATTCAGCCTGCTGCTACTCGACTGATCATGAGGTGGGATCTACAGGTTTCTAAGCCTTTTTAAAATTTCTTCTTCTCTAAACTAAAATTTATTGAGTATTTCCTCAATTTTTTTTTCTGCTAAACCATACAGTAACCTGATTCTGTAAAGCAGGGGCACTTGGGAACCTAGAGAAAAGTGGTGGAACTGGGGCTGGGCTGACTCACAGGGCAGGTTGCTGGTACCACATGCTATAAGAGGGGATTCCAAGTTCCCCTGTGTCATTCATGTTGGTGAAACTTAATTATAAATGTCTTAAGGTTGACCAAAAAGAAAAAGATGCTGGGAAAGTAAACAAAATAATCATATGATATTCAATTCCTACTGTACTGAAGAGCACAGATCCAGAACTTTAATGTTTTACCTAACACATCCATATTAACACTTAGATCTTTATACATTTTGAGTTTAGAAACAAGATTTTGTCCATATAGATATTCAAATGGTTATTCTTTCCTTATAGTATCTATAATGTTATAAATCAAGGGTCCAATATGTATTGGAGTTAATGTATTGCAACTGATATGTAAAGCAGAGGTCTATTTTTGGAATTTCTCGTCTTTTTCATGGGTCTAGTGTGATTTTGACTTTAATATATATATTTTAAATTACCTAGTTAAGTCTTCCTTTCAGCTAGTACTGAGAACCACTACCAGCTATAAAGGCTTTCCTGGTGGCTCAGTGGTAAAGAATCTGTCTGCAACACAGGAGACTCAGGTTTGATCCCTGGGCCTGGAAGATCCCTTTGAGGAGGGCATGGCAACCCACTCCAGTATTCTTGCCTGGAGAATCACATGAACAGAGGAGCCAGGCAGGCTACAGTCCATAGGGTGGCAAAGAGTCAGACATGAGTGATGCACGCACCAGCTACAAAATTATTAGGTCAGGCCAGAAAGGTTATGCAGTGGAATGGAATAGAAGAGAAAACATCAATACATATCAAATATTGTTTGGGAAACTTTTTCCAATTAATGTGTGTGTGCATTCTAAGTGGAGATCTGGAAGTATTTACCATCAGTGATCATCAAAAAACAAACAACAAAAAAAGGTTTGAAAACCACCGCTAAAATGTAACCTGTGAAAAAATTACTTAGGAAAATCCAACCTGAATATTATTTTACAGCCATCATCTAGCAAAGTTCTGAAGTTTTTCTCTTCCACAGGTGGTTGTAGACCAGAATTCACAGAAGGCAGATATACTGGAAACAAGCAAGGGAAAGCCGAGCTAATGGAACAGGAGGAGCTCATTACAAGTCTGTATGCTGACCCAAGGTCAGAAGTAACGGTGAGCCTGCGATGGGAACATCACACACGAAAACTACTCATCTGCACAGTTTGAGATTTGTTCAGTATCAGCATATTTTAGTTTTAAAGTTTTAATCAGATGTCAAGCAAGAAAACAAAATTTGAGGGGAAGAAATTGAAGCCAATTTAGTTATTAAATGATGTTAAGTAATCTTCATTATTGAAGAAAAGGCTCTTAGAATTTTTGCTTGAATCTTGAAATAATTATTGTTCAGCCTGTCAGTATAACCAGTGAGCATTTATTGACTACCTGCTAAAGTATGTCTGGCCAATGAAACCAAATAAAAGAAATAGGCCTTGTTTTTGAACATAAGGACTTTATAAAGAACAAGTGGATTGTGCCATATGATTTTCCCTTCCTAATTACTTCATTTTAGAATATGGACATGTAAGTAAAAATGATTTCAAATCCCTCAATGTAATATTTTATCTTTTCAAATAACCTAAATATATGTATTAGCTGTGAATTTTACAGTTTTCCCATTAATAAGAATTGTATTTGGTAATTATTTCACAATATATACAAATATTAAATTATTATGTAACAACATCTGAAACTAATATGTAAATTATATCTCAGTTTTTTAAAAAGCTAGAAAACTGCTTCCATTTCTCCTTTCTCCAGGCCCAGTGACCACACACCATGTATTTCAGAGGGCAGAAGGCCCAATCTATCGCACTCTATGACATGAGAACTAAACTTTTGCTGCACACACAAAGTATGTATCTTTTGATTTTGTTTTTATATTATGCACATGAATGTGTGTGGATGTGTGTGTGTCTGTGTCTATGTCATGTGTGTGCATGTGTGTGTGTGTGTCTGTGTGGGGTATGTTTGTGTATACCAATCCTGAGCAGAGGGATTTAGAAATTCTGGTTAAGTATCTCAGTTTCCTGGTATTTCCTGAAGATATAATTCAGGGAAAAAAGGGAGCCTTTTCATTGAGTTGGAATTTCTGTACACTAAATGCCAGCTATGCATCAGGTCTCTGGTCAGCTCACACTCCTTAGAACACTGCACAACTGCTCTCCAAAGACTTGCCAGTGACCATGTGGGCAAAAAAATAAAGAGAAAATGGTTTTTAAAATGAACCAAAACATTTTCTATTTGAGCAGCATATGAACACTCACTGCCTGGAAAATTCTAAATCCTCCTACCTGGGAAAGGAGGACTGTATCTCAAGGTCACATCCCCTCTTACACAGCTCTCTTCCATTTGTTAGTGGGTTTCTGCAGACTTTAAGGTCTGATAATAATGAAATTTCAAAATAATTTAACTGTTTCAAAACAGTGATTTCTGCAGTCCACTTATAATCAAACATCTGTCCCCTATTCACAGTAATCCCTGGAGAGAATTCAGGCTATTATAGTATTATATAAGGCTAAAGATTCTTAATCTGCCCATCCACCTGCTGTTTGAGGGTTTATTACCTAAGCCTTAATTAAGCTTTTAACTTGGTTTATATTTTCATCCTTTAAAATCCTTGCTACAAGACACAATCTTAAGGCAACATGACCCATAAAATGATGAGACTGATTGTTGCACTGGGCTTACAAAAGTAAGTCTTGTCACTTTACAAAGCCTTCTTTCATAGTGCCAACTCTCTGGTCTGGGCTGACACAGAGTTGTTCAGTCATTCTGTGTCTACCAACTACATAAAAAAACTCAGGGTGTATAAGACCAACAAGGACAGTGGTATTGGGTACGCAGGTGTTGCCAGGAAAAGGAAGAATACAGTTGCACTGGATTCCAGAGGGAGCTTCCCTGTGTCCCTCTCATATTTCTCTGATATGATCTGCAGTTTATTGGGATTCAAAGTTAGGGACAGATGCCAAAATACTATTCTTGATGCCAATTGGCCTACTTAACTACAGGCTTTTAGCTGGTAAATAAGTCAGTTGCTCTTGCCCCCAATCTGTCTTTATAAAGGTATATTATCTCCAGTTCAAGCTTTGTCCCTAAATTCACACTGGGAAGGCCCTGGAAAGCCCAGGGCTCTTGAGTAGATGGCCTGACCTAAAGCACATGAATGGTTGCCACACCACACTCTGTTCCATGAGTTCTTGGAGCCAGACCCTCCTCCCACACCTCTCCTGTCAGTAATGCTTCTACTATGGCTTTGTGGGCCCAGGAAAACTCAGATGAATTCTCTGTGTGTGTGCGTGCATGTGTGTAAATGTTTGCATAAAAGCACATCCTTCCTGACCTCTAACTCTGAAATGATTAGAACAAACTGACTTTTGTAAAAGAAGTATCTGATGTTCTTGCTTTTTGCCAAATTCTACTATATTTTAAGGGAATCTTGGCACAGAACTTTCATTACCCTGCTTCAGAGGCTATGTCAAAGCCAGACTGTATCCATCAAAAAGGGTCTCAATAATCATAATGTGATTTTCACAGAAAGTCAGTCACACAATAATATAATAAATAAGCACCAGTCAGCTCCATGAGGGCAGGGTCTTGCCTCTGTTGTCACTGCTGATATCCCCATGCCCAGAACAGGATCCAGCATGTCAAAGCATCAACAAGTTATTGGAGAAATGACTATTATTGATCGAAAGTCTACCATTTTTCAATCATGCAGATGACACTTTCATTATTTGTCTCTCTAGTCCTTATAACAAGGCTATGTGATGGACATTATTACAATTAGCTTATAAATAAGGAAACTGAGGTTTGAAGAATTTCACTAACTTGCCTAGGTCACATAGCAGGGATTCAAATCTAGGTCTGTCTGCCTTTCTAGTCCATGTTCAGTCAACTTCATCATGACTTCACTCCCAGAGCAGAAGCAAATATAGATTCACGCTTGGTCTTTTGCTCTATCAGATATCAAAATTTTCATATTATGGATTCAGAAACTCCTCCATGTGACAAGGACTCATAAAGGGCTGATGGAAAAGGATAGGAATACAGAGGGCTCCAATCATACATATATTCTGTGTGCAGAAAGGCAACAGAGTTCTGGCTCTCTCACTTCCCTACTACGCTGCTATAAATCTGAGACTAAATTTCCTTATCTGAAAATGGCATGAGTCTTGTCTCACTGAATTAAACGTGAACTGCATAAATACACAGTAAGGACTCAATTAGTGCAGTTTACTGCTAAACCCAGAATTATCTTCAAACTTATGGAAATTAATGTGATTGCTTTTAGAAATGACAGAAATTTTTTAATGGGAAGACTATACAATTATTATCTGTATCTATTTTCCTCTTCAAGAATTTTTCCCTTTGTCCAGGATTTTACTGATGAAATTTTAAGTGGAAACCCAAGAGAAATGAAAGGTGTTTTTTGGGGGGTATATTAATATTTATTAATTTTATTAATATTTATTAATACTATAAGATGCAACACTATTCAAATTACTACACTAATACAACTATCAATAATAAATCTACCAAGTACAGTTCAAGATTTCTTTGTACTCTCTTGTCCTTGGAGCAGATGTCTCTAAAGGTATACAAATTACTATGTTAAAATTATTTGAATTATTTTTCTATGTATATTTATGTGAAAAGCTTGACATACAGTTAAGGTCCTCTGTTTATGATGACAGTCCACTTTAGTTTATCACTTTCCCCTCATCTTTGATGAGGGATACTATAAAACCTATACTTGATTTAAAAGTCAAATCTGGAAATTCCTGGTGGTCCAGTGCTTGGGACTCCTGTGCTTTCACTGCCAAGGGCCTGGGTTCGATCCCTGGTTGGGGGAACTAAGATCCCACAAGCTGAAATGTGTGGCCAATAAAAAAGTCAAAACCTTATAAATGTGTGTATTTAAAGAAGTTCAATCCTTTGCCTATAGATTCCTTAATTTCCACTTACCCTTATTATATTTCCTTTTTTAAAAATATGCAGACACACACATATATATATAACATATCCTGTGTGTATATAATTTTCCCTTCCTTTTTATACAAAATATAGTATACATAGTGTTAAAGTAATTTTTAAATGTAAGTATTTAGATGAAAATGTCCCAATTATTGCTTTAAAAAGCCCTATCCATAGCAGATACAAACTATTACATATAGGAAGGATAAACAACAAGGTCCTACTGTGTAGCACAGGGAATTGTATTCAATATCCTGTGATAAACCATAATGCAAAAGAATATGAAAAAGTGAAAGTGAAGTCGATCAGTCGTGTCTGACTCTTTGAGACCCTGTGGACAGTAGCCCTCCAGGCAAGAATACTGGAATGGGTTGCCATTTCCTTCTCCAGGGAAAGGTGTTGTTTAAAGTCTGAACCCTCACTTGTAGTGGAGAAAGACCTTGTATATTGCAGATTAATGAATGAATCATCATCCAGCAAGTTCCCCAAATTTCTTTCCCTTGCTCTGTATAAGGCTTTTCAGGAAATAAAATTGCTTAAAAGAATACCCTCACTAAACATGGGTTAGAAAAAATAAAGTTTTGCTTTTGTTTTGTTTTTCTGCACAAAGCTGGAAGTTTTAGAATTAATTAGCTAATGTCTTCTGGACATGACATTATCTCCCTCAAGATGGAACAAGCTTAAAAAGCTTGTCACTGTGAGATGAGCAAGTTCTGCCTTGTTCCAAATTTATGACATTCTTAAGTAGTCTGAAGTGGCCTTTTCTGTGCTGCCTGGAGATCCATGGGCATCCTTTTCATTTCAGCTTGAGTCAAGGCTTTCCACATAAATCAAGCTACGCTGACGGAGCACTCAGCCTCACGTGATTTCATTCTCTGAACAATTCTTCCTGGGCCTTCATTGAATCAGTTTAAACTTGCCAAGAGCAAGTAATACAGGTTAGAAGTTTGAATTCACCATTTACTCTTCATTACTAAAAACTTATCAAGCAAATGGCTTTGAACTTCTGTTTTCTGTCTCTCTCCTGCATCAGGCCAAAAAACAAACATTTTGATCATTTCTCTCTCTCACGCACACATACATACACAGTCAAGACCAACTTGGTTTTGAAGGTACTCAAATAATAACAACATCCATAAGATGGTGCCTACCTTTCTGAAACTTCACTGCACAAAGATGCCCCTGGCTTGTGAAAACAGTCAGAGCCAGACTTCCAGTGCTCCAGCCAGCTTTGTTCTCATCAGAGAGCAACACACCTCACTGCTGTGTAAGCTCTGAAATTCTTTCAGAGACCCACCCTCTAAAGTTGCAGGTCAAGATTTCTGACTCAGGGCAATCAGTGACGTGGGGCACGGCTCCTGGAGGACACCTTCAGGTTCTTCCTGATGCGATGCTGTTTCCTGTTTCACCACTTGGAGAGGAGAAAAGTGGAATCCATTGAGACAGTGAATCACAAATGCATCAATTGCTTCATCATCATTGCGTTTCAGTACACACAGTAAAAAGTTGTTCGTCAACTGCTACTCAGGATAGTCTTGCTCTTTGTATTAAAAGGAACGGGTTTAGTGGCTGAGAGAGACCCGAAACACTGCTAACAGCCCTGCACAGTTCTCTGAGCTGGTCTGACAGTGTATTACTCTCCAGAAGCCTGAAACGTGGGCATGGATTTTGCTAGCTAAACCACCACCACCACCACCACCACCACCACACCACAAAACTCATTAACTAAGGAGCATCACTCTTAGAAATGCAATTTTTCCACCTGTTTCCTAGCAATTGAGAAAAATCCCCTTTCTGAACCATAAAATGACAAAAAAAATCAGGTCATCTTTTCTTTTTAGAATAGTTGGATGTGATTCGCTTTGTTTTGATTTGTGTCTCAAAGAATAATCATCACAGACAAGGAAAGACAAACTCAGTAGCATGGTATAAACGTTGTTTGCCTGCTTCAGATGCTTCCATTTTAAAAGCAGGTGTCCCTCATTTTACAGAGCTTGAGATGTTACACCTTTTGGAACCATTTTCACTCTCCTTTGTCTGAAGATGAAACAGCTGCAACCGTGGATTATTTAAAGGTGCTCTGACAAGTAAAAAAGCTTCAACAAGTTGATTCCTGTCCGTCTCAGAAGCCAAACCTTGCCTCCCAGGAGGTCTGGGCAGTGCTGCCTCCCTGAAAGCCTGGTTTGAAGCTCTCCTCATTGGCTGACTCTAACCGCTGAAAGACAGCTTTCTTCTTCTGTCAGCTTAATAGCTGACAGCAAAATAAAAGTTGACTAGAGGCAGAGAAGAGGAAAATGCCAGTTTGAAGTTCTCTGAAACTTTACAGTTTCTCAAATTTCCCTAATGAATTTAGTTCAAAGAAGGAAAACTGGTCAAGGCCCTTTCACTCAACACTTGCTTATGCAATTCTCCTAGTCTGGTTTTCTCTTCTCAGATTTTTTCTATTAAAGGGTTCATAAATTTTAAAGCTCATTTGGCAGGCGGTGATCTGTCAGCAGATTGGGCAGTGAATGCACAGACTGTGGTTCAGATCTTACCAGATCTTGCCAGGGGACTATGCAGAATTGCCCCATACTGTACATTTCTAGTCTGTTGTTTAGTCGCTAAGCTGTCTCTGACTCTTTGCAACCCTATGAACTGCAGCACACCATGATTCCCTGTCCTTCACTGTCTCCTGAGTTTGCTCAAACCCATGTCCATTGAGTAGGTGATGTTTTCCAACTATCTCATTCTTTGTTGCCCTCTTCTCTGCTTGCCCTCAATCTTCCCCAGAATCAGGATCTTTTCCAATGAGTTGGCTCTTTGTATCATGTGGCCAAAGTATTGGAGCTTCAGCATCAGTCCTTCCAATGAATACTCAGGACTGATTTCCTTTAGGATGGACTGGTTGGATCTCCTTGCAGCCCAAGGGACTCTCAGAGTCTTCTCTAGCACCACAATTTGAAAGCATCAATTCTTCGGTGCTCAGCCTTCTTTATGGTCCAACTCTCACATTTGTACATGACTACTGGAAATGTACAGCCTGGTAGGCTGCAGTCCATGGGGTCGCTAAGAGTCGGACACGACTGAGCGACTTCACTTTCACTTTTCACTTTCATGCATTGGAGAAGGAAATGGCAACCCACTCCAGTGTTCTTGCCTGGAGAATCCCAGGGACGGGGGAGCCTGGTGGGCTGCCATCTATGGGGTCGCACAGAGTCGGACATGACTGAAGCGACTTAGCAGTAGCAGCAGCACTGGAAAAACCAGAACTTTGACTATATGAACCTTTATTAGCAAAGTGATGTCTCTGCTTTTTAATACTCAGTCTAGATTTGTCACAGGAGACAACCAGTCCTTTAGACTCTCCTCGTGCCCTTTCCCACTATTGTCCAGGCAACAGAAGCAGGCAACTTCCATGCCCGTCCATTGGCTGCTTTCTGCTCTCTCTTGCCTGATAGAAGTCTGACTCACCTGCCAAGTCCCACAGCTCTCACCCCACCCTGTTGTGTGTTTATAACGATATTACAGCACTCTACTCTACTATTACAACTTAGCCAGTTTTGTATCTGCTTCCCTACTACACGGGCTTCTCCAGTGGCTCAACGGTAAAGGATCTGCCTGCAATGCAAGAGACACAGGAGATGCGGGTTGGATCACTGGGTTGGGAAGATCCCCTATGTCTTGGAAGGAAGACATAGCAATAACTCCAGTATTCTTGCTGGGATAATTCCGTGGACAGAGGAGCCTGGCAGACTACAGTCTGTGGGGTTGCAAGAGAGCTGGACTTGACCGAGCATGCATGTAGTCCCCACTACATTGGTAATTCCTCTGGAATATGCCTCACACATCCTTATATCCCTGGAGCTTAGCACTGTGATGAGCTGTTCAATACATGTTAATAGTTAACACCCCAACTTGTGGGCAACCAACACTCAGTTTCACTCTGCAGATATCTGGGGAAAAGGATACTTCTGAACTCTACTCTGGATTCCCTCAGAATTAAATAAGCCAAAACAGTACTGTAGGACCACAAGTTTGTTTGTTTGTCAACTGTATAACTAAATATATGTCATCTACTGATAAGATGTATGTACAAATCAAAGATAAAGTATTTATACATAGCTCATAGCTTCTCTATCATCAAAAGAATCTCACATCTGCTATATTTCTTGAGTCAAGGACAAGGTATAGTTCCTCCTTCTTTAGAGACAGATGAAAAACCTATACAACAGAGGACAGCAGCTAGAGGGATAGAAGGGAGGAATTCTGGAGGTTTGCTGGTTGTGACTTGGGGGAGTTGTTAGCCTGAGTTCCTCTGAGGAAGATAAACACAAACATGTTCCTTCCAGGACTCCTAAGGTAATGATTTTCTTTTTCCCTTTTTTTCTCTTTCTCACTTGTGCCTCATGATAAATGTATCCGTTCATTGCTAACAGAAAACAGAGAATGCAAAGCAAGCATGACAGAGCAAGATGCATGTGTGGGTGTCACTTCCAGGAAATACTGTTTCATTTTATTAGAAAACTTTAGGACTTAAGACATTAAATCAGTTTTATATATTTGAATCCCCATTCGGTTCCGTTTGGTTCAGTTCAGTTCAGTTCAGTCACTCAGTCGTGTCCGACTCTTTGTGACCCCATGAATCACACCATGCCAGGTCTCCCTGTCCATCACCAACTCCCGGAGTTCACTCAGACTCACATCCATCACGTCAGTGATGCCATCCAGCCATCTCATCCTCTGTCGACCCCTTCTCCTCCTGCCCCCAATCCCTCCCAGCATCAGAGTCTTTTCCAATGAGTCAACTCTTCGCATGAGGTGGCCAAAGTACTGGAGTTTCAGCTTAAGCATCACTCCTTCCAAAGAAATCCCAGGGCTGATCTCCTTCAGAATGGACTGGTTGGATCTCCTTGCAGTCCAAGGGACTCTCAAGAGTCTTCTCCAACACCACAGTTCAAAAGCGTATAAAACAGTCTTATGGACTCTGTTGGAGAGGGAGAGGGTGGGAAGACTTGGGAGAATGGCATTGAAACATGTATAATATCATGTATGAAATGAGTTGCCAGTCCAGGTTCAATGCACGATACTGGATGCTTGGGGCTAGTGCACTGGGACGACCCAGAGGGTGGTATGGGGAGGGAGAGGGGAGGAGGGTTCAGGATGGGGAACACATGTATACCTGTGGCGGATTCATTTTGATATTTGGCAAAACTAATACAATTTGTAAAGTTTAAAAATAAAATAAAATTTAAAAAATATATAAAAAAATTTAAAAAAAAGCATCAATTTTTCGGTGCTCAGCTTTCTTCACAGTCCAACTCTCGCATCCATACATGACTACTGGAAAAACAATAGCCTTGACTAGACGGACCTTTGTTGGCAAAGTAATGTCTCTGCTTTTGAATATGCTATCTAGTTTGGACATAACTTTCCTTCCAAGGAGTAAGCGCCTTTTAATTTCATGGCTGCAATCACCATCTGCAGTGATTTTGGAGCCCAAAAACATGAAGTTTGACACTGTTTCCACTGTTTCCCCATCTATTTCCCATGAAGTGATGGGACCAGATGCCATGATATTAGTTTTCTAAATGTTGAGCTTTAAGCCAACTTTCTCACTCTCCTCTTTCACTTTCATCAAGAGGCTTTTGAGATCCTCTTCACTTTCTGCCATAAGGGTGGTGTCATCTGCATATCTGAGGTTATTGATATTTCTCCTGGCAATCTTGATTCCAGCTTGTGCTTCATCCAGCCCAGCGTTTCTCATCATGTACTCTGCATAGAAGTTAAATAAGCAGGGTGACCATATACAGCCTTGACGTACTCCTTTTCCTATTTGGAACCAGTCTGTTGTTCCATATCCAGTTCTAACTGTTGCTTCCTGACCTGCATATAGGTTTCTCAAGAGGCTGGTCATTGCTGCTACTGCTACTGCTAAGTCACTTCAGTCGTGTCCGACTCTGTGCGACCCCATAGACATCAGCCCACCAGGCTCTCCTGCCCCTGGGATTCTCCAGGCAAGAACACTGGAGTGGGTTGCCATTTCCTTCTCCAATGCATGAAAGAGAAAAAGTGAAAGTGAAGTCACTCAGTCGTGTCCGACTCTTAGCGACCCCATGGACTGCAGCCTACCAGGCTCCTCCGCCCATGGGATTTTCCAGGCAAGAGTACTGGAGTGGGGTGCCATTGCCTTCTCCGAGGCTGGTCATTAATAGATATGAAATCGTTTATTAAAATATTAATGATTCACTACATTTTAAAAAGTGAATATTACCTCTGACAATAAAATGTAAGCAATCAAGCCTGATAAGAGTGAAGAGGTTTCGAGGGGAGTAATAAGACATGTGTTACAAAACGGATGAGTTTTTATACACAGAGCAATCTTGTCACTAAATGTTACTAAAGTAAGAAAGAGCGTAAAGAGTAGTTCACAGTGTAAAAGAGGGGCAGGGGATAAAAGCAGGCAAATCCAATCCGGACTTTGGAGGACTACTTTGGAACTCAGAGGAGGAACACAGAGGAAGCAGGACACAGGGAACGGACTGTGGGCCCCAGTGGGAAGCAGACCCCTAGATATGGGGCCACAGCTCCGCTGGCAAGGACCAGAGGGCACCCAGTTGCATGTGGTACAGATGTGGAGGAAAAGGAAGCAGGGCAGCTTCTGATATTCTAAGCTGCGTGTTATATTTGAGACCAAACCTTAATTTTCTAGAGAAGAAAATATAAGTTTAATAGGGTTTATCTGCTTTTCTCCTCAAAGGAGAGACTCTCTTTCAAAAAACAGTTATCTGGCTATGTGAGCAGGCTCTCCACAGCTTTGTTTACCAGCCCCGGTGAGGGCCAACCAGACGGTCTCTGCCTTGGTGATGGGGCAGGCCACATCTCAGCTGGTCTCCTCCAGAAAGTTTTTGCTGCTGAACCCAGTGCCTCTTTGTGCTTATTGTGTGATCTTACTCTTACTGACTGCGTGACTCGAGACAAGTCACTTAAGTCTCAGTTCCTCGGGTTTCTCAGCTGCAAAATGGGGAAAATAACAGCAATATCTTACCGAGTTAGGAAAACATTAAATTAATTAATATCCATCAAAGCTCTTAGAGTACCTGGCACATAGTAAGCACTTTGTAGATTTTAGCTATGATTATAATAACCAATATTATTAATATATTTAATCTATATGCTTTATTCCTATGTTTATTCCTAATAGACTTTATTTTTTTGCACATAGACTTAGTTTCTCCAATTAAATCTTGAGTATAAGGATTGTATAAAGTTTTCAAGTAGCACCCATGACCATTCTCTGAACACAGTATTTGTTCATTATCTCACTTAGCATGCATTTACTGGCTTCATACTATGTGCCAGACATAAAACATTATGTGTTTTGAAGGATCTAAGGTCTCAATAATAAAAATACAGAGTGACTTCCCAAACTGATACAGATGCATACTCACAGAGATGAGCAGAATTGTTCACTAACCCTATAATAAAGAGTGCAGAGGGAAATGGACACATGTACATGCAGTACAAGTATATATGCTCTACCCAGGCGCACACTGGGACAATAGAGGAGACAGACTTCAAAATTTACTACTTCACAGCCTTTGTGCATGCAAGCATAAGCCATGGATTTTAAAAGAGGAGCTCAGACTGCATAGTATGGCATCAGGAAACAGACTGGAGTTGGCAGATAAACTTTTCATCCTCAAAATCATTAACACCATGATTGTTCCAGTCTGTGAAGGCTTGAATTGGTAGCTTTAACATCTATACTCCCTTAATCCAACATTGTGCCAAGCATTCCATATACCTTATGAGTTGCACCAGCACTACACAGGTGTGAAGAAAGAGGAGGTAGGAAGGAGGTGAGTGTTTGAATAAATATCTGGGCCACTGACACCATGGTATGCATACCAGACAATCAGGAAACAAAATGCCCCTTATATATCCAGTCATCATTCATTCATGTATTGTATAAGCTGCTTGAAACACAAAGATGAAGGCGAGACCCCTGAGCTCAATGAGCTTCTTGTCTATCTTTTCCCTCTCACTCGCCTTCTCCCTCTATCCGATACCCTACACACCATGTGCCAACAAAGAACCAAGAGAAGGTGTGCTTGGCAACCTGAGACCACCAAGGATGGGCATCTCTCTTCAGCTTGTGAATTCTTGGGAGAAAGTTTTTAAAAGGCAGGATGGAGTCCTTTATGAAAAACACAAGCTGGACTAAATTTCATGATGACAGCAACTAAGATTCATTCCCAAGAATAAGAACTCACACTTCTCTCTCCTTATTTGACTTTGCTACTCCACAGGGCATTAGAAATACAGAGCAGGCTTGAGGCAGAGACTGAGCATGTGTGGATTTGTGGCTGTTGAACAAGTGTGGACAGCCCTTGGTCATTTCCAGACCCTCCTAAAATAAAGTTCTAGGACAAATGCATTTCCCCTCCTTGGTTGTTTTTGTGCCATCAAAGCATCCACAGTGACCAGAACATTGTGGTGTGACTGAAAGTAGTACTGAAATTCTAGTCCTGGGGTCTGTGTCCTGTCTCCGTCTAGTCTCTGAGGGAGAGCTGCCCTCCTCCTTTAGAGCACTCTAAAAACACAGCCTACAACAAAATACTTCCTTGTTTCAGAACTTACGGCTTCTTTATGCTGGTTACATGAAATCTAACTTCCATGACTGTCTATTTCCTAGCCACTCCTCCAAACTATGATCCCAGGCAGCCTATCCCACTTTGCTCCCCACTGTCCCCCAATACCAATCTCCTCTTGGGGTGAGCCAGTGGCTATGCTCATGCCCTGCCTGCTATCCCTCCTTATCCAAGCCCCACCCATTTCCTCTGGGAAACTTTGCCTCTCAAAGCAACTTGAATCAACCTTTCTCTTTACATTTATCATCCAAGTCATACCATCAGGCCCATTTTATGTGCAGTCCCATTCTTTAATAGTACAGCACAAAAATCCTCTTGTAACTCAAATCGATCGGTATATTCCTTGTCTCCCCTAGGCTGTAAACAGCCTGTGAGCCCAGATCTCACCCCAGAAACACTACTAGGTTCATAGGAGACCCTCAGTAAATACTAGTTACGGATCTGATAATACGCTTTACTCCTATGTTTTAAGCTGCATGTACCTTCTGCTGCTGTTCTTCCTCCTTCCATGGTATTTTCATTCCTTCAACAATTATTTATTGAGCACCTCCTATGTGCCTGGAAATAGGAAATCACAGTGAACAAGGCAGTGATGGTCCCTGCTTTCTAGCTACTTAAGGATCTCAAACTTTGGCTATTGCTGGAAAAAGCAAGCACATTCCCTGAATGTCAGCAGTCATTTGCTCTATTAACAGATCAACTGAACTACACAGTGAGTGCTGGAGTCTAACACTTTGGAAGAGACTAAAGGGATATGAGCAAAATACCATATACCAGACTAATTATAAAGTGCCCCTCACAGGTTTCTACTGAGATCTGAATTGAGGAAAAACAATCCCCTGCCTTCTTAACCTCTTTTGTGTTAGGCTGGTTTTGAATTAGAAATTTAGATTATCACTTTACTTGTTTCACTGTTGGGTGCGGTCTGAAAGTGTCCAATAGGACAGGATGATTTCCATTCATTTATCTCTTTTTAAAATAGATGCCTTATTATTTCTCTGGAATAAAACTGCCAAATATTAGTTCCTCTTAAAATAAATCAGGTATAAAAATTGTTTTGCTAAAAACTAATAAGATGCATCACCAAATATTTACATGAATAATTTATGGTTATAATGTTCATTAATTCATACATCTGTGGAATTCCTATCATAGCAGTTACCAGTAGGTACGGTTAAAAAAAATAGGTTGCTTGATGATGGTAAACTGTTTGTAAGGTCCATTTGCAAAATAAAATATTAGCCAGTTACAATTAAATGTCTGACTGACACATTAGAGAATAAATTATACATTGGGAAATTAGTTTCAACAACTATAGTCCAAACTTTAAGTTATCTAAATCCTTAAAATAAAAATCAACCAACCAACTAGTCAACAAATAAACACAAATACAAAATGTAAAAATAATTATTATAGCAAGCATCACTGACTGAATGAACAAGAATCTGAACAAACTCCAGGAGATAGTGAAGGACAGGGAAGCCTGGCATGCTTCAGTCCATGGGGTTGCAAAGAGCTGGACACGACTTAGTGACTGAACAACAACAACCATTAAAAGCTTTAAATTTTAGTGGAAAAATTTTAAAAATCTCATCATAGCTGAAAAGAAAAACATCTTTGAATAGCATAACCCCTTTGACATCAGATATGCTCTGCATCAGGTTTTTAGAAAAAGTAACATCATAAGTAGGACAGACCAGAAAACTCTCAGATTATTTAACTTCATTACTGAATTTTAGCAGGGAAAATGTAAAGCAAAGATCTTCATATGGTCACACATGGCAACAACAGATATAACCTATAAATCATGCATATTTTCACAATAACAATGATGGGGTTTGTGGCTTCTATTATCAGCAACCACTAGAGTGACTGATCTCATATACTGGAGCAATTTTACCATTCCATTCCTTACACATCAACAACCATCTACAATGAACGTGATGGATCAGATACCCAAATACATGCTATGCTAATACCATGTTAAGTAATTATAAAACATGGAGCTAATTAGGGCAGAAATACCATTTGACTCTTTCATAGTTTCAATCTTTGCAAATAATTGTTATCAAGATAAATTATTATTACTGCAAGGTTACTTTCTATACATGTAACATATTTGTCCTGATCTAAATCTGTAACAATTATTAAGATGTAATCCACAATAAGTATACTTTATTATTACAACCTAGTACAAATATACCTGTTAAATAAACATAACTGAAACCTTACCCAATGGTTCAGTGGGTAAAGAGTCTGCCTGCAATGCAAGAGACTCAGGAGACACAGGTTTGATCTCTGGGTTGGGAAGATCCTCTTGAGGAGGAAATGGCAACCCACTCCAGTATTCTTGCCTGAAAAATCCCTTGGAGAGAGGAGCCTGTTGGGCTATAGTCCATGGGGCCACAAAGAGTCAGACAAAACTGAGCATGCTCGCTCAACTCAAAGTTTCACAAAACAATACTTATCCATACCATTTATAATGTACTCTATTGTCTATTCTAATCTTAAAAAATGCTGGTCTGGACCTACTAAATTTGTTTACTGAACAATTAATGGAAGATAAGGCACAATTTACAGTAGGCAAACCAACCTAACTGGATCAATTTACCCTTTATACAACTTCACATTCCACCCCTCCCCCATTTCAGTTGATTTAAATTTAAATTATTTCTTTTACCCCCCATTTTCTGATGGGGTAAAAGAAAAACTGGAATAAACATCAAAAATCACAGGGTGATTTAGGCTTACAAGCTATGATTATGAGGAACAGGATGGTGCCTTTTTCATCTCTGAGGTCCCAGGACCCAGATCTCACAACCGGATGTAAACACATACTGGGTCCTTGATACATTTGGTTGAATTTTAGAGTTAAAAAAAGGGTATTGTTAAGAGTTTCCTTAAAGTCACACAGGTATAATAATTTTCACCTGAGAAAAACGAAGGCCCCTCAGAAGTGCTGGCCAGGGATACAGAGGGCACTGCGGTCTGTGAATCGAGTCTAGGCCTTGAGTCCACTTCCGGACAGTCTCCCGGGCTCCCTTACCTTGAACTCCACAGAAATGTGGGCTTGACCCCTAGTCACCCAAGTGAGAAGATGGAGCCAACCCAGCAATTCACAAAAACCCATGAGGGCAAGACAAAGAGGGAAACCCGCTTGGCACTGGAGTCCTGGGACGAGTCTAACCGACTTTGCAAGGCCGGTAGGCGGGCTGCAGTGAGACGGCGGAGACTCGGCCCAGGACTGGACAGGGCTGCGGCCTGGTGGAGGCCGGGGCCGGGCCTGGCCTCGACCTGAGCGGGAAGGGCCCTGGTACACGGCTGACTGGCGGACGGGGCATGGCCTCGGCCTGCGTCAGCACAAGGGCCTCTGACACGACCTGCGCGGGGACCGGACGGGGACAGACCTCAGGCTGCGAAGCACCGGCACGCAGCAGGCCGCTGGCCCCCAGCCACACACTCTCCGCACCTTTATCTCTCGGGCCTGAGGCTGGGCTCCGTCGCCAAGCCGAGCCAGGCGGCCAGTGCGGCGGTGCATCCTGGGACGCAGGCCAGGCGGCCAGTGGGGCGGTGCATCCTGGGATACAGGGCGGCTCATGGTCGCTGAGTGCGTGGCGCCCGGGGTGGGCGGGGACTGGGGGGCCCGCAGGCCGCCACCCACCAACAACCTGCTGACGGTGGCAGGGACTTCACGTGGGGTGGCGCCTCCTCCGACATGCACACTGACACGGTCACAGGGGTTAAGTAACTTTCCACGGCGGCCACATAGTACAACTGGGCTTCGAATCTGGGTTTTTCATTATTTCAAACCCGGTGCCCTTGCTACTCAACTACACAACCTCTCCAGGGGGCAAATACCACTGTAACTGGCCTACAGACCGTTTACAACTTGGAGCGTAGGGACAGGAATAGGACCCGCATTTGCGGTGATCTCTCATTACAATGTTGAATGAAGACATAGATCGGAACTGGAAGACATAAAATGGGGCAGTGAAAAAAAAAAAAGCTCCAGTAAATGGGGAGTGTTATTCTTTTGAATATTTTATTAAAATATAATTCTATGACAGTCGTTTATAGATAAGATAGTATAGTGTGGTAAGGAAAATGGGCTTTGGAGCCAGAGTCCTGGGTTTAAATTTTGACTCTTCAATTTATTAATTTTGGGTTGTGTGACCTTGGACTTTTTAGTATTTTTAAATGTTTTTTTCCTCAGAGTAAAATAAGGATAATAATTACTCGTTGCAGGGTGTCCTAAGGATTAAATGAGAAAAAACAGTCTGCAAAGTATTTAGTATGCTGCTGCTGCTGCTGCTGCTAAGTCGCTTCAGTTGTGTCCGACTCTGTGCGACCGCATAGACGGCAGCCCACCAGGCTCCCCTATCCCTGGGATTCTCCAGGCGAGAACACTGGAGTGGGTTGCCATTTCCTTCTCCAATGCGTGAAAGTGAAGTCGCTCAGTCGTGTCCGACTCTTCGCAACCCCATGGACTGCAGCCTACCAGGCTCCTCCGTCCATGGGATTTTCCAGGCAAGAAAATGGAGTGGGTTGCCATTTTCTTCTCCAGTGAAGAAGGGCAGAGTTCAGATATTCCACCAGAATACACAGAAAAGAGAACAAAGTTGAGAGTGTTAAGAGAGGAAATTAAGCATGGAGATTAGAAAGCAGAAGCTCAATCTTCAAATAAATGATTTAAAAAATGAAATGTAAACACTTGCCATGAAGGCATGGCAAAAGGGACCCCGGGGAACGTACCTGGGATGGAATGTAAGACTCATCTTGTTCCAGGCAAGAATACTCAAAAGAGAGCCAGACCTAGACAGAACCTCAGGAAGTTCTTGAATTTCAAGGACAATGCATTATTTTGGACACAGCCATCAGAAAATCAGATAACCTAAAAATAATCAAATAAGGATGGTTTCAGCTTTCTCTTCCAGAAGCTAGGGATAGAAAACAATAGAATACAAATGGCAACAGTTTAAGAAAAGTTGCAACACAAAAACTATTCCCGAACAAGTTGTCATTCAGGTCAACAAAATGAATGGTAACCAAAAGACATTCTGATACACAATATATGAGGTCTCAGAAAATATATCCCTCTTCCTAGAAAAACTGCTGAGAGGTACCCTAGACTTTCCTTTTGGAAACATTACCCAAGAGGAGCCAAAATTGAGATTAGTTCATTGGATACAGTGTGAAACAGAGTTAAGACTAACAAATAAAATGGTGATAATAAAACAGCATCTAAAAGGCAAAAGTAAAATTTGTATAAGTTATATATTCTAGAGGAAGCTAGAAGCTTCCTAGAAGCTTTGGGGGGGCGGGGGGGGGGGGACAACATTTTGGTTAATGAATTCAGATGAAATTAATAATGGCCAGAAAACTAAATGGGGCAAGAAAAGGAAAAGTGAACTAAATTTGGCACATAATGGAGTCTAGGCTTATGGCTTCAGTCTTGGCTTTGATGATAAAGGAATTTTCTAACATGTTTTTTGAAAGCATAAAAGGTAATGACTTGTATAGTTTAAAAAGTAGGTATGTTTTCCAAATAACTACAAGACATAAGTACAAATTACTAACAATCCATTTGCAAGCCGAGAGAAGACAGGAAATATTAAGGAAGAATAAACTATCATGGAAAATATGTAATTTATGACAATAAAAATCATTTTAAGATTAAAACTATGCTACATTTTAAAAAGGAACAACTTTTCAGCTATTAAAAGGGAACAAATTTTTGATTGTGTTTATAATAAAGTCCATTTATGTATTATCTGCTGATTACACATGATCAGACCAAAGAACTCACACCCAAAGTTTTAGCTTATAAGTCACAGAATACATTTGGAACCTCAAACCCTGATCTTCAGTTCAGTTCAGTTCAATCGCTCAGTCGTGTCTGACTCTTTGCAACCCCATGAATGGCAGCATGCCGGGCCTCCCTGTCCATCACCAACTCCCGGAGTTCACTCAGACTCACGTCCATCGAGTCGGTGATGCCATCCAGCCATCTCATCCTCTGTCGTCCCCTCTTCCTCCTGCCCCCAATCCCTCCTAGCATCAAAGTCTTTTCCAATGAGTCAACTCTTCGCATGAGGTGGCCAAAGTACTGGAGCTTCAGCTTTAGCATCATTCCCTCCAAAGAACACCCAGGGCTGATCTCCTTCAGAATGGACTGGTTGGATTTCCTTGCAGTCCAAGGGACTCTCAGGAGTCTTTTCCAACACACAGTTCAAAAGCATCAATTCTTCGGTGCTCAGCTTTCTTCACAGTTCAACTGTCACATCCATACATGACCACTGGAAAAACCATAGCCTTGACTAGATGGACCCTGATCTTGGATGGTCCCAAAGCACTTTTCTTCAGATACCACAGTGATTTTTTTCTCATCAACTGGTTCACAAATCAAGTAGGACAGCCTGGGTGGAAAACACAGATGGCATGAGTTCGAGTGTCATGTATTCTGCTTATCCCACTGCTGTGTTTGTGAGTCCAGCCTCCTACGGTGGGTATGCCACCACTGACCTACAACAACTGGGATGACATTCCTTTGCTGCAGATGGCCCTTTAGCCACCCTCCGTAACAGACTATTAAAGAACAAAACAAACAATACTGTTAACTAACTTTTTACAATGCTGTTATAAAAGAAATACTTCTGATGGAATCTTAGTGGTTTCTTCACTCTGCATGCTGATCCAGGAAGTGCAGTGCTGTTCAAGGTCCATTCCCAAATCCTCATGCTCATACTGACATACTTTTTACCCAAACAGACATTTCAGAGAATGGGGCTGTTTGTGATTACTCCTAAATGTTACTCTGGTTTCACTATTAGTTTGTAATAAAACTCATTTGTATAGGGAAATGCGGTTGCCAATCAATCTTGTCTCCTAGTCCACCACTCATTTCCCTTCCATATAACCATCAAATCATTCATTTCACACATTAAAAGTGACACACAAGTAAGAGGACATGTGCCATATTCAAGCAAAGAATGCTACATGATACCAAAAATGATTTACTTGTCAACAATCTAGTGAGTAAGGGAAATCTTTCCACTTTATTACAGGAAAAAAAAAAATAGCTAAACCAGAAAAAAAATTTTAAAGACAATTTACAGGAAAATTGGCAGTCAAAATTCAATTCTATTTTACAATAGTGGACTATACTACTCTTAGG
This sequence comes from Bubalus bubalis, assembly GCF_019923935.1. NCBI lineage: Eukaryota > Metazoa > Chordata > Mammalia > Artiodactyla > Bovidae > Bubalus > Bubalus bubalis. The sequence goes on from NC_059176.1 coordinate 64,285,367, forward strand.
TTTTACAGACATGAACAAACAAAAGTCAGCAATTTAGAAATGAAAAATAAATTTCCCTTCTTAGCAAATTAAAAAAAAAAGTTTGGCTGCAGGAAAACTTGTTCAATAAATTAAGAAACAAAGTCATAAGCAATCATAAATGTGCTGCTGGCGTGTTCACTCTGTGGGCCTCCAGAGAGAAGTGTGTCTGGCAGGAGGTCTAAAGCACTTTTTTAAAAAAGCATATGCTGTCATAATGCCACAGACAACCCCAATCCCCACTCCTAGACAATATCTGTAATATAAACCCATATTTTAAACTCTACAGCTTTCAGTGATTAGGGAGATGTTTGTCTCAAACCAGACTAAAAATGCTTAAACTTTTCTCACTGGTAAGGAAATCATACCCTGATAATATTCCATTTCTCAGTTCCTCTAAGTATTAGAAAACTATACTTTCCTTGAAAAAAAAAATAGCAAAAATCCCAAAGACAAAAAAAAAATGCAAGCAATCCATGGTATATATAAATACGTATTTTACCCAATGTGGTGAATAACTGTGCTACAGTTTAGTCAGTCTACTTGGAAAGGTTAATGTCATGGCAAATGTTCAGAAGGGGACCCCTGTTTTTCTATATCTTAAAAAAGTATACTAGTGAACCGAATAATTAGGAGGTTAACTGTGAAGGCTTTGATCTGCTTTGTTCAGCTTCACTTTCCTTAGAATAATCAGAAAAACTTACAGTTGGTTTGCTAGTCTGACCTATGATTAATAATACAGTTAGAAAAGGCATTTTATCGACCACAATTTTCAAATGAGTATTTTAATATAAAGCGAGATAACTCTATATCGTGTCACAAATGATATAAAAGACCAATTAAAGCTCAGTGTTTAAGGTCACGTTCCCACACCCCTGAGCAGTCCGAGTGGGCTGCCTGGGCTCTGAGGAGGGAGGTGAGAGGCGGGTCCGAGCCCCAGCCTGGGCTCCATGACCAGACACTGCCTCTGGGGACGGCATTCAGATCCATGCCAACACAGGCATTTCACAGATGCCATGACAGATCCCGGTGTTCAGAGGGACAGAGAACACAGATCAGTTGAAAACCACTGTCCTCGTGGTGTCCACCTCCTCTCCCGAGCACACCTGGGGCCACACGTGGTCTCTCACAAGTGACCAACAGCTTCCTGAAGGTTAAAACACCCAGAGTCGTCTTCTTAGATACTAAACTCCATATAAACTTGCCTGTTCAAGCCCTACCTGACCTGAGTTTCCGCAAAGCCTTTCTTGTTTTCCTGCCCCTGGAATTCTCTCAACTTTCCTTCTTCATCTAGGCCTCTTTCCTCTCCTCTCTCCAGTCTCAGGGAGATCAGACCTTCTCCTATGAATTTCATAATGCTCTACGAAAATGACTCCTGCTGTAATGTGGATCTTCTAATTTTCAACACGAGATTTCTGTCTGTCTGCTGGGCGTCAACAAATGCTGAAGAATGCCTGAGTCACTCAGCTGACAGCAGAACGCATTCTTCTTTGTGGAGACTGTGAGGTTCCACTTCCCTATTTATGGGAATAGCAGCAGGAGCATCTCCCGCCACACAAATGCAAGTGAAAACGCAGCGCCTGTCTCAGGCTAATTCTCTTCATCCTTTATAAAATTGTTTTTTTTTTTTTCCTCCCAGTTATATGTTCATATATTGTTTAAAGACTCAGTCTTCCAGTTCTGGAAATTTTTCCTGGACTACTTTAGTACTTCCCCTTCTCTGCTCCTACTTTTCTATCTAGAACTTGTGCTATTCAGCTATGGAATCTTGTGAGCTGTCCTCAAATTTTGTTGTTACTATTTTCCAATTTTTTTTTTGTCCTGCTGTTATACTTTTTGAAGATTTCCTCAACTTACATTTCTATTGAGTTTTTCATTTCTGCTATTATTCGTTTATAAGTTTATTTCTCCTCCTGAATATTCTAAGTGTAATATCTTTTATAACCATTTATCTCTGAGGATATTACTAATTTCTTCCTTGCTTAGTCTGTCATCTTTTAGGCTCTGTAATGTTAAGAGACTTTCCACAAATGCCTCGTGTTCCTTGGCTATTCACTCCATTGTAAGAGTTGGACACATAAATGCCAACTAGAAACTTTCCCCATGGGTGAAGTTTGTGACTGTGGACTTCAGGGTTGGCAGGCTTGGTGGAATAATTTCTTTGGGGAAGCCCCCAAACCAGTCAGTCCTAAAGGAAATCAACCCTGAATATTCATTGGAAGGACTGATGCTGAAGCTCCAATACTTTGGTCACCTGATGTGAAGACCTGATTCACTGGAAAAGACCCTGATGCTGGGAAAGATAGAAGGCAAAAGAAGTAAGCAGAGAATGAGATGGTTATAGTATCACCGACTCAATGGACACAAATTTGAGCAAGCTCCGGGCAACAGTGAAGGACAGGGAAGCCTGGCGTGCTGCAGTCCATGGGGTTGCAAAGGGTTGGATACGACTTAGTGACTGAACAACAACAGTGTATCTTTAGATCTTTCTCTTAGGTTGGTCAGACTCCACAGACATTTCCTCTAATTTTCTGGGGGAAAATGTAATGGGGCGGGTGGGAAGTCAGCTGTCAACATTGAGACGTGCCTAATTAATCCCATTGCAGCGTGGTATCCCTGTCCTCACGTGTGTCTGGTGTCCCTCAGTCCGAAGACCTGCTAAGACCTTGGCTTTATTGGACTGTAAACCAGTCCTTGCATGACGCACTGCTCCTTTACTCATGTTTTAATGAGTCTGTGGACAGAGGGGCCTGCTGCTGGAATTCAGCAAAAAGGCTTTGCTCCTCCTCCTCCATTCTCATTGTCCCTGACGCCAGCTGGATGTTCCCAGGACTCTTTCCAGTCTTTACTTGTCTGCCTAGCCACTGGTACCATACTGCTATTTAAGTCACTTTCTTCAAACACAAAACCAGTCACTGACTTGAAAACCACATGGGCTCTCCACTGCCCACAAAACAGTCAAAACTCCTTAGCACAGCACACAAGCTCTTGGATGAACTGGCTCTAAGCTAGCCTGCCAGCAGGGCTTCTCTTCATACCACTCACTGCACTCACAGCAACAATGTTAATATTAATAGTGCATCACCCCATGCTTGAAGACAGTCAGTCATTTATGGAGAGGAGGTCGGAACTAGACTGACTAAATCCATTATTTTGATTCTACCACCTTACCAAGTTAATCTCATCTACAAAACAAGGATCATAATAATACCTGCCTATTATTATAAGGATAATCTGAGCACTTGGAACAGCAGCTGGCATATGGAAAGTGTGACTGATGTACAAGTTAAAGATTTTAAGTTTCTGCACACCTGTCTGCCCCAGGAGACTATCAAGTCTTTGGAGAGGATCTCTTCTCATTTATTCAACACTTGTGGTTGTGTTTATTATAATGGGGCAGACATGATGCTATTCACAAGGGATAATGTAAAAAGAACATGCCAAATGGAGGCTGTTGAAAAACTATTAAAACATAATGTGACAAATGCTATGATATAGGAAAGAACACAGTGAAGAAAATACAAAGCAGGTAGGAGCTAATGGTTCAAAACAGGTGGAGGAGTTTTCACAGGTCCAACATTTAAGATGGGGCTTAACCAAAAAATAAATAAAATTTTAAAAACCCACAACAAAAGAAAAAAAGATGGGGCTCGACAAATTTATAAGGCAAAAGGCGGTGTTCCTAAGACAGGGGGTTGGGGGAGAACCACAGGTGAGGCTAGAGAAACAGGTTGGGGCCAATTACACAAGGTCCTGTATAACCTGTTTGTCTCTATTTTGTTTCAACCACTATCAATTTCACCATTCTGGCACACTGGGAGTGCCATCTACAATTTTAAGGAGTTGTGTAAGTATTTTGTTACTAGTAACAGCTGAAATGCAACTACTTGGCAATTATTTAAAAAACAAATTAGACCATGTTCCAAATATCATTGAAGAAGCCATATATAAAAAAACATATACTCTATGATCTATTTACATAAAAGACAAAACTAGGCAAAATTAATCTAGTTGTCTCATTTTAGGGTATAGTTTCCTTTACCAGTGAGTTATGACTAGAGAGGGTTCCCAGGGGGACTCCTGAGCGCCAGTAATGTTTCTTGAGTTGGGTACTGGTTTCATAAACATGCTATTTGTGAAAAGTCAAGTCATATATGTGTGTATTCAGAGAAGGCAATGGCACCCCACTCCAGTACTCTTGCTTGGAAAATCCCATGGATGGAGGAGCCTGGTAGGCTGCAGTCCATGGGGTCGCAAAGAGTCAGACATGACTGAGCGACTTCACTTTCACTTTTCACTTTCATGCATTGGAGAAGGAAATGGCAACCCACTGCAGTGTTCTTGCCTGGAGAATCCCAGGGACGGGGGAGCCTGGTGGGCTGTCCATGGGGTCGCACAGAGTCGGACACGACTGAAGCGACTTAGCAGCAGCAGCATGTGTGTATTTTGCTGTCTCTATTTTAAAACAATAGATTCATAATTTATTGATTTATAAATTTATATTAAATAAATTGTGCTCACTTGAATGCACATATGTATTTACTTGGAGAAGAGGTGGAGTTACAGACTAGGAACTCATTGTGTATCACTGGCTTTGTGTTTTCCCTTATAGACTAACTCAGGACAGCTCTGGATACTCTGAACAGCCAGGAAAGTTATCACACTGCTAGCACCAGTCATCCTCACTAATACTAGGGCTTCAGTGAGGGCAGGACAAACTGACTTACACCTAAAGGTTAGTTATACATGCAGCATCTCTGAAATCCCAACACTCAGCATACACATGAGATTGCCTTTTTCTCATTTTACATATAACAAGGGGTTGACGGTTCCTTATTAATCTTATAGAGAAACACAGGTAAAAAACACACCTATATAAGCATGGCTTTTAGTGCATTTAGCATTTATGTACCCCTAAAAACAAAAGAATCAGGTTTCTTTTATTTTAAAAAAGTAATTTTAATTAAAAAAAAAGTATTCAAAAAAAAAAAAAAAAAGTATTCAGTTAAAAAGTAAAGCAAGATATACAATGAGAAGTCAAGCTTTCTATAGACACAGAAAAGCATATATAAATATGTTAAGTGCGTGCATTACTCCTTCCCTGCTTTCTTTCCTTAAACAAATGGGACACTGGTATATTTACTTTTGTTTTTTATTGTGGTGCTTCATTTAACATGAATATAGCCCATTCTTTCCATAAGTATATATATAACTTAGCATATATACTATGAGTATATATATTTTGACATTTAACCAGATATTTCTAGTCTTTTGCTTTTATAAGCAGAAGATACATTTTTTCACATAGAAGAAGCCACCCCAATGTATACCCCCAACTTTGTTACCAAACTTTTTGACCTCTGCATTTCTCTTTGGTTAATATTAGCATCTCATTTTTATAATGATTAGCCATCCTCTATTTAGTTCCACTGATTTTCCTATTTCTACTTGAATGAGTACTAATTTGTTTTATTAACACAGCCTTGAAAATATATTTTAGGCATTCCTGGTGGCTTAGATGGTGGTGAAACTGCTTGCAATAGACCCTGGATCTATCCCTGGGTTGGGAAGACACCCTGGAGGAGGAAATGGTAAACCACTGCAGTATTCTTGCCTGGAGAATCCCATGGAGAGATGAGCCTGGCAGGCTACATACAGCCCATGGGGTTGCAAAGAGTCAGATATGACTGAGTGACTAACATTAAAATATATTTTAATGTTTGGTAGGTTCAGTCTCCTTATATTTATCTATAAAAGGATCATTTAAAAATGTTTTAAGGATGACATTTTAGACTGCCTTAATGACAGACTCACCAGCAGAATACAGTTACACTCTCAGTATACAAATCCCTCACAGGCAGACCTTGGAGATACTCTGGACTCAGTTCCAAATTATCACAGTAAATCAAGTATCACAGTAAGGGGAATCACACGGACTTTTTGGCTTCTCAGTACATATAAACTAGTTAAGTTTACACTATACTGTAGTCTAGTAAGTGTGCGATGGCATTATGCCTACATACTATAATAAAGAAATATTTATTGCTAAAAAAATACTAACCATCATCTGAGCCTTCAGCAATGCTGAAAATGTTAAAGCCACTGCTTTATCAACTAAGCTTATAAAATATTTTTAAATCCTTTGTTGTCATTTCAACAATCTTAAGAGAATCTTCACTAGGAGCAGATTTTATCTTAAGAAACCACTTTCTTTGCTCATCCATAATCAGCAACTCCTTATCTGTTAGAAGGTTTATATTTGTAACAAATATAATAATGAGAAAGTGTGAAATATTGCAATTACCAATATATTGCAATTACCAAAATGTCACAAAGTGAGCAAATATTTTTGGAAAAATGGCACCAAAAGACTTGGATGACACAGGGTTGCCACAAACCTTGAACCAGTAAAAAATGCAGCATCTGCAAAATACAAAGTGAAGCACAATAAAATGAGGCATGCTTGTAATGACGTGAAAACTTGAATTTACTGCTTCCTCTCTAAAAGACAGAATTATTCATTTCACAACAATTTTAAACAGGAAAAAATTTATTTTTAAAGTATCTTTAAAAAATCTTAAGAATATACTTGTGTTCTCATAGGTCACATATATATATATACACACACACACACACACACACACATGAAGCTAATCACTTCTCTATAAAAAACCACTAAGATTTAAGTTTTTTACATATCACATTACATGTAAACATCTCAAAGGGAAATAATAAAGATACTGGCTTACAATGTCTCTCCCAAAATTCAGGCCTACCCAGACCTGTGAATGCAACCTTATTTGCAGATAGGGTCCCTGCTGATATAATTAAGCTAATATGAGCTCATACTGGGGCTTCCCTGGTGGCTCAGTGATAAACACTCCACCTGGCAATGCAGGAGGCTAAGTTGTGACCCCTGGGATGGGAAGATCCCCTGGAGGAGGAAATGGCAACCTACTCCAGGATTCTTGCCTGGAGAACCCCCACAGACAGAGGAGCCTGGCGGGCTACAGTCCACGGGGTCACAAAGAATGGGATATGATTTAGTGACTAAACAACAGACAACAACAACAAAAGGTCATACTGGATGAGACTGGGCCCTAATCCAGTGACTGGTATACTTAAAAAGAGGGAAATTGGATAGACACATAGGGATGGAGAAGGAAATGGCAATCCACTCCAGTGTTCTTGCCTGGAGAATCCCAGGGACTGGGGAGCCTGGTGGGCTGCCATCTATGGGGTTGCACAGAGTTGGACATGACTGCAGCGACTTAGCAGCAGCAGCAGCACCAGCAGACACACAGGGAAAACGTCATGTGATAACAGAGAATGAGACTGAAGTGATGTGGCTACAAATAAAGGAATATCCAGGATTGACAGCAATGGCCAGAAGACACAAAGAGGCAGGGAAAGATTCTCCCCTAGAGCCTTAAGAGAAAGTGCAGTCCTTCGAACACCTTGATTTTGAACTTCTAGCCTCCAGAACTGAGAAAGAATAAATCTCTGTTCTTTTAAGCCACCAAGTTGGTCAGAATTTGTTACAGTATCAATAAGAAATTAATACAATAACTATCCCAAATTTGAGGAAGTTTGAACTATCATAGATTTCAAATGTTGTACAACTGTATCAAGTGACTTGTTATTTGATGTTATCTTTTTCAGTCACTAGGCTGCTCCCAAAAGGCAAAAGAAAAGCATGGTTTAGAAAACTCTTTTGAGGTTTATTTATTATTTTTGATACTGTTATCTCATTAAGGCACAATTATATTAAGGAAAAACAGTTCCTGGAAATAAAATGTCACTGTTTTACGAAGGGGTCATACTTTTATTATATATCGTCTCAATATGTTTTAACAACTTTAAAAGTGCTGTTGGATTATATGGGAACAGATTTTTCTTCTGCAAACGGTAAATGGCACCTTGTAGCTCTTCAAAGCACTTTACTGTTCTGTGAGATATTCCCACTTCAGAAGCAGTGTTATTTGGGTTATTTGGGGCTATGTCACAATAAACAGAGAACAGGGTATTAGATTCTTCGGTAACCAGAGGCCTTGACTGAGACTCTGGGCCAAGTTCTTTTTTATCCCCACTTGCTCCAAATGTGTCCTGAGTTTTCTTCATTGCTTCTTGGTGTGAAGACGTTAGCCTGCTGTTTACTAAACACAGGCTTGTGGATCCTTCTTCAGAATCATCAGAGCTGTCATAATCTACCAGACTTTGAGAAGCTCCTGGGGTAGAAAGACAATTAGCCTGGAGCTTGGTGTGGGCCTTCTCCAACGTTATACCGTGGTTCAGTGGTTCAGAAGAAGCAGCAGAAGCCCAGGAGACCCAAGAATGAGCATCTGTGTGACTACCAACAACAACCAAAGGACTAGCTTCTGTTGCGCTGCTTTTTCTACCTTGGATAAGTGAGGAGATACAACAAATATGTATGTTATCTTTAGATGCAGTTACATCAAAATAGTTGCAAATGGTGAAAAAATTATCCCAGTCTTTTTGCAATAATTTTAAGTATCTAACAAAATATTCAAGAAAACAAGTTTCTGATGAAATCAAAAAATCAAGAAGAACAGTAGAATCAAATCCTATATTTTTTAATAAAAATAAAAAAATACAGTGGGGATTATAGCCATTTTCATGTGTGTGATGGTTCCACATTTCTTTTTCTTGGGTCAAGCTTTCAGTAGCTTCACATTCTCTGAAAATAACAGACACTCCAGATTAATGACTCTTTATAAATATGTTTTGACAGATATAATTCACATACCATAAATTCTGCCAGATTATTTTTTAATCTATGCATTATTTAAAAAAGAAAAAAATTCAAAACAATCTCTTTCTCTACAAACTCTATACAAACCTGATCCAATAAAATAAATAATATCCTTTGACTTTGGTAGTTCTAGTTTTTATCTGTCCAACAAACGTCCTCTGTCTTCCTGTCTATTGACATCAGAGTCTCTTATTCCTACAGGTAACTAATTCCACATGGTAAGGTGGGAATTAACCTCTTTCCTTTCCTTCCACACTTGTCTCAGCAGGGGTGGGCATGTGACCCAGGCTAACTAATCAGAGTACCCATGGTCCTAGCCACCATGATTCCAACATGAATCTGTGACCCATGCAGGTTAATCAGACCTCCTCTGGGATTTCTGCTGGCACTATTAAAGATCTTAACTGTAAGGCTGCTGTAAGTCTGGCACTGCTGGTGGCCCTGCCTGAGAATGAATTCAAAGCTATGAGACAGAAACAAAGAGAAATAATCAGCGACATGATTTAAGTCATGCATAGTTACACCTGATGCTAAACTTGATTCCTTGGAATTCCCAGGAAGTAAATTCCTTTTTTGGCTTAGACTAGTTTATATTGATTTCTATCATTTACAATTAATCTTAACCAATTCAGTTACATTAAAAAAATACATATGACATGAGCACAGGCCTCTGTGATCACACAAAATTCAAGAAAATTAGAAATTCACATTCAAAATGAATTTACTTCAGAAGCTTCCTCTTTCCTGAGGCATAAGGAGTCAGCTTTGAATATGGCTATATATTCTTCAAGGCATGTGTAGTCAGACTGAATTTGTATTTGACCGTTTCTGACCTAATTTAAATCACATGCATGCATTCTGTATTCCTGATTAGAACCTTTTGAAAATTGGCCCCAAACACTTACAGTCTGAAAGCAGGCATTGCCAGAAGTGTCAGAACACAAGTAAGAACTGGCAGCACAACACCACCCCGACAACCATTAGTAAGAAATCCCTTTCTCTGAAGCCAAGAAAGAAATGGAAATAAAGCAAATACTTTACGGTTTTAATAGAGCAGAAGCAGAAATACTGTAAAAGGTCATCAGTTATTAACTTCATAACCAATTACAGACATTTGCCATAAGATATGACCCAAGTACAGATCTTTTAATAAACAGAAATAGGATCAGTATAAAATGTCATCAGTAACATAACTTTATAATCAATTTCAGATATCTGCCTCAAGATGATATCAGTACCAATTCAACTGTATATTAAAAGTTCCTTTGATTACTTACAAGTTTGAATTCAGCTTTACAAAGGCAAAAATCACCTTACACAAGTTCAATACAGACAAGTTAGTCTTAAGGGTGAAAAGAGTTTCAAATGTCAATTAAATTATGACTTAGACAATGGTATTAACTTATTCTTGATCACACAGGTAAAGCAAAGATGGAGACTCAGCCAGAATCCATATTGTCTAATCTCAGTTTAGTTCTAATTCCTAGATCTGCTTAGCCATTCAAGTTTTCATAATGAGAACTCAAATGTAATCTATTTTCATGTAGGGCAGTGTTAAAGGAATTGGAACTTATAAGGAAACCACAAGATTGTGAGGGATTTTTTCCCCTAACGATGGAAAGTAAATTGTATGTCCAATACATTATTAAAAATGTTTTCTGCTTTCCTGGCCATGTTAGTTAGTATAATTACTTTAAAATATACAAACCTGGTCAACTTCAGGTAGATGCCCAGCGATGCTTTGGCAGCCTCCAGCATGTCATCGTCTTGTTCTATGAAGACCCTAGACAACCACTCACAGAGATTGTGTGATTGCAGACAGGGCTGAAGGTGAGGCTTTAAGAAGGTCAGTAACTCAGACATGAACCTCTGGTAATCAACTTCAAAACATGAAAAATTTAAAGAGAAAACAACAGTTTATGAATGCATTTATAATAACTTACCTATTCACATACATTTATAACATCTAGAGTACTTTAATGGAGAAGGCAATGGCACCCCACTCCAGTACTTTTGCCTGGAAAATCCCATGGACGGAGGAGCCTGGTAGGCTGCAGTCCATGGGGTCGCTAGAGTCGGACACGACTGAGTGACTTCACTTTCACTTTTCACTTTCATGCATTGGAGAAGGAAATGGCAACCCACTCCAGTGTTCTTGCCTGGAGAATCCCAGGGACGGGGGAGTCTGGTGGGCTGCTGTCTCTGGGGTCGCACAGAGTCGGACACGACTGAAGCGACTTAGCAGCAGCAGCAGCAGAGTACTTTAAAATGCATTATCATAATTCACACATTCAAAAGTTTGAGTTAGGGATTATCTCTACTCTGTATATTAGGAAATTGAACTTCAGAGAAAAAAAAAAGACCCACTTGGTAGGATATAGTTAAAATATGTAGCCAGATCATCTATTTGCCACAGTGTCGAATAGCTAGTATCTCTGAGAAATAAAAGTTACATGAATTCTTGCTGCTGCTGCTGCTGCTGCTGCTAAGTCACTTCAGTCGTGTCCGACTCTGTGCGACCCCAGAGACAGCAGCCCATCAGGCTTCCCCATCCCTGGGATTCTCCAGGCAAGAACACTGGAGTGGGTTGCCATTTCCTTCTCCAATGCATGAAAGTGAAAAGTGAAAGTGAAGTCGCTCAGTCGTGTCCGACTCTAGTGACCCCATGGACTGCAGCCTACCAGGCTCCTCCGTCCATGGGATTTTCCAAGCAAAAGTACTGGAGTAGGGTGCTATCGCCTTCTCCGGAATTCTTGCTAAAAACATATAAATGAATTCTTGCTAAAAACATATAAATGAACAGTAGAACAGAAATTGCTTCACTGGATGCCACAGTGTTTGTACTAGAGGCAACAATACAACCAAACAAAAATAATTTGCCTTCAAAATACCAGCATAAAAAATTTTTGTTTGTTTAAAGTTTTTTAAAGCACTTTAAGAAAGTACTACTATTAAGCACAAAAGTCAAAAAGGTTTTGAGGCGTTTTAACTGCAATTTAAAACTCTTGATTTATGTAACCAACGCCATCTAGTGTTGTAAATGACAACTGCACAGGATTATACCCTACATTAGTTTAATTCAACTCCTAATTATCAAAACTCTGTATTAGTAGATATACCAATTTTGTGAAGGAAAATATGAATAATATACCACAAGTATCTGAACATGAATTGACTAACATTGCTTACTTTTCAGAGACTCAACAATCTTTTTCTTTTAACTACAGTTATTAACTACGCTATGCAAATTCAGTTTAGCACACAAAACTGAAACTTTTTAAAAGACAATTCTAGCTTTTTATCTTTATTGGAAGAAAATTTAATAAATTATAACTAGAATAAGATACAACTTAAGTTAGTGAAATTACAATCCTGAGCTTTGATAATTAGGAATAATTTTACTTCTGTATATAATTATCCATTACTTTACATACAAAAGGCATTCAGAAAGTTACCTTTCATTTCATTTGCTGAAGCACAATTTTGAAACTTGATTTCTAAGGATCTTATGATAAGTAAGCTCAATGCTCTAAGAATCACATGATCTGGACCAGGGGCACGCTCATATCCAGCTAGGACTTCACCACCTCCAAAGCAGGAACGTTTTCCACAGACAGACAACGTCCTCAACAAACCCAAATTCACAGCTTGCAGAACAGCACTGGCCAAAGCTAACAGGTCCACGTCCAAAGGATTATCTGGTGGCATGAAGGCAGGGACAGATCCCCGACAAAGGTCTTCACCCACTTTGCACAGAAGGCACTTTTTGATGAAGATGATCAACTTCCTTTTGACAAAAGCCTGAATAGGCCAGGTAATAACATCAAGCACACAAGAAGGTTTCAAAAATAAAATCCTCTGGCAAGTGAAATGTAACTTCAGGTAGATTCTGGAGGCTATAAGAAGTTCAAGCAATTCCAGGAAACATATCAAACTGTTTATTAGTTTAGAAGCATCTTGGTGGTTTTCAAAATGCTGAGAAAATAAGGAATTGTAAAAGACTTCAAAAAGAGTGTCAAAAGGAGTCAGGAACTGTTTTAGAATTTCTGCAATTATAAAAATAGTAATTATAAGCAAGAGGAAAAACAAAGTTTTCTTAAAACACAATTTTACAATTCAATTTTTAAAATCATCATCACTTCGTAAGGCGAAAAAATGGTTTGGATTATTCACCTCTAACACAAACAAATGAAGATAAACATGCCAACAGCTAATAATCACGGCTAATATCCATTTTACAAACATCAGTAACATCAGACTATGCAAAGGACATACAAAAATGGAAAGCTTTAATTTCAATTTTTAACAATAGTGAAAAGAAAGTGAAGTCGCTCAGTCTTGTCCGACTCTTTGCGACCCCATGGACTATAGCTTTCCAGGTTCCTCCGTCCATGGGATTTTCCAGGTGAGAACACTGGAGTGGGTTGCTATTTCTTTCTTCAGGAGATCTTCCTGACCCAGGGATTGACCCAGGTCTCCCACATTGTAGGCAGATGCTTTATCATCTGAGCCACCAGGGAAACCCAGTAATAGTGAAGTTTTATATTTTTCCTTTTAAAAAGGTATCCTCAATCAAATACTATGGGGCATGGTTTTTTAGTTTTTCATACTTCAAAACAATTAGAGGTTGTAAAATAAGTTTTACTCATAAAAATATAATGCTCCCTGGGAACAAGACAACGACAATTGTTTATTGGGGAACATAGTTCATACCTGTTTTTTGTGAAGATGTATCTTTAAAGATTTCTTTAATTACAAAGGTAAGTATCCAGAGGCAGTATACTACTTTATTACTTTCAGAATATTCAGAAATATTTTTTTGGCAAAAAGAAATCCAGGAATTACTCAATGTTATCTATAAGTGAGAAAAAAATTTTTAAGTAGTAAGTTGTAATACAACATTTTATTTGCCATTACAAATTATCTATTAAATACACAATTCTACACAACATTGTTTACTTCGTTCCAAAAAAAAAAGTATAATATTTGCTAAAACAAGGACATAAATATCCCAGTATTCCTTAAGTCAAGAAATTTAATACACCATAGAAATAAAAAACTAAGAACATTAAATATTAGCAGTGGTTATTATCTCTGGTGGCTGGAATGATATGAAATTTTTATTTTGGTCTTTATACATTTTCTCTTTTTCCAAATTTTCTATTGTACATACCACCTTTTTGTATTCAGGAAAGAATGTTGTTTTAAGAAAGGAACAAGCAATTATAGCTAAAAGAAGTCAGGAAATGTTTAGATATATTTATTAACTAATTCAGAGGTAAGAGAAAAATGATTAATTTGTTCATATTTTTTCATTATGTTGAGGACCACTCTTAGAATTTATATTAAACCTATGAAAATGGTCTTAGACTCAAGCAGGGGCTCCTAAGCCTTGTTTTTGGAAGGGAAGAAGGAGGCCCACCTACTCCTTTGAGAATCTGAACAGATATGGACTCTGTGACTTGCAGTCTATCTTTTGAGTTGAGAATCTTATGTGTAATGATTTATAATGTATTTAAGACTCTAATCCTTGAAATAAGTCACCAACATATTATTCTATACTTATACTTTTGTGGATTTACACATTATGTGAGCAAATATTTTATTGATAAAAAACTGAATGCCAGAGATCAATTTTAAAGAAAATATAAAAGTAATAGTAACATAATTTGACTACTTATCTTACCTTTTCCTTCAGTTGGAAATACAGAATTAGTGCAAGACACTTTGCAGCCATGTGAGATAACAATTTTTCCGAGTTTTGGAACATACAGGTCTAAAGGCAAACAAATACATTTACCTACTGTTGCTGACTGTTTTAAAACTTTCATTTAAAAAAATCTAGATCTTAAAAAAAGAAAAAAAAAACACAAAACACAAAAAGTCAATGGGCTTACCAATTGAGATTCGATGTCAGATGATTTTAAAAGAATTTTAATTATATCTCTGTATTTCTCCTTTGCATGGAATTCAGTTTCCACAGACAATATTCTGGTTATCATCACTTTGATCACTGTTAACTGAAGGAGCATTATTTCTCGGGTACTGCTCATCAGAGAATGTCTCTGCAAACACACAGGTGCTACAGAAAAGGTAGACAAACTGACAGAGGATGGGTCCTGCTTGTCCTGAACATCGGGGGCGTCTGAGCATTCTGAGGAGGTGATTGTAGAACAATCTTGATCTGAAAATGCTGGGTTGAGATAAAAGACGTAATCATGGCTGTCATTTTCAAGTGTGGCTCCAAGAAGTACCTTCTTGTATAATTGTTCTAAAGCTTCAAAGAAAGTTTTCATTTTGATGGCCAAAATCTTTCTTAGAAGAAGGTCAACAACTCCAAATTGTAAATGTTAACCTTGGAAATGCGATGAATCTCTAAGATGTTTCTTCGGTAAAACCTAAAATAGGAAAAGTAATTTTAAAAGTGCAAGTGTTATACACGTTACAAAGGAAAGGCACCTGTTTTAATTGGAGGATAATTACTTTACAAGGTTGTGTTGGGTTCTGCTGTACAACAATGTGAATCAGCCATAAGTATACAAATATCCCCTCCCTCTTGAACCTCCTACCCCAGCCACCCTTCTAGGCCGTGTTACCTAGCAACTTCCTGCTAGCTGGCTATTTTACATTTGTTAATGTAGGTGTTCCAATGCCACTCTCTCAATTCCTCTCATCCTCTCCTTCTAACGGAAAAGCGTCTCTTTCTATTTATTTAGTCTCTCAAGTTAAAGGTAATACTGACTGCGTAATTTTTAAATATGGAAAATTGGTAATAACATTATTTTTAATGTATAAAAACAAAATGTATGTTTTTCATGTAGATTTAAGACCATAAAATTATTTTTAGTTTTATCATAGCAAAAACTTCAGCTTTCCTCTAACCTTCTTCAATGGGCTATTAGGGTTTCCCAACATTGGTGTGATTAACAGTAAGAACTGGGTAATTTTGCTTTGGTGGGCTGTCTTATGCATTGTAGGAAGTTTAGCAGCATTTCTGGCCTCTACTGATTAGATGTCAGTAGCAGGCCCTGGGGGTTAGGGGTAGGGCAAAATTGTCTAGGTTGAGAACCACTTGGCCCATAACACAAATTCATTAACTTTCACCTTCAACTTGCAGATGAAAATCTAACGTTAGAATGCTATGCTAAGTCACTTCAGTTGTGTCCGACTCTGTACAACCCCACAGACGGCAGCCCACCAGGCTCCCCCGTCCCTGGGATTCTCCAGGCAAGAACACTGGAGTGGGTTGCCATTTCCTTCTCCAATGCATGAAAGTGAAAAGTGAAAGGGAAGTTGCTCAGTCGTGTCCGACTCTTAGCGACCTCATGGATTGCAGCCTAACAGGCTCCTCTGTCCATGGGATTTTCCAAGCAAGAGTACTGGAGTGGGGTGCCATTGCCTTCTCTGTAGAATACCATGTGGCCAAATTATTATGGCTATGTGGCCAAATTATTATGGTTATGCTGATTAACTCCCAACTTAAAATTAATAACATTGTTGTTCAGTCTCTAAGTCATGTCTGACTCTTTGGGACCCCAGGATTGCAGTATGCCAGCTTCCCTGTCCTTCACCATCTCTCAGAATTTGCTTAAACTCATGTTCACTGAATCAATGATGCCATCCAACCATCTCATCCTCAGTCACCCACTTTTCCTCCTGCCTTCAATCTTTCCCAGCATCAGGGTTTTTTCCAATGAGTTGGCTCTTCTCATCAGGTGGCCAAAGTACTGGAACTTCAGCATCAGTCCTTCCTATGAATATTCAGGGTTGATTTCCTTTAGGATTAACTGGTCTGATCGCCTTGCTGTCCAAGGCACTCTCAATATTAATTTTCATAACATTAAGTTAAAAAAATTTTAATGCCATCCCAAGAAAAAGATAGGATATTAAGCAAAAGCAATCCAAACATGAGGAAACTAATTTGTATTTGTAGTTGGTTATAAACTTATATATCCTGGATGTCTCAGGCTCCTCTGACCTGATGGAGACCAGAAAGAAAGGAAAAAATCAGACATGGCTTTTAAGGAGAAAAATGGGTAAACAACTGACAGATGACTATTAGAGAAAGCATGTAGTTACTACAGAGCAGGCATGGCTAGGAAAAACTAAAGACCGTGGCGTGAGCAAGAGAGATTACTGAATAGCCTTCCAACGGAATAATGGGGCCGCTGGGAATTACCTGATCCGATGGGGCTTGGTCTTTTCACTGCCTTTGAGCTGTTTTGTTGTTGTTGCTTAGTCGCTAAGTCATGTCAGACTCTTCTGTGACCCCATGGACTGCAGCCCACCAGGCTCCTCTGTCCATGGGATCTCTAGAGCAAGAATATTGGAGTGGGTTGCCATTTCCTTTTCCAGGGTCTCTTGCTCCTGGGATCCAATCTGTGTCTCCTGCATTGGCAGGCATATTCTTTACACTATTTTACACCTTGGTAAATTATAGGTAACTAATAGCAATGCAAATAATTCTTGTTTATGGACATGCCCACAATTGTCTGGTGAAAGGGTAACCCTCCCTGTAGTGGGAAAACCCAGTTTTGCTTCCATCTGTAAACTCATTTTAATATTCCTTCTCTATATAAATTCACAGTTCATCAACTTTTAAAATGGTTGTGACATTTGGCTAGTTCTTTAATTAGTTAAATAAATTCGTTCCACCTTCATTTTATATGGGTCATGATCTTGTCCTTTTAAAATGCATCCTTTAACAAAACCCATGGAATTCTCTCCTTTAGCCTGGCCCACTGACAAACGCCCATCTTTCACCCCTTCCCTCCTCACCAGAAGCAGTCTCGGAGGGAGCGCGGTCTCCTTCACTGGGTCCCACTTTGACCACGGGCCGCTGGCCTGCCCCTGGTCTTCCGCCCTCCCTCTGCAGTGGGTTCTTCCCCTTGCTTTGTTTCAAAGGACTTCCAACCCCTGGTCACCCTTATAAGGCAAAGCTGTGCTGTTCTAGTCCTTTAGTGCAGAAATATTAAGAATCCTATAGATTTTAAAGTTATAAAACAAACTTCTATGGTGCATATCTCACACAGTTTATAAACATAAGTATGGTAATAGCAGTAACCTTGTTCCGTCTGGCAATGTTAAAACTGACCTGAGCCTTGTGCTTCCAGAAAGCAGTCATGGTTAAGAAGCGCTACACCTTCTGTGTTCCAAGGAAAGGCTGACCACTGGTGACAGGACCCACCTCCACCTTTCCTTACTGACCTCCTACTTTTATAAACTCCATATTTTCTCCTTCTTCGAGAGGTTCCCATTAATAAACATTCTCCCTGTTGCATCCCATGGACAGAGAAGCCTGGTAGGCTGCAGTCCGTGGGGTCACACAGAGTCGGACACGACTGAAGCGACTTGGCGGCGGTGGCGGCAGCTGTTGCATCAGCTTGAATAAAATCATCTCATTAATTGTCTGGTATATTTTGTCTGTCACAAAGCAGAAATTAGTTTTCACATTCTCCTTCAAAGATGAATTCCATTGTGCTTATTTTACTTTTTAGTTTAATTACAACATTTCTTCCCAACAAAACTATTGAGATTTTTATATATAAAATATTCTGTAATAATATTTCTATTCATCTTAAGTTCTTAAATTTTACCACAAGTGAGAATAAAACTGCTATTTCAACTATTTTCAACCTATAAAAAGGGCTGTTGCGAAAGGTTCAATCATTTCAACACACAAAACTAAAATGTGAATGCCAATAAATTTAGGTAAACAAACACATACTTCGAGGGGTTAGGGGTGAGAGAACTGGCTGTTTTCAATCACAGTGGGACCTAGGACCTTGATAGGAGTGGTTATGAGAAATCAGATTGAAAAATTATAAACTTGAAGATACACAGAGTCAAAATATGCTTTACAGGCAGAAGAAATCACAAAAGCATAAACTAGAGGTCACAAATGGCAGGCAGATAACGAATGAGTGAAGATAGTAGGTGCTAGGCGGCTCCTACTCTCTCATAAACATTTCCTGATTTTAGTGTCTTTTAGGACATTAACACTGGCCAAACAAAATTGCATTGAAACAAATGTCTATGGTAGCCCATTGAGAATTGAGAATTGTAGCTGTTTTCAAGCAATTATACCACTAACAGCAAGGAAGGACAAATCCTGAAAAAACAAGCTAGGGGATTAAGCAACCAAACTTTTTTTCTGGAATGGTTGTTACAAGATGGGGATATCTCAAGCTGCATTACCGTATTGGCCTGGAGAAAGGCATACCCCTCAAACACCAGGCTCTTCAGAGATTCCAATAAAGCAAAGTATCTGAGAAAAAACGCTTAGAATGCTTACAGGCTGTGGATCCAGTTATCCTGGATAAATGACAAGAGATCTGCATAGTCTTGAAAGGACACAAATGTTAGGAGGGACCTAATTAGGACAAGTGAATGAGTGGTGCTTTTTGGAGTTTTTTCCAGAAAACACCTCGTGGCAGAGAAGCGTGAACTCCCATATTAGGGGGCTAAGGGCATGCCCATTACAAGCACAAAATTTGCTTAAAGTCTCTCTTGTACTGTTTAAATACTATAAACTACTTGAATTTTATAGTCAAATCTTAATAGTACTATGTTAGTCTTAATATAAAAAAGACAGTCCCCCCAATTTTCAAATAAAAATGATGGTCCCCAACCATCCTCACACAAAATCAATGATTTAGGGATCAGATCAGATCAGATCAGTCGCTCAGTCGTGTCTGACTCTTTGCAACCCCATGAATCACAGCACGCCAGCTAGGCCTCCCTGTCCATCACCAACTCCCGGAGTTCACTCAGACTCACGTCCATGGCGTCAGTGATGCCACCCAGCCATCTCATCCTCTGTCGTCCCCTTCTCCTTCTGCCCCCAATCCCTCCCAGCATCAGAGTCTTTTCCAATGAGTCAACTCTTCGCATGAGGTGGCCAAAGTACTGGAGCTTCAGCTTCAGCATCATTCCTTCCAAAGAAATCCCAGGGCTGATCTCCTTAAGAATGGACTGGTTGGATCTCCTTGCAGTCCAAGGGACTCTCAAGAGTCTTCTCCAATACCACAGTACAAAAGCATCAATTCTTAGGAGCTCAGCCTTCTTCACAGTCCAACTCTCACATCCATACATGACCACAGGAAAAACCATAGCCTTGACTAGACGAACCTTTGTTGGCAAAGTAATGTCTCTGCTTTTCAATATGCTATCTAGGTTGGTCATAACTTTCCTTCCAAGGAGTAAGTGTCTTTTAATTTCATGGCTGCAGTCACCATCTGCAGTGATTTTAGAGCCCAGAAAAATAAAGTCTGACACTGTTTCCACTGTTTCCCCATCTATTTCCCATGAAGTGATGGGACCGGATGCCATGATCTTCGTTTTCTGAATGTTGAGCTTTAAGCCAACTTTTTCACTCTCCACTTTCACTTTCATCAAGAGGCTTTTTAGTTCCTCTTCACTTTCTGCCATAAGGGTGGTGTCATTTGCGTATCTCAGGTTATTGATATTTCTCCGGGCAATCTTGATTCCAGCTTGTGTTTCTTCCAGTCCAGCGTTTCTCATGATGTACTCTGCATAGAAGTTAAATAAACAGGGTGACAATATACAGCCTTGACGTACTCCTTTTCCTATTTGGAACCAGTCTGTTGTTCCATGTCCAGTTCTAACTGTTGCTTCCTGACCTGCATACAAATTTCTCAAGAGGCAGATCAGGTGGTCTGGTATTCCCATCTCTTTCAGAATTTTCCACAGTTTATTGTGATCCACACAGTCAAAGGCTTTGGCATAGTCCATAAGCAGAAATAGATGTTTTTCTGGAACTCTCTTGCTTTTTCCATGATCCAGCAGATGTTGGCAATTTGATCTCTGGTTCCTCTGCCTTTTCTAAAACCAGCTTGAACATCAGGAAGTTCACGGTTCACGTATTGCTGAAGCCTGGTTTGGAGAATTTTGAGCATTACTTTGCTAGCGTGTGAGATGAGTGCAATTGTGCGGTAGTTTCAGCATTCTTTGGCATTGCCTTTCTTTGGGGTTGGAATGAAAACTGACCTTTTCCAGTCCTGTGGCCACTGTTGAGTTTTCCAAATTTGCTGGCATATTGAGTGCAGCACTTTCACAGCATCATCTTTCAGGATTTGGAATAGCTCAACTGGAATTCCATCACCTCCACTAGCTTTGTTCATAGTGATGCTTTCTAAGGCCCCCTTGACTTCACATTCCAGGATATCTGGTTCTAGGTCAGTGATCACACCATCGTGATGATCTGGGTCATGAAGAACTTTTTTGTACACTTCTGTGTATTCTTGCCATCTCTTCTTAATATCTTCTACTTGTGTTAGGTCCATACCATTTCTGTCCTTTATCGAGCCCATCTTTGCATGAAATGTTCCTTTGGTATCTCTGATTTTCTTGAAGAGATCTCTAGTCTTTCCCATTCTGTTGTTTTCCTCTATTTCTTTGCATTGATCGCTGAAGAAGGCTTTCTTATCTCTTCTTGCTATTCTTTGGAACTCTGCATTCAGATGTTTATATCTTTCCTTTTCTCCTTTGCTTTTCGCTTCTCTTCTTTTCACAGCTGTTTGTAAGGCCTCCCCAGACAGTCATTTTGCTTTTTTGCATTTCTTTTCCATAGGGGTGGTCTTGATCCCTGTCTCCTGTACAATGTCACGAAACCCATTCCATAGTTCATCAGGCACTCTATCTATCAGATCTAGGCCCTTAAATCTATTTCTCACTCCCACTGTATAATCATAAGGGATTTTATTTAGGTCATACCTGAATGGTCTAGTGGTTTTTCCTACTTTCTTCAATTTAAGTCTGAATTTGGCAATAAGGAGTTCATGGTCTGAGCCACAGTCAGCTCCTGGTCTTGTTTTTGCTGACTGTATAGAGCTTCTCCATCTTTGGCTGCAAAGAATATAATCAATCTGATTTCGATGTTGACCATCTGGTGATGTCCATGTATAGAGTCTTCTCTTGTGTTGTTGGAAGAGGGTGTTTGCTATGACCAGTGCATTCTTTTGGCAAAACTCTATTATGCTTCATTCCGTATTCCAAAGCCAAATTTGCCTGTTATTCAGGTGTTTCTTGACTTCCTACTTTTGCATTCCAGTCCCCTATAATGCAAAGGATATCTTTTTTGGGTATTAGTTCTAAAAGGTCTTGTAGGTCTTCATAGAACCGTTCAACTTCAACTTCTTCAGCGTTACTGGTTGGGGCACAGACTTGGATTACTGTGATATTGAACAGTTTGCCTTGGAAAAGAACAGAGATCATTCTGTTGTTTTCGAGACTGCATCCAAGTACTGTATTTCAGACTCTTTTGTTGACCATGATGGCTACTCCATTTCTCCTGAGGGATTCCTGCCCACAGTAGTACATATAATGGTCATCTGAGTTAAATTCACCTATTCCAGTCCATTTCAGTTCACTGATTCCTAGAATGTCGACATTCACTCTTGCCATCTCTTGTTTGACCACTTCCAATTTGCCTTGATTCATGGACCTGACATTCCAGGTTCCTATGCAATATTGCTCTTTACAGCATCGGACCTTGCTTCTATCACCAGGCACATCCACAACTGGGTATTGTTTTTGCTTTGGCTCCATCCCTTCATTCTTTCTGGAGTTATTTCTCCACTGATCTCCAGTAGCATATTGGGCACCTACTGACCTGGGAGTTTCTCTTTCAGTATCTTATCATTTTGCCTTTTCATACTGTTCATGGGGTTCTCAAGGCAAGAATACTGAAGTGGTTTGCCATTCCCTTCTCCAGTGGACCACATTCTGTCAGATCTCTCCACCATGACCCACCCATCTTGGGTTGCCCCATGGGCATGGCTTAGTTTCATTGAGTTAGACAAGGCTGTGGTCCCAGTGTGATTAGATTGACTAGTTTTCTGTGAATATGGTTTCAGTGTGTTTGCCCTCTGAGGCCCCCTTGCAACACCTACCATCTTACTTGGGTTTCTCTTACCTTGGGCGTGGGGTATCTCTTCACGGCTGCTCCAGCAAAGCTCAGCCAATGCTCCTTACCTTGGACGAGGGGTATCTCCTCACCGCTGCCCTTCCTGACCTTCAACGTGGGATAGCTTCTCTAGGCCCTCCAGTGCCCGCACAGCCACAGCTGTTAGGTCCATACCATTTCTGTCGATAAAGGACAGAAATGGTATGGACCTAACAGAAGCAGAAGATATTAAGAAGAGATGGCAAGAATACACAGAAGAACTGTACAAAAAAGATCTTCACGACCCAGATAATCATGATGGTGTGATCACTGACCTAGAGCCAGACATCCTGGAATGTGAAGTCAAGGGGGCCTTAGAAAGCATCACTACGAACAAAGCTAGTGGAGGTGATGGAATTCCAGTTGAGCTATTCCAAATCCTGAAAGATGATGCTGTGAAAGTGCTGCACTCAATATGCCAACAAATTTGGAAAACTCAACAGTGGCCACAGGACTGGAAAAGGTCAGTTTTCTGAATGTTGAGCTTTAAGCCAACTTTTTCACTCTCCACTTTCACTTTCATCAAGAGGCTTTTTAGTTCCTCTTCACTTTCTGCCATAAGGGTGGTGTCATTTGCGTATCTCAGGTTATTGATATTTCTCCGGGCAATCTTGATTCCAGCTTGTGCTGAAACCCCAGTACTTTGGCCACCTCAGGCAAAGAGTTGACTCATTGGAAAAGACTCTGATGCTGGGAGGGATTGGGGGCAGGAGGAGAAGGGGACGACAGAGGATGAGATAGCTGGATGGCATCACTGACTCGATGGACGTGAGTCTGAGTGAACTCCGGGAGTTGGTGATGGACAGGGAGGCCTGGCGTGCTGCGATTCAAGGGGTCGCAAAGAGTTGGACGTGACTGAGCAACTGATCATCTGATCTGAATGAGGGATGCTGATAATGAGGGAGACTATATATGTGTGCAGGCAGAAGATATAGGGGAAACCCCTGTACCTTTCTCCCAATCTTGCTGTGAACCTAAAACTGTTCTAAAAAATACACAGTCTTTAAAACAAAACAAAAACTAAGTATGCAACTACTATATGATCCAGTAATCACACACTTGGGCACTTATTCCAGGAAAATAAAGACCTATAGTCACAGAAATACCTGTATGTGAAAGTTCATAGTAGGTTTACTCACAGCAGAAAACTAGAGACAATCCAGATGCCCTTCAATGGATGAACAGTTAACTATGAATGATGAATAGTTAACTATAAATGGATGAATAAATAACTATGGTATATTCATACTACTCAGTAATAAGAAGGAAAGAACTACAGACACATGCAATGATTTGGATGACCCTTAAGGGGATCATGCTGAGGAAAAAGTCCATGTCAAAAGGCTGCATACTGTACAGTTCAATCTTGAAACGCCCAGAACTAGAGCATTGGAGAGATCAGTAGTTGCCAGAGGTCAGGAAGGATCGTTTCCACTTGGTGAGCAGGGTTGTAAAGGCCCTATGATAATAGCTGATGGGGAACATGCTAATCTATCTATGTGACAAAACTGCACTGAACTAAATATACACACACAGAAATGAACACAGGCAAAAGGAGAGTCCAATTAGGAGCAGTACACTGGTTGTATCAATATCAATCCTGGTTGTGGTACGGTTCCAATTTTGAAGACACTACCATTGGAGGGTACACAAGATCTCTCTTCATTATTTCTTACAATTTCAAGTGAATTTACAATGAGCTCAGATTAAAGCTAAATTAAAAAAAAATAACTTGGCTATAGACATCAGCCTTCTGATCCTTAGCAACAATATGCATAGGACTTCATTAATATCAAGGAATTAATATAAATACTAAAATATAAACATAAACATATTAGGGCTTCCCTGGTGGCTCAGATAGTAAAGAATCCACCTGCAATGCAGGAGACCTGGTTCTGATCCCTGGGAAGATCCCTGGGAGAAGGGAATGGCTACCCACTCCAGTATTCTTGTCTGGAGAATTCCATGGACAGAGGAGACTGGTGTGTTACAGTCCATGGGTTGCAAAGAGTCAAACAAGACTGAGCAACTAACACTTTGGGCTTTTCAGGTAGCACTAGAGGTGAAGAACCTGCCTGGCAATGAAAGAGATAACCCAATGGTCTGATCACTCACCTAGAGCCAGACATCCTGGAGTCCGAAGTCAAGTGGGCCTTAGGAAGCAAAACTATGAACAAAAACAGTGGAGGTGATGAAATTCCAGCTGAGCTATTTCAAATCCTGAAAGATGATGCTGTGAAAGTGCTGCACTCAATATGCCAGCAAATTTGGAAAACTCAGCAGTGGCCACAGGACTGGAAAAGGTCAGTTTTCATTCCAATCCCAAAGAAAGGTAATGACAATGAATGTTCAAACTACTGCACAACTGCACTCATTTCACATGCTAGTAAAGTAATGCTCAAATTCTCCAAGCTAGGCTTCAACAGTATGTGAACAGAGAACTTCCAGATGTTCAAGCTGGTTTTAGAAAAGGCAGAGGAACCAGAGATCAAATTGCCAACATCCACTGGATCGTAGAAAAAGCAAGAGAATTCCAGAAAAACATCTGCTTCATTGACTATGCTAAAGCCTTTGTGTGGATCAAAACAAACTGTGGAAAATTCTTAAAAGACATAGGAATACCAGACCACCTTATCTGCCTCCTGAGATATCTGTATGCAAGTCAAGAAGCAATAGTTAGAACTGAACATGGAACAATAGATTGGTTCAAACTTGGGAAAAGAGAACATCAAGGCTGTATATTGTCACCCTGCTTATTTAACTTACATGCAGAGTACATCATGAGAAATGCTGGGCTGGATGAAGCACAAGCTGGAATCAGATTGCTGGGAGAGATATCAATAACCTCAGATATGCAGATGACACCACCCTTAAAGCAGAAAGCGAAGAACTAAAGAGCCTCTTGATGAAAGTTAAAAAGAAGAGTGAAAAAGTTGGCTTCAAACCCAACATTCAAAAAACTAAGATCATGGCATCTGGTCCCATCACTTCATGGTAAATAGATGGGGAAACAAGGGAAACAGTGAGGCTTTATTTTCTTGGGTTCCAAAATCACTGCAGATGGCAACTGAAGCCATGAAATTAAAAGATGCTTGCTCCTTGGAGGAAAAGCTATGACAAACTTGGACAAAGTATTAAAAAGCAGAGACATTATTTTGCTAACAAAGGTCTATACAGTCAAAGCTATGGTTTTTCCAGTAGTCATAAATGGATTTAAGAGTTGGACCATAAAGAAGGCTGTGCTTTGAAGAACTGATGCTTTTGAACTGTGGTGTTGGAGAACATTCTTGAGAGTCCCTTGGACTAAAAGGAGATCAAAGCAGTCAATCCTAAAGGAAATCAATCCTGAATATTCATTATAAAGACTGATGTTGAAGCTGAAGCTCCAATTCTGTGCCCATCTGATGCGAAGAGCTGACTCATTAGAAAAGACCCTGACGCTGATGATAAGAAAGATTGAAGGCAGGAGGAGACGGGACAACAGAGGACCAGATGGTTGGATGGCATTACCAACTCAATGGATGTCTGAGCAAGCTCTGGGAGCTGATGATAGACAGGGGAAGCCTGGCGTGCTGCAGTCCACGGGTTCCCAAAGAGTTGTATATGACTGAGAGACTGAACAACAGCAAGAGCTCTAAGAGACATGGGTTTGATCGTGAAGAATCAGAAAGAACTGAAGCAACTTAGCACGCACGCATGTAAACATATTAGAACTCTGATCTTAAATATTTCTGGATTGAAAACTGAGGATGGTTATTTAAAAATATTTTCTTAAAAAATTCCTAAGAAACAGCACCTTTAAGTGCAGTCTACTATACAACATTCTCCCACAACTTAATTTTAAAATTATCAAAAAAGAAGCTGTTAGTAATTTACACCTTGTCTTGTAATAAAAGATTAGAAAGTTTTTATATTTAACCTCTACATTAAATTCAGAATACAGGAAAATAACTACTTTCATGATCAATATATAAAGTAAAAAAAACTTTTCTATGAGAAGCTAATCAGAGAAGGCAATGGCACCCCATTCTAGTACTCTTGCCTGGAGAATCCCATGGACGGAGGAGCCTTGTAGGCTGCAGTCCATGGGGTCGCTAAGAGTCGGACACGACTGAGCGACTTCACTTTCACTTTTCACTTTCATGCATTGGAGAAGGAAATGGCAACCCACTCCAGTGTTCTTGCCTGGAGAATCCCAGGGACGGGGGAGCCTGTTGGGCTGCCATCTATGGGGTCGCACAGAGTCGGACACGACTGAAGTGACTTACCTTACCTTATGAGAAGCTAATAGTTTCCTAAGTGACTGGAATCTCTCAATACAGGGCAACAATATGCCTAACGCAACAGTAGGTTCAAATCTGACCAAAGGCTAATGGCTACTTTCTCTCTCTCTTTCTCCATTTACAAGGATGCTGTGATTCTTAAGGTAGAAGCTGAAGCACTCTCAACAAAGGCTGCTTCTGAGATTCCAGTCCCTTCCCCCCAACTAATACACCATTTACTTTGTCCAAAAAAATAAAATGGGTCTGGGTCTGGTTAGACTCTACAGAAAGTTGGGAGGGGGAGGAGACCCTGGGTGGCAGTGCCAAGGTTTGGAAAGGCTGAAAAGGTGGTGAAGGACTGAGAAGGCCCAGAAAATGAAAGGACAGAGGTTCCCATCACCCATGTCCACCGCCAAGGCAATCACCACTGGTCAACTCCAATTTCAAGAGCACCTCCCTACCCCAGAGGCAGAAGGAGATGAAGGGTATGTTCCCACACCGTGTCCTGGGCTAGGCACCTTCCCTTCGCGCTACTGGTTCTACCCTTCCCCTTTCTCCACGCCCATACATGCTGCAGAAGGAGACCTGTGGTGGGGGGTGGGGGTGGGGACAGGCTGTTCTTTCCAGGTTCAGGAACTGTTCCTTCTACCTACCTCCAGGCCGAGAGCACATAGTGACCAGGCCCCAGGGAACGCCGTCCTTTGCTCATTTCCTTAGAACAAGTTTTAGCTGCCTCAGAATCACTTGCAAGGCACATAAGAGCAGACTGCATGCCTGGGAGTTTCAGATACAGTAGTTCTGGGATGGGGCCCCCCAATTTTTATTTCTAACAAGTTTCCAGGTTACTGCTAAAACACTAAGAACACTTAGACCCTGTCTCATGTTTGTAAATTGACCTCCTATTAAATTCTTGTTGGCAGAACTCTGATACAGGTCAGGTGATTTTTTTCTTTTTTTTTTTTTTTTAGCATAAAGCAAAAGCCTGATAATTAACTTATAAAGACTTAAAATATATGATTAAGTGATTAAAAGTGTTTTTCTCCCAAAGTGCTATACTGGTAAGAGCCTGGAACCTGGGGTCTACAGTCACATGTCTCCACCACATCAGGGTTACCACAGGGCAAGCTACTAAGCCTCATTCTCCTTCCATGTTCAAGGACATGACGACACTGGAAGGGTTAAGTGTGACTGTCTCCACAGTAATCCCCAGTGCACATCTGTCAGTGTTTCCTGTGCCCCAGCCGGAAACAAGACAACACAGAGAGGGATGGACTCCCCAGATTCCTTTCTGTTACAGCCTTTGCACTTCTATTTATGGTGTAAAATGGCTAAAAGAGAATGAACATGACGGGAGAAAAAAACAATGCTCCACCCCCACTTTTAAGGTGGTGGCAAGTTAAGGAAGGCACAAATAGAAGTCACTGTTTACCAGATTTTTTTTTTTTTAATCAAGGTATAATTGATATATAACATTATATTAGTTTCAGGTGTACAACATGACACTCTCATCTATATATTGCAAAATGACCACCATGTTATATCCAGTTAACATCCATCACCAAAATTTCAAAAAAGTTTTGTGTGTGGTGAGAACTTTTAAGATATACTCTCTTAGCAACTTTCAAAGGCAATAGTACTATTAACCAAGGTGTACATCAGCAGTCCCCAACCGTTTTGGCACCAGGGACTGGTTTCATGGAAGACAATTTTTCCATAGACTGGGGGCTGAGGGGGGATGGTTTTGGAAGGATTCAAGCTCATTTACTGTGCACTTTATTTCTTTTATTATTACATAATATATAATGAAATAATTACACAACCCACCATAATGCAGAATCAGTGGGAGCCCTGAGCTTGGTTTCTTGCAACTAGACAGTCCCATCTGGGGGTGATGGGAGACAGTGATGCCCGAAGCATGCTGCTTATGTCAGTCTACTCCATAATCTCGTCGTGGTTGCTGTCATTGCAGAAAACCCCGCTTTACAAAGAGAGGACACTGGAAATGGAGGCAGGCTTTTTAGTGCTTCTGTGGCAATCTCAGGATATTCTGCCTTGAGTTTAATCCAGAACATACGGAGATCTGAAGTTGTCTCAAACATGCTTTTAAGGCCACTGTAATTTGTGATCTCAAGCAGTTGATCCTCTACTTATTCACCTGGCTTATTCACAAATAGGTCATGGATCTGTTCCTTCCCAGTTCAGAGGTCTTTTGTGGTTGGGAAGTTATGCTGCCTCTTTTGAAAGCTGACACAGGTGATCATGCTCCAGCTGGGAGAAAGAAGACCCCGACTCAGTTTCTTTCAAAATCTCTGCTAATGTTTGAAATATGTCAAAAATCCCAACGTTCACTCATCGTCCCGTAATTCCAGTTTGGCTTTGAATGCAGCCACTTTTTCTGCCAGCTTGAACACACTGGTCCTTTTCCCTATAGTGATAGATTGAGTTCACTGAGAAGGTTGAATATGTCACACAAGTAAGCAAGGTTTGCAACCCATTCTGTGTCACTGAAATGTTTTGCCAGTGGTGACTGTTTTTCTAAAAGAAATCTCTGGAGCAGCTCTTGTAACTCAAAAACTCTGGCCAGTGATCCACCTTTAGAAAACTATCTGTGTATAAGAGAAGACATATAAGCTCTGCGTCCACCTCCTCACACAGCTATGTGAACAGAAGTGAGTTAAGGGCATGTACCTTAATATGGTTAACAATTTTAATCACATCCTACAAAACACTGTTAAGCTCAGGTGGCATTTTTCGGCTAGCCAGCGTTTCTCTATGGATGACACCATGTGAAGACTCACAGTCAGAGGCGACCTCTTTGACCTGATTAGTGAAGCCAAACAGTCGTCCAGTCACGGCAGCCACTCCATTCGGGCACATACTGACACAAAATGACCAATTCAGTTTCCCGATAAGTAGCCAATGACTGGAATAGTTCTGCAGTTGTGGTGTTGGCTGGCAACAAAAGTGCACATAACCTTGTTATGCACACCCTCCTGAAAATATTGCATGAAGACAAGCTTTGTTGCCTTGTTGTCAACACCGGTAGACTTGTCAACATCGATTACATGCCACAGCGACTCATTAATCCTCCCTAATAATTGTGCCTCAGGATCCTCTGCTGTTTCATCAGTTCATCTAGTTATGGTGTTAGTCAAAAGAGGAACACGTGTCACCTTTTGAACTGAAGCCTCTCCTAAAAGTTCAGGACAATGTCCTTAAGCGGCGGGCAGGATCAGCTCTTCACCAACAGGAAAGGGCTTCTTAGCTTTAGAGATGCTGTCAGCCACTAAGAATGATGCTCTCAGTGCAGACACATTTGATGAAGTGGCGGCCTTCAATAATTGCTTCTGTTTTTTGTATTCATGTCTTTTTTCTTTTGGAAAACTCCAAAGACATGTCTTCTAATGCACAGTGCTTGGTCTCCAAGTGGCAAAGCATTTTCGAAAGTTTCATGGCTTGGTTGGATAGCCAGTGTCTCCACATATGATACAAAGCGAGCTTGGAGAATATGAAGCACCTGATGCAATGAACCCATAATTTAAGTGGAACTCAGTTTTTCTTTTATATGCAGCTTTCTTTTTGCTGACAGTCTTAAGAGTTTTCTGCTGTCTTATCATTGAATCTTGCCCACTTTTCAAAGAAACTCTCCAGTGATGTTTGGTTTCCACT
Organism: Bubalus bubalis; assembly: GCF_019923935.1. Lineage (NCBI taxonomy): Eukaryota > Metazoa > Chordata > Mammalia > Artiodactyla > Bovidae > Bubalus > Bubalus bubalis. The sequence goes on from NC_059176.1 coordinate 64,316,055, forward strand.
CATGTTGGCTAGGGTTAGCATGTGGGTTTACCAAAGCTGTGACTAAGACAAGTGTGTAGAGCAGGAAAGAGGGCACAGACAGAAGTGGCAAATAAAATAATGAACAGGCCACGCACAGACTAAAATAAATATCAGATTCTGACTTAAATCCTGCCACCAGATACAGCTGTGCAGTTGAAGTGCATCAGCTCACTTATCACTAGAAAGCCTACCACCAGATGTAGCTTAATTGTCACTTGCCACTCACTGCTGGGTTTTGATGAGTCTGCAAGCAGCTGACTTATTATGGCTCTGTGCAGTCAAACCTCTCTGCTAATGATAATTTGTATTTGCAGCCCCTCCCCAGTTGTAGGCATCACCACCTCAACTCCACCTCAGATTATCAGGCTTACGACTCTCATAAGCAGTGTGCAACCTAGATCCTTTGCATGCCCAATTCACAGTAGGGTTTGCTCTGTGAGAATCTAAAGCTGCCGGTGATCTAACAGGAAGTGGAGATGAGTGGCAATGCGAGAAATGAGGAGTGGCTGCAAATACAGAAGGAAGACAGAGGAAGCTTCCCTGCTCATCTCCTGCAGTGCAGCCTGGTTCCTAACTGACCACGGCCTGATGACAGTAACGGCTCCTGGCCCAGGCATTGGGGACCTCTGCTGTACATTACAGCTCCACATCTTATTTATTTTATAAGTGACCGTTTGTAACTTCAGGTCCCCTTCGCTCATTTGCCCCCCACCTCCACCCACCCTTCCAATCTCTAACAAACACCAATCTGTTTTCTGCATCCATGAGCTTGGTGTTTTTGTTATTTTCTTTATCCATTCATCCATCAACACACACTTAGTTTCTATAAACTGCACAGCAAAGGAATCAAGTAGTAAAATGCAAAGATAATCCACAAAATGGGAGAAAATATTTGAAAGCCACATATCTGACGAGAGGTTAATATCCAAGACATATAACGAATTCACATAAATTCTATAGCAAAGAATCCTCCCAAGTCAAAAAAACAAAAAGCTGATTAAAAAATGGGCAGAAGATCTGAACAGACATTTTTCCAAAGACATACAGATGGCCAGCTGGTAATACTAAAAGATACTCAACATCATTAGTCATCAGGGAAATGCAAGTCAAAACCACAATGAGATATTACCTCATACCTATTATATCGGCAGTTTATCAAAAAGACAAGAAATAACAAGTCTCAATGAGGATGTGGAGAAAATGGAATCCTTGTGCACTGCTGGCAGGAATATAAGTGAGTGCAGTCTCTATAGAAACCAGTATGGAGGGCCTCAAAAAAATTAAAACTAGAACTATTACATGAAACAGCAGTTTCACTTCTGGCTATTTATCCAATGGAAATAAAAACACTAACTTGAAAAGATATATACTCCCCTATGTTCATTGCAACATTATTCACAATAGTCAAGACATGGAAGCAACCTAAGTGTCTATTAAACAGATTAATGGATAAAGAAAATATGACTTTTCTATAGATACAGATATTATTATTCAGTCATTAAAAAAAAAAAAGATGAAATCTTGTCACTTGTGACAACGTGAATGGACCTTGAGGGTAGTATGCTAAGTGAAATAAGTCAGATAAAGAGAAATACCATATGATCTCTCTGACATGTGGAATCTAAATAAATAAATAAAGCTTCCCAGTGGTGCTAGTGGTAAAGAATCCTCTTGCCAATGCAGGAAATCAAGAAAAGTGGGTTGGATCACTGAGCTGGGAATCCCCTGGAGTAGGAAATGGCTACCCACTCTAGTATTCTTGCCTGGAAAATTCCATAGACACAGGAGCCAGGCAGGCTACAGTCCATAGGGTTGCAAAGAGTCGAAAAAGACTGAGCATACACACATACAAAAACAACAACAAATTCATAGATACAGAGAACAGACTGGTGTTTGCCAGTAACAGGGGGTGGCGTGTGGGCAAAACAGGTGAATGCACAGTACAGTGACTGTATATTCATGGGATGTAATGTACAGTACAATGACTATAGTTAACAATACTGTATTGTACATTGTTCCCATTGCTAAGGGATAATCTTAAAAGTTCTCATCACACACACAAAAAACCTATGTGAGGACATGCATATTAACTAGACTTATTGGGATGATCATTTTACACTGTATACAAATCTTGAATCATTATGTTGCTCACCTGAAACTAATATGGGCTTCCCTACTAGCTCAGCTGAAAGAATCAACCTGTAATGCAGGAGATCCAGTTTGATTCCTGCGTCGGGAAGATTCCCGCTACCCACTCCAGTATTCTTGGGCTTCCCTGGTGGTTCAGATGGTAAAGAATCTGCCTGCAATGCAGGAGACCTGAGTTCGATCCCTGGATTGGGAAGATCCCCTGGAGAAGGGCATGGCAACCCACTCCAGTATTCTTGCCTGGAGAATCCCATGGACAGAGGAGCCTGGTGGGCTACAGTCCATCATGGGGTCACAAAGAGTCGGACACAACTGAGTCTAAGCATAGCTCAGCTTCAAATATGACTTTCTCCAGCAAGGTTAGGTCCTCCTGAGATACCTAGACTCAGTCTTCTAGAATTACTGTCCTCTTACAGAATATGTCACAACTGTACTTTAAATGATCTGTGCAATGATTTCTAAGACTCCTACTTTAAAGAGGAGTCTAGTTCATCACTTCTTCCCCAGCTCCTAGCACAATGCCAGGTACACAGTAGGCATTAAATATTTATTGAATGTTTTGATGGCTGAATATTGTTTCAGTCAAGTTCTCAGAGATCTATTAACTTCATTCATTTAGTGTTCATTAGTAATACGTATGTCTGAAATAATCCTAAAATCAGCTACAAAGTTCATTTTAGTACTATTTTGATCTCAAAAAAACTTTCAACTGCTGTGTAACTTTTAGCTTCTGAATTTTAAAATACAATAAAACTTTCATGTCAAAAAATAAATGTTATACATAGCAGTACTATCCACAGTAGGGCTTGAGTTCTGAGCTCATTCAATCTTTGCTGTGTTACCTAACAGTGTGCTCAGTGTGCTGGAGCTGCACACGTTGAGTCACAATAAAGGGCAAATTAAAACTACCCTGAAGGGAAAAAAAAGTCTGATCAGGGCTATAAGGAAGCTCGAGAGCCAGTAGTTAGCTTCCTTCCTTTCAGCATTTTTTTCTTCCGACTGTAAGGTCAAAGTCTATAAAGAGGAATTTCTATATCCAGCTCCTTCCTCCTTTCCTTCCAGGTACTGCTGAACAAAGTTATGCTGGAAGGCAGATGATAGACTGTCTGGTGGCCATATTAACAACATGTAGGTCTCAATTTCCCTGTAGTCACAAAAATGGTATCTGCTGTCATTCACGGCATAACCTGCTCTCTCTCTGTATTATCAACACCGCCTGATTTAAGGGCTGAGACACAGTCTCCTGGGCAGTGATTCTGGACTTCAGTCACAGAGTGAACTCACTGGGGCACTAGGAAAGATGCCTGAGTCCTGGGCACCAAGTAAGTCAGAGTTGCTGCAGGGGGGCTTGAACATTTTTCCAATGATCAAGTACTCTTCTATACAGGGTAGAAACTCAATTAAGACTGAGTCAGGGTTTTATGGGGGCTTCCCTAGTACCCCAGCTGGTAAAGAATCTGCCTGCAACGCAGGAGACCCTGGTTTGATCCCTGGGCTGGGAAGATCCCCTGGAGGAAGGCATGGCAACAAACTCCAGTGTTCTTGCCTGGAGAATCCCCATGGACAGAGGAGCCTAGCCTAGCAGGATCAAAGGGTTGCAAAGAGTCGAACACGACTGAGCGACTAAGAACAGCAGGGTTTTATGAACTAAAAAAATCATAAACGCTGATCTGGAATTACTTCATTTATCTGTTGTAAAATTAGTGTTTCCATTTGTGTGAATTTGATATCACCTAATTAAATGCAAAGTAAAGTATGTCTGGTGAAATCTAATCAAGTTTAATTTGCTAAAAATATTATGCAATCTAAACTGCTAAATCAGTGAAAAGTTATAGTTTAAGAATTATCAAATTTGAGATCACCAACACAATAAATCAATTTAGAATTATCTAGTAGCACATTCTCTATGCCATGTTCCCTGGTTGTGATACAATTACCTCTCGGTAATCTTGCAAACTGTTGCAACCTGAACAAAGGATTTCAAGTGAAAAATAAATGACCAGAGAAAAGGAAAAGCTAGGAAAAGTTAGGACACAACTCAGATACCAACTTCTGTTAAGCTCGCAGACCTTCATGTCTTGGTTGAAGCAACATTTAGCAACACACTGAGCTGCATGGGGCTGACGATGCTGTGAGACTGAACATGTCCTGCACAACTTCACAGATTTATTCATTTATTTTATTCTTTTTGGAATTCAAAACTGCCTGATTCTGTAGTCAGTATACTTTATAAAACTGAACTTACAATTTACATTCATACTGGTAAAATATCCCTGTCAACAGTTTTTGTTTTTTTTTTTTTTACACTGGAGTCCCATTGCTATGAAACCTGAAAATCACTGGCCCAGATAACTCATAAAGCCTCTATGCAATTCCAGAACCCAAGAGTGCTAGCGGATGTCAGGTAGCGATCTGGGTTTCCAAGGAGGAGGCAGCAATTATTTAGGCAAAATGTACCAATAAAGTCTCATAACACAAGTTTTTTTTTTTGTCCATGCCATATGGATCATGGGATTTTAGTTCTCTGACCAGAGAACGTATAGTCCAAACCCCTTGACTGCCATGGAATCCCCCAGGGCACATGTATTGTCAAAAGTGTGAAATGTCTGAAGACAAAAAGAGTATGCAAAAATAAAGTTGGTAGTTGTATTGAAGTTTAGGTATTATAAGCTGTTGTCCAAACTTTGTGATGTTATTTGTTTTTATAATAAATCAGGAAGAAATCATGAGAGAATTGAAAGATCAGAAGTTGCTAATGTATCATACCACTTAATATGTCTGAATATAACTGGTTTCTAGTTAAGATTAAGTTATGTATTTTAAGGATAAAGAGAAATTAAATTTTTTTAATTGGAAATTATACATACAAAAATATGTAGTAGCCTTCAAAGTAGTTTTTTTAGGAAGAGTAATTCCAAGTAAAGTACCATTGTTCCACACTCCTGTTGAAATCCCTTTGGAAACTGCTTGCAGTCCTGCACATATTCCTTTGAAAATACAGTTAGATACTATACTTCCTGGGTGGGTTTGGTTTAAAAAAAACATAAGTTTTTAAAAACTTATCCTGTATAATTTGCAGCCTGGCTCTTAGTAGTATAAAACTTCTATTTTTTTCTAATTTAAGCAAATGTTTAGTAAGAATGTTCTTTTAAGAATTTGTATTTCCTGAAAAGCCTTACATAGAACAAGAGAAAGAAGTCTTTAGGGCTACCAATGTGACTATTAACACTGATCCACACTATTTCAGTGCCTTCTCTATCATGCATGATGGTTCTCAATTTATAATACATCTTTTCACTCTCCTACCCCTGCCAAATCTTTAAGGCTTTTTCCTAAAGGGCGTTTCTGATTACAACATCATCAGAACTGCTGGCCAAAGGGGTATATTCTTTAAAGGAAAAATAGGCACATGTTCACATAGATAATAATTGTGTAGTCCCTCCATTAAACAATATTTTGCTTTGGGATTTCTCTGGTGGGCCAGGGGTTAAGAGTGTGAGTTCCCACTGAAGGGGGCATAAGTTTGATTGCTGGTCTGGGAACTAAGATCCCATGTGGTGTTTGGTGTCGCTAAAACAATAAATAAATAAATAAATTTGCCTTTTTCTGAACACAGGGAAGCCTGGCATGCTGCATCCACGTGGTTGCAAAGAGTTGGATACAACTTAGCAACTGAACACCACCACCATACACACACAAATTCCTGACAAGTCAGTCTCTCTTGGAGCCCCTTCTCCCTCTCTGGAAATTCCTTCTCAGACATCCTTGCTCAGTTCTTCTCCTGCTACAGTCATTTCTGGGTAGAAACTGGTTCTAGGACCCCTCAGGGGTACCAAAATCGGTAGATGCTTAAGTCCCTTATTTGCATATAATCCAGGCACATCCAACATTTGTTGGATCAGAGAGAAAACAGGGGAATTTCAGAAAAATACGTACTTCTGCTTCACTGACTACTCAAAAGCCTTTGACTGTGGAAAATTCTTAAAGGGATGGCAATACCAGACCATCTTACCTGTCTCCTGAGAAACTTGTATGCAGGTCAAGAAGCAACAGTTAGAACTGGACATGGAACAACAGTCTGGTTCAATATTGGGGAAAGGAGTATGTCAAGGCTGTATATTGTCACTCTGCTCATTTAACTTATATGCAGAGTACATCATTCAAAATGCCAGGATGGATGAAGCATAGGCTGCAATCAAGATTGCCAAGGGAAATGTCAACAACCTCGAATATGCAGATGACACCACTCTAATGGCAGAAAGTGAAAAGGAATTAAGGAGTCTCTTGATGAGGGTGAAAGAGGAGAGTGAAAAAGCTGGCTTAAAACTCAACACTGAAAAAACTAAGATCATGGCATCCGGTCCCATCACTTCATGGCACACAGAAAGGGAAAAAGTGGAAGCAGTGACAAACTTTATTTTCTTGGGATCCAAAATCACTGCAGATGGTAACGGCAGGCATGAATATAAAAGACACCTGCTCCATGGAAGAAAAGCTATGACAAACCTAGACAGAGTATTAAAATGCAGAGACATCACTTTGCCAACAAAGGTCCATCTAGTCAAAGCTATGGTTTTTCCAGTAATCATGTATGGATGAGAGAACTGGACCATAAAGGCTAAGCTTCGAAGAATTGATGCTTTTGAACTGTGGTGTTGGAGAAGACTCTTGAGAGTCCCTTGGACTACAAGGAAATCAAACCAGTCAATCCTAAAGGAAATCAATCCTGAATATTCATTGGAAGGACTGATACTGAAGCTAAAGCTTCAAGACTTTGGCTACTTGATGCAAAGAGCTGACTCATTTGAAAGGATCCTGATGATGGGAAAGATGGAAGGCAAAAGAAGAGGGAGGCAGAGGATGAGATGGTTAGATAGCATCACTGACCCAATGGACATGTATTTGAGCAAACTCTGGGAAATAGTGAAGGACATGGAAGCCTGGTGTGTTGCAGTCCATGGGGTCTCGAAGAGTCGGACACAACTTAGCTACTGAAGAACAATAACAACAATGCACATCCTCTCCTATATTTTAAATCACCTCTGGCTTACTTAGAATATATTATACAATATAAATGCTATGTAAATAGTTGCTAAGCTGGTGGCAAGTTCAAGTTTTGCTTTTTGTAACTTCCTGGAACTTTTTTCTTTTTACAAATATTTTTGACTGGAGGTTGGCTGAAACTACAGAAGCAGAACCCATGAATACAACAGAGAGCTGATTGTAGTCTCCTTAATGTTTCACAGTCTCTCAATATCTTGAATTAACATCTCCACACTAACAACTCCAGAATCCACAATTAGGTTTAGCTCTCTTCTAGGGTCTACTCTCAAATATCTAAATTCCAGTGGAGAACTCCACTTGGAATTTCCACAGCACCTTCAGCACAAACTCAACTCACTCTATGGTCTCTCAAAGTTGCCATCTCAGTATATGGCACCTGTATCTCCTAGTCACCCAAGCAAGAAACCTGGCTATCTTTCCAGACCCTCTCTCACCTCACTTCTTTCCACCCTTATGGCCACTGTTACAGTACACCACTCCTACCCTGGACAACCACAACAGAGTCCTTGTTAAGTAGTTGTTTCCCGACACGCACTTCCTTCTGAAAAACATCTCCACTTTGATTCGGATAAAGTACAAATTCCTGAACATGGCTTAGCATGCCCTTCAAGATCTGACTGTTGGGGTCTTGTTAGGTCTGTGCCCCACAAATTTAGCTCCAGGTTTTCTCTGAGGGCCTCAGAAACTCTGTGCACTTTAAGGATTACTTTTCTTGGCCCATTCTCCCTAAAATCATACTTAGCCTTTCCCCTCCCACTCTCAACCTTCAAGGAGGAAACCTCCAGTCTTGGGGAGCCTACCACATATCCAAGTCAGGATTAAGGGCCTTGGCCAAGTGCTCCCTCAGGCTATATATAGTATTTGTCTCACTGAATTGTCTGCAATAATTTTCTAATTTGGTTTCCCCACACTTGACTATGAGCTTCCCTGGATAGGCCTGAGTCCAGTTTGCCTACCTAAGCCAATAAACAGCTCATGTAGAAGGCAGAAAAATGAATATTCTTGATGAATGATAATGTACAATAAAATAGCAGGATATCAATTTGAAATGTTTGCAGTGATCCCCATCTGCCACAAAACATCTTAATGTATTTTATTACATAAAAGTAGTTGATATGTTGAAATACATACTTTCTTTATACAATTAGATAGGCATTTCTTGAGGACACTGGTGGTAGCCAAACGTCTGCTGTACTGGGTGACTAAGTTTAAGATAATGTCAACTCTTGCCTGGACTACCACAAATCTTTCACATCTGCAGTAACCTCACTCTCAGCTAGTCTTCTCCACTGAGCAGCCAGTGATCTTTTCAAAACATAAATAGATCTTCCCGACCACCTGCTACAAGGTCCTGCAAGATATGCAGCCTGTCGTACACCCTCCACTCCCATAACCAACTTCATTATCAATCAGTTTCCCTGCCTGACTAGCTGGCCTTCTTTCTTGCAGTTCCTAGCAACGGCAAAGATTATTCCAGTCAGAGACTTCGGACTTTGATTTCCCCCCGCCCCCGCCCCCACCTCGATCTTAGCATGGCTGAGTCTTCCTCACTCAGATGGCGAGTCAAATATCACTTCCTCAGAGACCCTTCCTAGCTAAAAGAGCCATCACGTCCAAGCCAAGCTCGACCCCATCCCTATCTAGTAAATAATTTCGTGTCTGTCAGTCTCTTTGCTAAAGAGTCGGACACGACTGAGCGACTGATCTGATCTGATCTGAAAGCTTCACGAGGGCAAAGGATTACATGTATCTTGTTCGCTGTTGTCTCCCTGACGGCTAGGACACTGCCCAGCTTAGGGTAAATACCTGGTAAGTGAAAAAACGCACTTAATAAACACGGCCATCTCCCACATTTTCCACTCTTTTCCCTTTCATTCGCAGGAATTCTCAAGGGCCGCTGTCCTCGCAGGAAAGCCCTTGAAGCGTCACCGCCAAGCCACAGTGTCCTCTTCCGCGTGAGGCGAGGCGCGCCCAGCCGGGAGCTAACGGCGCCTCAGGCCCTGGAGCGCAGCCTAGGAGCCGGCGCTCGCGTCTGAAAAGCACCGACGGCGGCGGGACGAGGAGCGCCTCTCCTCGCTTCCTGGGGACTGACACCTCCTCAGTCCTAAGCCTCGAAACAGCCTCTCATCGGCCGCACAGCCGCTTCCCCCGTCGCCGAGCGTAGCGACCTCTTCCAGTTACCTGCTGGAGATCTGCCTCAAGCCACGCCGCCTCCGCTTTGCCGTTCGAGCAAACGCCGGCCCCTTCCGGGCCACCGTAGTTCACAGAAAGTACAGGGCGCTGCCTCCTCCCGCTTGCGCAGAGGTCCTGTTCGGTATATAGTGTTTCTTAGCAACCGCGTGGAGTCCCTCCGCCAGGGGCGGAGCGTCCGAAGCCGCGAAGTTGGGGCGGGGAGGGGGGGGGGGGAAGTGAATGTGACCAATCAGAGGCGACTCCTAGCCTCGCTCGGCACGCCTCCTCTAACTGTCGCGAATACGCAGGCCGCTTTACGGCAGGCAAGGGGTGGGGGCCGCTGGGGTAAGGAGGAGAGAAGGAAGCAACCAACCAACCAAGTCCCCCCCACCCCCCACCGCCCCCACCCACCTCAGACCTGGTTTACGGCTCCGGGCTCCGGCTCCAGTGCGGCCGCTGATTGGCTGCTGAGGGCTTGGTCCCGTCCCAGTGACCCCAAAGTGCTGGAGGGAGGGGGCGGGGGTGGCCCGGTGCAAAGTGCATCCCGAAAGCCCCCTGCCTGGCGCCCCGGCGGTAGGCACTACGGGCTCCGTGAGAGCCGGGCCCTCGCCGCCCCGAGCCCTCCCGGGCCCCTCAGTGGCCGGGCGCCCCCGGCCAGGAGCGCGGCAGCCCCCTGCCCCGAGCGCTCGGACCGGGGCTGCCCCCCGCCCGCGCCGGGACTTCCTCCCTGCACCCCTGCCCCAGGACGCCCGGCGGCCACCGCCGCCGCCTCCGCCCGGCCGGGCCATCTGGATGCTGGCAGGCTGGGGCCGGGAGGCGCCGCGGAGGAGCAGGGACAGCCGGGTCCGGCCCTGCCCGGGCTGTTTCCTCAATGGAGAAGTTGGTGAGTGTGGAGGCGGCTGGAAGAAGGAAGGGAGGCAGCAGCTGAGGAGACAGGTAAAAGTCGGTTACCCCCGCTGAGGGGAAGGGGCCGGTCCGGGACGGAGGGGAAGCCTGCCGCTTCCTGCCGGCCCGCCCCGCTCTCTGCCCCGGGGCCCCCTCCGCCCCGGCCCCGGGGCTCTGCCCCGCTCACGGGTCTCTGATTTCCAGGTGTGAGCTGGCTGGGGGGCGAGCGACGGCAGGAGAGGGTCTGCCCACCCGCCCGAGCAGCCGCGAAGCTCTGACCAGCTTCCACCGTCAAGGTAACGAGCCAGCCCTCCCCTCCCCCATTGTTTATTCCTGGCCCCTACCTCATTAATCGGTGCTTTCTCTTCTGGATAGTTACCTGGCAATGCACCCCTTTTCTGGCTTCTAGCTTTCCAGCAAAAACAAAAACGCTGCCCGTGCCCCAGTCTTTAACATTTTAATAACTTCTCTTTCCCAGGACCTTTTTTCCGCCTTTCCCTCTGAACAGTGTGTTTCCATGTGTTGCATTTGTCTTTTGGTACACTCCACCATTTACCCTACTCAGAGACTTTGAGACCTTTTTGTAGCTCCCCCAGCCCCTCTTATTCTCATAGGAATTGCCCAATTCCTTATTAATTGCTTGTTAATTCTGGATGACTCTGCTTTTTAATTAAACCACAATTTTCTGTTTTCCCCTCTTCTTTGCTATCATTCCTCTACCTCCATCAGATTATCTTTTGAGTTACCTCACAAGAGTTCGTGAAGGAAGGTTCAGTAATAGCTTGAAATTTGTGAGTTTCAGAAAATAATGTGATTTTTTTTCCTATAGCAAAAAGTGAATCTGTGTACCTTAATAATGTGAATGATATGAAAGCAATACTCTACTGAAGCACTTATGTATAATTAACTCTGGGCTTTTGTGTGTTTCCGTGTGACAGATATGTAAGGGCTATGAAACTCTTATAAAAAGATAAATCATATTTGTTATATCTCAGATTTTCTAGTACTTATAAAACTTTATGCAATATCTTGTTAATCATTTGACGCTCAGGAATTTAAAAACAAAAGTTGCATACAGTTGGACATGACTGAAGGGACTGAGTATGCACACATGAGAAGTCTGATGTAACTGAAAGAGCAAGAACTTTAGGATAAAATAACACTGGTAGAAAACACAGCTTCAACACTCAACACTAAAAGCTTTTTACTTTGTTTCTTTCTCTATTTTTTTATTTAGAAAACCATTTATTTTTCTTAGCTAGAATTTTTTGTTGTATAAAATAGAGAAGCTAAATCCTATATTTTAGGGCAGAGGTAAATTTTAGAATGTGTGTAATGTTTCACATATATGAAATAATAAATGGAAACATGTAACTTGTTAAGAGGGGACTTTGACTATGGGAATAAGTGCATAGTTGCATCAAAGCTCACCAAATTGTACTTTTTAAATATGTAAAATTTATTGTACATTGAGAAATGTTATACTAATAAAGCTACAAAACATCAAAAAAAAAAGGGCAAAAGAATATTTTGGTATGTTTAGAACGTAGGGTTTTATTTTGGCACTTTTCATAAGATTTCTTATTTTGAAACCCTTACAGAGAATTTGTTAGATTGAAATTTAAGCATCTGCATTTTGTTGCCACCTTTTAAAATGCACTAAAGGTAAGTTTAGGACATTCATGTAAGTCCTAAAGAGGGGATATGAACAGGGAAATCATGTTAGAGTTAATTCAGAAATGAGCCAAGTGAAAAACTTCTCTAACATCCAATAACAGGAGTATAAAGTCGCTTGTTAATCTCAGAGTTATTTTATTATCACAGATTTTTTAGGGAATTTTACATGCAAAGAAGTGCTTAAAATAGCAAAAGTTGTTAGGAAATCTTTGACTTGTTCTCTTCCTCTGGACTTTCTGCCTTCCGGATAAAGAAATGAATCTCTTACCTGATTCTTCTAATTGTCAAGGTGCAGCTAAAGATACTTTTAAAGGGCTTTGAGGGTTTGCGTAATCTTGAGACCTGGAACTGGATACCAAAATGAGAATGTATGCTACTGAATGGGGTTTAGAATCAGTATTGACTAATGACTATTCCACAGTGAACATTTAGGGCACCTTTTGTACGTACACGTAGAGTGCATGTATGGTCAGCCATGTCCCATGTCCGGCTCATTGTGACATGATTAACTGCAGCCCACCAGGCTCCTCTGTCCATGAAATTTTCCAAGCAAGAACACTGGAGTGGATTGCCATTTCCTCCTCAAGGGGATCTTCCCCACCCAGGGATCGAGCCCACATCTCTTGTGTGTCCCATATTGGCAAGCAGATTCTTCACCAACTGGGAACCTGGGAAGCTCCCTCTGTACATGTAGGGTTCACTGCATTTCAGTAAAAGCTAGGTAGAAGGCAATTTTCATTATTTAAATATGTGAATCGCCAGAGAAATGCCTAATGATTACTTTAGACCTTTTAAAAAATTGCTAAAATACTTGAAGCATGTTTTTAAGGTAAAGATGAATTGCGTGTATTTTCTGTTCAGGCCTTCTTAGTTAAATATTTTTCTGCTTTAGATTGAACTCTAGCATGTTTTCATTTCTGAGGGGTTTTATCACCTGTGCTGAGTCAAGTATGTAAGGTAAAGAGAGACCACTACTTTCCTCTCTGTTCTTTCTGATTTCTTAACTATTTCATTGATCCTCTCAGCTTTTAATGGTTTTTCTAAGATTATGGAGTATATATAAATTGTCAACATCTGTTCTTAATGTTAGCATGATTGAGAGTATTTGGTCTAGATTATGCCAAACATTTAATGTGAATACTGTATTACCAAAAAAGCCTGTTGATTGATTTATATTCTTCAGTCTGGTAGTTAACTTTTTGTTAATTCTATTGTCAGACACATGGTTTTGAAAAGAAAAAATATAAACACCCAGCTTTTTTGGTAACCAAGTAAGATTTATAACCCCATAGGGAGAATCACTGATTTTAATTGAAGTGATGCATTTTGAGTATGCTGTGGCCAGTACTGACTGTCTTCATACCTAAAGTGATGCCATTCACAATTATATTATGACACATACAAATACCACTTTATTTTGTTCACATTTAACTTTGATAACACAGAAGTACATATGATTCCTAAAAAGTCTGTAAAATCAGGTCGTTTCTGTAAGCATATCTAATACCTGACTTTCAGCCTTTTCACTTCATCTTCAACAGAAAGTATGCCCTACGTAGAAGACTTATCTCCTTTCTCATAAACTTAGGTACTGATATGAGGCTGCTAAGATGGTAAGGCCAGACATAGGTTAAAAAGATAAAGTTGACAAGATTTCATCATATATGATACTTGTGATTTACACTTTAAATTGACTTGAAGTAAGTGAACTACAAAATTTCCTCTGTTGCCTTGTCTACATTCCATGAAAATTGTTGGTCTTTCTGTCAGAACTTAGGAAGCTTGTAGAAAAGTTGTACATGATTATAAATACTTGTTATATGGAGGCCCAGTAATTTGGAGGAAATATGAATACCCTCACTTGTTTTAAAACAGAAACACTGTGGTACTCAGCCAAGTGATCCTAAAATAACACTTCTACTTCGTTTTGGGTTCCAGGCTCTTGGTTATATGAGTCGACCTCATCAACATCCATCGCAGCCATGTTACATGCTTTGGGCATTGTAGTATTTCTGCATCTATCTTCCCTCTTGGGATTTGTGAGCTAGTCATGTTTTTTGGTGTTTTTTTTTTTCCCCTTAGATCCAGTATCCTTGGAGTTACTGATTTTATTTCCTTACAGCCTGTATCTCTGTTTATTCTGCAAAGAAATGCTTATTTCTTTTTTTGAGTAGCAAGCTGTTACCTTGTTTCCAGTTCGTGTGAAATCTGAAAGCACAGTTCTAATTTGTGTCCCTTAATCAAAAAATGTGTGGCCTTTCAGTGAAAGTAATATGCAAAAGCTATTAATGACTAATCATTTATGCCAAAGGAAACTGGGGACATGTGGGCAAATTTGGTGCAAGTTATGTAATTTTAGACAGATCTTAAATATATTTTGCTTTATAGCTATTTTATTCTTTATTCTATGAATATAGATTTCTTTTAATTATATGAAGCAAGAAGGTTTGGTTTTAACTTAATGAGGTTCACTTGATATCTGTATGGAAATAAGATGGCATGTAATTCCTAAATTTGTAGTTTCTAATATGGTCAACATTGTGAAAGCTTGGAGGCCTAGATTGTTTTCTTTTTTAAGTGTAAAGTAGAAAAGATGAATTTGCAAAATTTAAACACTATTAACATTGGGCAGTAAAATCTTTTATAAAAGTGATATACATTGGGAAGCAGTTCATTTTGATACATAATTCTAAAGTCTTCCTTGTTAGTATGTTTTTGTTTTTTTTTTTTTCCTTTTCTGACTGAAACCTAGAATGGAATTTCTAAAGATTGCACCCTCAGAGTTTTAGTCATTCTGAGTCAACTTGCATTGTACATATGTTTACTTAGAAAATTGACTCCTTCACCATTTTGTTTTATATGTGACTCCATGAGCTATCAGATTTTCAGACTTGCACTTTTTGAGGGGAAATAGATTTTTTTCTGTCTTATCTCTGTACTTCTGCTGTAGTTTTTAATGGTAACTTTACCACTGAATATTACGTTAACTTTCTGAGTTCAGTAGCCTTTTTCCCTTTACTTACACATACATGGATGCTTCTACTCTATTAAATGCAAACTCATAAAATTACACCGCGATGAAATTAAGTTGCTTGATGCTTTGGACTATTAGGATATTTTGGTAATAAGTCTTTGGCCTTCATAATTTAAGAGGACAGGAGTCGTGTGTGCATGGTGTGTGTGTGTGTGTTTTTTCGCATAAAGACTGAAGCACAAAGTGCTTTTTTTGCTTTAAACCTGTGTTTTTTATTTCTAGAGCTTGGTATGGTCAGAATAAAGAAAAATGATCCTAACCATTCTACAAGTATTTGATTCATTTGGAGTATGCGAAAACTCTGTAAGTTCTCTCCAGGGATAATACCAGTGGCCAAAGACTCATAGTATGCCAGGCACTATAAGGTACTCAGTAGACTTTCGTTTGTCTGATTGGAGTAGATGGTGTGGGATTATCACGAGTTGTTTGTGCATCTTGCTTATAGAGAGGAATAATTGAGTCACTTCGACCTTTAACACAAAACCTTTCTTGATATTATTAATAAATTAATGCCATTTAATATTCTTTTCAACCTCCACCTCACTTGCCGTCCCCCACCATTTCTGCTGCCTTCATGGAAGTGGTGATGGGTGTATGGAAGGCAACGATGACAAAAACAAGGACTCTTAAAGGCTCAAGACTGTGAAAAGTCATCTTCACTTTTCTTAGGAGGACAGGGGTTACCGAGGAAATACTTAGAAGTAAGGCATCCAGTGGTGTTCATTCTTGAAATGGAGGTGTGGATCACATGGAGAATAATGACATGTTCTGTGTGGAAATGCTGCAGGCTCATCATTGAAGACATTAGTTTGCATTTTTTATTTTAGTACAGTTTTATAGATGTGCAGAAAAATGTTGAAAGTGATACAGAATTCCCATGTATTACACACTCACCTTCCCCTAACGTCTTACATTAATAGACACATTTCTCACAGTTATTGAAACAGTATTGAATAGTTTTATTAACTAAAATCCATACTCTGTTCTGATTTCTTTAGCTTTTACCTAATAACTGTTCTCTGTTCTAGGATCCCATCCAGGATACTACATTCCATTTTAGTTGTCCTGTCTCTTTAGGCTCCTCTTCACTGTGACAGTTTCTCAGATTTCTTTGTTTCCTTGTTGTTGATGATCTTGACATTTTGAAGAGTTTCAGATATTTTGTAGATAGCCCCTCAATTGGAATCAGTCTGGTATTTTCCTCATGATTAGACTGTGGCTGTGGGTTTTGGGGAGAAAGAGCACAGGTAAATTGCCATTCTCATCATATCATGCTAACAACATGATTTTGATGGTGCTCTTGATATTGGCCATAATTATCTAGCTGATGCACTGTCTTTCAGGTTTCCCACTGAAAAGTTCATCCTCTTTGAAAAGTGGTTCATCATCTTTGAAAGGAAGTCACACTTAAGGAGAAAGGGGAGTTGTGTTCCACCTCCTTAAGGGTGAAGGGAGGGGGTGAATCTACACACATTATTCGGAATTTTGAACAAGAGATTTATTTCTTCTCCCCCTTTTAAAGTCAATCAGTTGTTCATTATCAATACAGACTTACTGATACTTAGGTGTAGTTTGGGATAGTATCTAATAGTACTTTGATTATCTTGTTTGATTTGTTCCACCATGGCTATTGAGAGCTCTTCTAGTTGGCTCCTGTATCCCCTTGACATCTTTGCATTTTTCTTGGAGTACTTCCTTCTCTTTTGGCACTGTAAGATGCTCTAGGCTCATCTTCTGTATTTCCTGCCCAGTTCCAGCATCAACCATTTCTGTAAGGATTGTTGTTCCTTTGCTGCTGCTGCTAAGTCGCTTCAGTCGTGTCCGACTCTGTGCAACCCCATAGACAGCAGCCCACCAGGCTCCCCCGTCCCTGGAATTCTCCAGGCAAGAACACTGGAGTGGGCTGCCATTTCCTTCTCCAGTGCATTAAAGTGAAAAGTGAAAGGAAAGTCGCTCAGTCATGTCCAACCCTCAGCGACCCCATGGACTGCAGCCTACCAGGCTCCTCCATCCATGGGATTCTCCAGGCAAGAGGACTGGAGTGGGGTGTCATTGCCTTCTCCTGTTCTGTTGCTAAATTGTGTCTATTTGTGACCCCATGGAGTGCAGCACGCCAGTCTCCTCTGTCCTCCGCCGTCTCCCAGAGTATGCTCAGATTCATGGCCATTGAATCGGTGATGCTGTCTAACCGTCTCATCCTCTGCCACCCTCTTCTCCTTTTACCTTCCATCTTTCCCAGCATTAGGGTCTTTTGCAGTAAGTTGGCTCTTTGCATCAGGTGGCCAAAGTATTGTAGCTTCAGCATCAGTCCTTCCAATGAATATTCAGAGTTGATTTCTTTTAGGATTGACTGGTTTGATTACCTTGCAGTCCAAGGGACTCTCAAGAACCTTCTCTAGCACCACAGTTCGAAAGCATCAGTTCTTCGGTGCTCAGCCTTCTTTATGGTCCAACTCTCACATCCATACAAGTTGTTGTTCAATCTCTAAGTTGTGTCCGACTCTTTGCGACCCCCTGGACTGCAACATGCCAGGCTTCCCTGTCCTTCACTATCTCCTGGGCTTTGCAGTTTTTATAGCTTGCTGTGTAGGAGTCCTGAACATGCCTAGTTTGTTTATTTAAAAGTGTTAGGCAGTTTTAAGCCAAATATTATTTATTTCCAAGTGCATGTTTGCAGAGTCTTTGGCTTCCTTGAAGAAATTTGACAGGGAAAAATAGATTGTGAAAAGAGATAAGGGTCAAAGTAGTCTGCACTAATTTGGGTTGGTTGAAAATTCTGGTCTGCAGCCGCCACCACCTGTGACTGCCACTTTTCCCCATAGCTCATCCAGGTGCTGGGCAGTGTGACCTTTCCTTGTTTAAGTGACAAAGGGCTTGGCACACCCACCCCACTAGAATGGGATGGCAGTTCTCCCAATGAGTAATTCCTGGACGGTTTCTGGTGTAATGTGTGGAAGTCACTTTGCATGTGTTCTTAACCCTAATGGAATTCATAGATCTAGGATTTAATGGATGTGGAGAAAGATCCCTTTTCTTTTAGTTGTAAAGAATTTTTTCAGGATTCATATGGAGAAGCCAGCAAGACTGTTGTTAATCTTTTGCCTAGTTTGGTGTATGCATAATGGCATAACAGTTTCAGAATTATTAACATGATGTCTTTTGCATATACAAAAAACAAGCATTTAAAGACAACCTCCTTTTAGTTGTCATAGATCCCATTTTGACCCTGGCTACCTACTGTATTGAGTGTACATGTATTTTCATTGTTTAGAAAGAGCAAGAAACTAATGATGTCACTTAAAAAGTAATTCAGTTCTGAAAATATATTCTGAATAGACCCCCCAAAAAATTTGTGTTTGCATCCAAATTCCAAGTATGAGATTTATTATTTTCTTTATTAAAAAAAAACTGCCTTTTTAGAAAAAAAATTTCGCCCAATAAATCATATCCTATACCACGTTGGAGATTAATGTAGATGTTGAGGTAATTTCTTCTAAGAATTGATTTGAGTTCGTTCCTTGCTCTGTAAGTTGTTGTAATGTGCTGAAATGTTAGCTCGTCAAAAGGTAGACTATTTAGGTAGCTATGGTTCTTTATTATTTTTAGAAAATTTTCCATGATTATTATTTCATTTGTTTTCAGGTTCAGAAAGAGTTCATTAACACCAGAATCTGGAGACACTCTAAGCCCTCACTCAACAATGCTGTATGTGCACAATGATTATTAGGCAATCCACATATCAGGAAAAGGGGCATTCTTTCATAAGGTAAGTGACTGAGTGACATAGGTTGTCTGTGCTGTTCTAGGGGAAAATCCATTTAGTTTTATTTCTCATTCAGATTACCTAATGTATACTAAACACGACACTTGCTAAAAGAAAATCTGGGTTTGTTTTGATATTGTTTAAATCTTTTTCCTTGTATAGATTGCCTTGTTTAAGTGCCAAGGTAATCATCCCAGTTTAAAAAAAAAAAAAAAATCTGTTAAAGGGGACTGTTTTGAGTATATGGTGGTAGTTTCTGTGAATTTCTTCTAATGGTCTTTACCTTCCCTTACAATGCTAAAAATAAGCAAAAACCTAGTCCAGAAGGATTCTTGGTTTTAAAATTTCTAAGGCAAGAGACTTAATTTTAATTTCAGTTGAAAAAGTAATTAAGTGGAAAGATAAGGGGAAATCATGTTTCTTAAGAAAACAAATTGTCAGGAAGTTTCTCATTTTCCAGTTTTTCTTGAAGAAACAGTTCTTTGTAGCAGTGGTCTGATATTTTTTAAATTACATTACTTTGTAATGATACTTAGGAGTTTGTATCAATAATAACCATTTTCTGTGTATAAACAAGGTAGGATATTTTGATTATACCATTGAGCTGTGATAACATGACCAAAGTTATGACTTAAGTTACCTTAAATTGACCTTTGTACCATCTATAGGGATAAGTCTTCCAAGGTAAATTATTATTGGTAACAAGATTGTCCCAAGATGTCTAACCTACATATGAGACCAGAATGTCTTTAAGGGACTTTCACATAATTTTTTTTTTTTTGAAATGGAAGCTACTCATTAGGAGGTGAGTCTAATCTAGTCCTTAAAGTTAGCCCAGGTGGAATGGCTTCTTAGAATTATGTTAGTTTAAGTTTCTGTGTGTATTTAAAAACTTAGAAATACACTAAAAGTTTTTGTATGCACACATGTAGGATATAACTTTTCATCAGTTCAATTTGAACTTTTCCTATTTGCATGAAGGAAAGCTCATTTTATATTGAGTTTGAGTACAGACCTCTTTTGACCTATTAGAAAGTATAGAAATTCAATATACTGCTTTTTACTTTTTTCATGTGGTTAATCAGCAGATTGTTTAGACTTCTTTTAAAATATTTTTTATGACATTACTACTTTGAATATTTGTAGAATAAAACTTCTGGAAAATGGAAATTAGAAAAGTGCCAAAGAAATATGGCAAGGAGTAGTAAATCTTGTTTCCTAAAGTGGAAAGGATAGATAGAGAAACAGAAATGAAGGAATGTAAATATAATCTGCACATTTTTTTCCCTCTAATTTGCTTAACCCCACCTACTTCCCCTTCCCCTCCCTCCAGCTTTCCACTCTTTCTGGGGCTAAAAGTAAAATATTATTGAAATATTTTTGGGAGACCAGCCTAAAGGTCTTCGCCTTTTAAATGTTAAACTGCTTCTCATAGTTGAAGGTCTTTAGTCTTCCTAGTCTATGAATTGTCCATTTGATACTCAGTGTTTACTTATTAATGTGTGATAGATTTGTTGAATAGTTTATAAATTAAATTTTCCATGTGCTTTAGGTAAATGTGAAATCCTAAAACAAGTGCTCATTTGCTTCCTCTGTTGTATCCATCTTCAGCTGCCCAGCATCCCCTTCCCTTTTATGTTGTATTCACTGATATTTACTCTGAGTTTACAAAAGGCTGTAAGAGGAAATTTCCTGTTTCAGCATTTTGGGACTATGCCTTACTTTCTTTCTGAAATCTTTTATAATCTTAGGGAAATTACTGAAAGTTCTGGTCAAAACAGATACATGTTAATTTGTTATGGTATGAATTGTCATCACTGAGGCTTACATGAATTAGCAATGGAAAATTCTGGGGTATTTAATGAACACACTGTCAGGTGTCAGGTATTCTAAATTTTATGTATTGTGCCTACCCTTCAAGGCTGATCCCTGTGACCTAATGAATCCTTTGTAAAAAAAAAAAAGTGGACTCAGCTAGGATGTTACACCACCATTGTCGAAGGAACCCTGAACTCCAGGAAGAGTTGCAGATTCAAGCTGCAGTGGCTGCTGGGGATGTTCACACAGTGCGGAAGATGTTAGAGCAAGGCTACTCTCCAAATGGTCGGGATGCCAATGGCTGGACCCTGCTTCATTTCTCTGCAGCAAGAGGAAAGGAAAGATGTGTTCGAGTATTTCTAGAGCATGGAGGTGAGTTTACTGGGAGCAAACCTTTTTTCCCCGAGAAGAAACAATTGAAATTCTGTTTAAAGTAATGTGTGCACGTGTATATAATTTCTAATGCTTCTTTTCTCTAATGCTCGACTTCTTCTCTCCTTTGTAAAGATGTTATGCTGAGTTTTGTTTAAAACCAGATTGTCTAAAAAATTGGTTTGTTGAATGTGCTTTTTTTCCCCCCTTATAACTCTAGTTTCTATATAGCCAGATTTCCCCAGATTATTTCAACTAAAAGCAACCTTTCTTCAGGTTGTCCACTTGCTTTGTTTCAGAAGCGGAAGTGGCTGTGGTCCCAACAACTAAGAATTGCTCAAGTTCCCCCTGTTGAGAATTGCTCAAGTAGACAGAGATACCATAGGCCCCTATAAATACCATGGCCTTCATGATACCCTATCTTTTGAATTTACCTCTTCTAAAAGCATTTTTAGATGCTTTTATTACTGTTTTAGCTCTTGCCTTTTCTAGAATTGTACATAGTTTCTAGGTATCCTGCAAGATTACCTGAGGTCTAATTTTATATGCAGTTGGAAGCTACATTTACCATTTTATGTTTTTGCTTTGAAAAACTGTCCATTCCCGTAATTAATAGTAACTAATAATTGTCTTAAACTCACTTTTTTGCCCATTAGATTTCCACTTAATTTATTTTCCTAGATTTACACTTGTACAAGTGTACAAGATGAACAAATGTATTTTTGTACTCATATTATTTTCATAAATTATGATGTAAAGCAGCTTAGTTGGAACTCAGGATTCATTATGTGCTACTCTAGGGCCTGGATTGCCTACCAATCATTTAGTTCCATTTCTGTGTTGTACTTTGACTGGTCAAGCTTGGAAACGATTTTGAAGTACGGAAAACGCCAGAAGTCGCACAGCTGTCATTAGGGTCTTGTGAATTATGTGAAGATAGGAATATGAGGCCCAGGCCAGCGAACGGTGGCGTCCTGTGAGTGGCCAACTCTTTTGTGGCTGTCCTCTGCCCCTCCCTGTGGCCCTTGCTCATGCCTCATTTCACCTTCAAACTTGCAAACCTCAGCACAGAAGGCCGTGAAGGAGTACTGTATGAGGTATGCCAGAAGAAAGGTCTGGAAACACTAAGAAGTGGGTGTAGAATCAGAATAGTTAAAATTCTGATACTGCTTAGTAAAATGAAGGAACCGAACTCAGATTTTTAAATTCTACCTAGTTGTGTTACTTTCTGCATCTGTTAGCCTTGCTTTTAAAAAACTAATTAAAAAAGAAAGGTCAATTACTCAGGTAATATATGAACTTGTTTCCTTAAAACAAATAAAACACAATTTCAAATAAATTATAAACAAAGCCAAAGTCCCCTTTGGTCAGCTCCCAACCCGTGTCTGCCCACCCCTGCCCAGAAGTAACTCATGGCTCTAAGTCTGGTTTGGTCCTTATTTTTCTAGATCATTTCCTAACATACTTCTAGAAAATACATCTTATTGTGTTGTATGTGGTTTTAGAATATAAATGATATACTGACTGTATTATAATTCTGCAACTGTTATTTTTTGCTCAGCTATATGTAACTTAAGAATTTTTTAAATGTTACGTTGGCAGACTTTTTCTGAAAAAGGCCAGATAGTAAATATTTTGGGCTTTTCAAGCCCTCCTTTTTCTGTTGTTAGCTGCTTAACTCTGCCTTTGTGGCATGAAAGCTGTCATATACAGTGTGAAAGTATGAATGTAGCTGTGTGCTTGTTGAACTTTATCTATAAAAACCAGTGGTGTTCTAGATTTGGCCTCTGGGTCCAGTTTGCTGAGCTCTATTTCTCCCCCCAACCCCGCCTCTCTGTTTGTATGTATGTGTGTATGTAGATATTTTTTTAACAGCTTTTATTGAGATAGAATTCACAAACCTTACAATTTGCCCTTTTCAAGTGTGCAATTCAGTAGATTTTAATGTATTCATAGAGTTGGACATCTTTCACCACGACCAACTTTGAAACATTTCCATTACCCTGAAAAGAAGTCTTGTCCCCAAAAAGAAGTCTTGTACCTATCCCATAGTAATACATACAGGTTTGTGTGTGTGTTTAGTCACTCAGTTACATCCAACTCGTTGTGACACCATGGACTGTAGCCTGCCAGGCTCCTCTGCCCATGGAAGTCTTCAGGCAAGAATACTAGAGTGGGTTGCCATTTCTTCCTCCAGGGATCTTCCTGGCCCAGGAATCAAACCCACATCTCTTGCTTCTCCTGCATTGGTGGCAGATTCTTTAACACTGTGCCACCTGGGAAGCACATATAGGTTTACTCTGTTCTTTTCAACTTCTCAGTTCAGTTCAGTTGCTCAGTCATTTCCGACTCTTCGTGACCCCATGAATCACAGCATGCCAGGCCTCCCTGTCCATCACCAACTCCCGGAGTTCACCTAAACTCATGTGCATTGAGTCGGTGATGCCATCCAGCCATCTCAACCCGTCGTCCCCTTCTCCTCCTGCCCCCAATCCCTCCCAGCACCAGGGTCTTTTCCAGTGAGTCAACTCTTCGCATGAGGTGGCCAAAGTATTGGAGTTTCAGCCTCAGCATCAGTCCTTCCAATGAACACCCGGGACTGATCTCCTTTAGAATGGGCTGGTTGGATCTCCTTGCACTCCAAGGGACCCTCAAGAGTCTTCTCCAACACCACAGTTCAAAATCATCAATTCTTCGGCGCTCAGCTTTCTTCACAGTCCAACTCTCACATCCATACATGACCACTGGAAAAACCATAGTCTTGACTAGACGGACCTTTGTTGGCAAAGTAATGTCTCTGCTTTTCAATGTGCTATCTAGGTTGGTCATAACTTTCCTCCCAAGGAGTAAGCGTCTTTTAATTTCATGGCTGCAGTCACCATCTGCAGTGATTTTGGAGCCCCAAAAAATAAAGTCTGACACTGTTTCTCTATCTGTTTCCCATGAAGTGATGGGACCAGATGCCATGATCTTTGTTTTCTGAATCTTGAGTTTTAAGCCAACTTTTTCACTCATCTCTTTCACTTTCATCAAGAGGCTTTTTAGTTCCTCTTCACTTTCTGCCATAAGGGTGGTGTCATCTGCATATCTCAGGTTATTGATATTTCTCCCAACAGTCTTGATTCCAGCTTGTGTTTCTTCCAGCCCAGCATTTCTCGTGATGTACTCTGCATACAAGTTAAATAAGCAGGGTGACAATATGCAGCCTTGACGTACTCCTTTTCCTATTTGGAACCAGTCTGTTGTTCCATGTCCAGTTCTAACTGTTGCTTCCTGATCTGCATACAGGTTTCTCAAGAGGTAGGTCAGGTGGTCTGGTATTCCCATCTCTTTCAGAATTTTCCAGTTTATTGTGGTCCACACAGTCAAAGGCTTTGGCATAGTCAATAGAGCAGAAATAGATGTTTTTCTGGAACTCTCTTGCTTTCTCGATGATTCAACGGATGTTGGCAATTTGATCTCTGGTTCCTCTGCCTTTTCTAAAACCAGCTTGAACATCTAGAAGTTCATGGTTCACGTATTGAGGAAGCCTGGCTTGGAGAATTTTGAGCATTACTTTACTAGCGTGTGAGATGAGTGCAATTGTGCGGTAGTTTGAGCATTCTTTGGCATTGCCTTTCTTTGGGACTGGAATGAAAACTGACCTTTTCCAGTCCTGTGGCCACTGCTGAGTTTTCTAAATTTGCTGGCATATTGAGTGCAGCACTTTCACAGCATCATCTTCCAGGATTTGGAATAGCTCAATTGGAATTCCATCACCTCCACTAGCTTTGTTCGTAGTGATGCTTTCTAAGGCCCACTTGACTTCACGTTCCAGGATGTCTGGTTCTAGGTGAGTGATCGCACCATCGTGATTATTTGGGTCGTGAAGCTCTTTTTTCTATAGTTCTTCTGTGTATTCTTGCCATCTCTTCTTAATATCTTCTGCTTCTGTTAGGTCCATACTATTTCTGTCCTTTATCGAGCCCATCTTTGCATGAAATGTTCCCTTGGTATCTCTGATTTTCTTGAAGAGATTTCTAGTCTTACCCATTCTGTTGTTGTCCTCTATTTCTTTGCATTGATCACTGAGGAAGGCTTTCTGATCTCTTCTTGCTGTTATTTGGAACTCTGCATTCAGATGCTTATATCTTTCCTTTTCTCCTTTGCTTTTCACTTCTTTTCTTTTCACATCTATTTGTAAGGCCTCCCCAGATAGCCATTTTGCTTTTTTGCATTTCTTTTCCATGGGGATGGTCTTGATCTCTGTCTCCTGTACAATGTCATGAACCTCTGTCCATAGTTCATCAGGCACTCTATCAGATCTAGCCCCTTAAATCTATTTCTCACTTCCACTGTATAAGCATAAGTGATTTGATTTAGGTCATACCTGAATGGTCTAGTGGTTTTTCCTACTTTCTTCAATTTCAGTCTGAATTTGGCAATAAGGAGTTCATGATCTGAGCCACAGTCAGCTCCCGGTCTTGTTTTTGCTGACTGTATAGAGCTTCTCCATCTTTGACTGCAAAGAATATAATCAGTCTGATTTCAGTGTTGAGCATCTGGTGATGTCCATGTGTAGAGTCTTCTCTTGTG
Source organism: Bubalus bubalis (assembly GCF_019923935.1). Taxonomy (NCBI): domain Eukaryota; kingdom Metazoa; phylum Chordata; class Mammalia; order Artiodactyla; family Bovidae; genus Bubalus; species Bubalus bubalis. Next base: position 64,341,584 of record NC_059176.1, read on the forward strand.
TTGTTGGAAGAGGGTGCTTGCTATGACCAGTGTGTTCTCTTGTTAAAACTCTATTAGCCTTTGCCCTGCTTCATTCCATACTGCAAGGCCAAATTTGCCTGTTACTTTGCCTGTTTCTTGACTTCCTACTCTTGCATTCCAGTCCGCTATAATGAAAAGGACATCTTTTTTGGGTGTTAGTTCTAAAAGGTCTTGTAGGTCTTCATAGAACGGTTCCACTTCAGCTTCTTCAGTGTTACTGGTTGGGGCATAGACTTGGATTACCGTGATATTGAATGGTTTGCCTTGGAAACGAACTGTCATTTTGTCGTTTTTGAGATTGCATGCACGTACTGCTTTTCGACTCTTTTGTTGACCATAATGGCTACTCCATTTCTTCTAAGGGATTCCTGCCCACAGTAGTAGATATGATGGTCATCTGAGTTACATTCATCCATTCCAGTCCATTGTAGTTTGCTGATTCCTAGAATATCAACGTTCACTCTTGCCATCTCCTGGTTCAACTGCTAGGTAGTGTTTATTAGTATGGATATACTGTCATTTGTTTAAATCAACCTTTTTTATTTTTTGAGAGAGGCTGAAAGTTTCTCAGTAGGACATTTTATTTGTTGAGAAGGTAACACATGCATCCATATACATGGTTAACATCTAAAGGAAAGGTGTAACTAACAGACTGTTGAGAGGGAAACGTCTGCCCCTCAGCGCTGATCTCCCTCTGCTGCCCAGAGGCACGCTTACTGAATTCTTTTGTGTCCCTGAAGAGATAGTCTGTGCATCTGTGTGTGCATATTTTTCCACTGGCCACCTTCTCGCCTGCTTCCCTTTTGTTAATCGTTGGTTCTGCATGTTGATTTTTTCATAAAACGTTTCACTAAGTGATAGTTCCCTTGTCACTGATTCCATTGTATGGATGTAATTTCTTTAAACTTAATTCCTATTTTGGACATTCTAATTTTTCATTTTTCTTCTTCTAGGAACAGTATTACAGAGAATGTCCTTGACTAATCTTTTTACATGTGTGAGTTTATCTCTTGGATAATTCCTAGAAGTACAATCAAAGGGATGTTAGTTTGTTTGTTTGTTTTAATGGATATTGACAAATTGTCCTCCAAGGAAGGTTGTTAATGGCTGTCCCTAGCAGGTGTGAGAGGGCCCAGGCCCCTGCCTTTGCCAGGAGTATGTTGCTAAGTGGTTTGCTCTTCTGTGTGATGTGCTCGCTTCTTCCCCTGCCCCTCGCAAAAGTGACATGAGTAGCAAAGCTTCTGCTGGGCTGGGCTCTTTGCGGGTCTCTTTCTGACTGCTTGCAGGAGTTGTTTATATATTCTCTGCTGGTAGTTACATGTTGTAACAGTCTTCTCCCAGTTGGTAGCTTTTTCACTTTCTTGCTATGCTTGTTTTTATTGGGCAGAAGTTTACATTTTAAGTAAATTGTGTTTTCTTTTGGCTTATGAGTTGTGCTTTCTGAGTCTTGTACATCATACCACAGGGTCATTATTTGCCTATATTTTTTTCGAAAAAGTTTCATGATGCTTAGGACCTTAATCTATCCAGAATTGGTTTTGGTGTATCTCACGGTTACAATTTCACACATAAAGGAAGCCTCCATCATCGCTGCTTTCTCACTGTTGTGCCCTGCCGACATGCAGGGTTCCATTATTTCTGCTGTCAGTATGCCCCTAGGTGAGTATGATACTGTTGTAAATTGTTGTTCTCTAGTAAGCTTTAGTATCTGGGAGATCAGATCTCCTCTCCCTCTTTAGGAATGTCTCGCTACTCTTTGTTGTTGTTGTCTCAGTTGCTACATTGTATTTGACTCTTTGTGGCCCCATGGACTACACCCTGCCAGGCTCCTCTGTCCCTGGGATTGATTTCCCAGGCAAGAGTGGGTTTTCCTTTCCTTCTGCAGGGGATCTTCCCGACCCAGGGATTGAACCCGCATTTCCTGCACTGGCAGGCAGATTCTTTACCACTGAGCCACCTGGGAAGCCCTGTCTAATCTTAATACTTTGCATTTCCATATAAAATTTTAAAACAACAAAATTACATACTTTGCAGAAATCCCTCACTTATTCTTGTATAGCACCTTTTACTTCCTCCTTTTTCACCTTCCCTTAGTAGAATAAGAACTTTATGGAGTAGTTTTTAAGAGCACATTATGTGTCAGTTGGGGAACATAAATAGGAGTGGAGCCCTCCTCCTGCTCTCCGCTCGCCTTGGCCCCGTGTGATGTTAGACACGCTCTGTATTTCGTCTTGGCCTGGCTTCTGATCGCCAGACCAGTGCTGCCTGTTCAGCGTCTCCACACTCATGGCTCACAGTTCAGCATGAGCTGCTCCTTGACTGTGTTCTTCTGTAGTAAATGGCACCAAAGCTATGCCAGAAACCTAGAAACTATCCTTCTAAATAGTTGTCAGATCATTTCACTTCCTTTCATTGGAGGCACTGTCCTGCCTCTGGGTAAGGAAACCTTATTCCTCACCAGAACTCCTAAATGTCTCTTTCATCCCTGCTTCCAGTCAGCGCCCTCCCAGCCAGTCTCCAAATGGAGTGACCTCTTAAAAATGACAGTTAAAGTATGTCTTCTTAAAATCCATCAGTGGCTTCCCCCTTCTCTCGGGGCAGTTGTGAGTCCTTAATGTGACCTCGTGGCCCTGCAGCGTCTGCTCGTCTGCAGCGTCTCCCAGTTTGTCTCTGAGCCGCCCCTTCCCCTGGCCCATGCTGCCTCACTCACCTCTCCCCACGCTTCTCAGGGAAGCCTTCCCTCACCATCCGGACTCGGTCAGATCTCTCTGTACTGCTAGGCTCTGTACCTTTGTATTGTAGCTCCTGTCACAAGCAATGAAATAATAATTTATTTATTAATAATATAATAATAAAATAATAAATTATTTTTGTAGTATTCTATTTAGTTCTGTTCTAGTTTGAGGCTTCGTGAGGACAGAACCTGTGTCTGTATTGTTCTCAGTGAGAGAGAGAGAAAGAAGAAATAAGCACCAGTTACCTAAGATAATTGTTCCCCAACTTTACAGAGACAAGGCTGATCCTTTTTTTTAAATTATTACTATTAAAAAATACTGATTGAAATGGGCCAGTCTTCTGGTAGGATTAGAAAAGTGCCTGAATTCTTCATACCTGCTGTTTTCCTTAAACCAGTTTCTTTAAGAGCTTTTAAACTTAGAGTTAGGTTGGCCCCATCCTGTTAATAAGCTTATTTTGTGCTGGACAGTAGGATGAAATGAAGCCAAAAATTCAAATATGGGGCAGGGAGAAATACACAGAAACAAGGGTTCGCTTTCCTCTCTCCCTCTTCCCTCCCCTACCTCTGCGCAGAGAGAGAGAATCCGCACAGATAGAGGAGGGGGAGGCGGCCAGTTGGCCACTTGTTCAGGTATTTATTCAGCAGGTATTTATTGAATGCCTGACATATGCTAGGCTCTGGCCAGGCCCTGAGATGTGGACCTAATCATTATGTTCCACTTCTGATACTCCACAGTCTACTGGGGGGATGGATTTATAGCCAGCATTTGTTGAACATTTAGATTCTGCACAACTATTCATGAGGTTAAGTAAGTAAGGAGTGTTTTTTCCACTGAGGAAACTGAGCCACAGAATGGTAAGTAATTTGCTCACCATCAATTCACCTCATAAATTGATTCTATATGACCTATAAGAAGACAATGCAGTCCCGAGAGACTGAGCTGAGCACTTTATAAACCACCACCCACTGTTGTTGGGGTGGAGGTGGCGGGAGGGGCAGGGAAGGCCTCCTGGAGCAAGCGTGGTTTGGTTGTGGTCTTGAAAGGTGAGGCCATGTAGGGTGCTGGAAGGGTGGAGTTGTGGAGTTACTCCAAACTCAGAGGACACTGATGAAGGGTTGAAGGAAAAAGGGAGCATGTTTGGTTTTAGGAGCTGAGATTCAGCGTGATTGGAGCGCATCCAGTCATTTATTCTGGGGACAGTGGTGAGCCGTGTGACAGAGAGGAGTGGGCGAAACAGATGTGTGCTGTGGAAAAGCTCACTGGTTGTAGCATTGTGAATTAGTGAAAGGGCGCTGCTGCCTGATCAGGACTGCAGCCTCATCTCCCTGAACCCCACACGTGTTTCCTGAGCACCTGCTTTGTGCCAGGCACTGTTCCGAGGGCTGGGACTACAGTAACAAAGGAAGGTCTCTACTGTCGCGACACTTACATTTCAGTAACTGACAGTATATGATATCGGATCATGAAGAGAAAAGAATCAGAGAAGGGGTAAAGAGGGACAGACTGCTGTTTTAAATTAGGTATTCATGGAAGGCCTCTAACTTGACATGTCATCCGAGGCCTGAAAGAAATGAAGACCAAACCATGTAGGTATCTGGGAGAAAAGTGTTAAGTAAAACTCTAGGTTGGGAAGATCTTAGCACTTTCAAGAAGAAGCCAGGAAGATGGTGGCTGGAGCAGAATGATGGGAGAGGGAACCAAACAGGGCTCAAGAGAGTCAGCCAACATGTTCTCTAGCTCCTAGACCTTTAACTTCGCTCTGAATAAGAAGGGAGGGGTGCCATTGACCACTTCTCAACTGAGGAATGATATGAACTTACTGAAATTCTCACTCTGGCTGCTCTGAGAAAGACAGATTGTAGACGAGCAGGGGGAAAATCAGAAAACCTCTCCAGTACTTTGAAATAGTTCAGGTGAGAGAGATCTGTGGCTTGGGCTACATGATAGCAGTGGATATATTGAGAAGTGGTCAGATTCTGGATATATTTTGAAAATGGAGACAACACGATGTGATGATAGATTGACTGTGAGGTGAGAGGGAAAGAAACCAAGAATAACTAAGGTTTGGGCGCTGAGGGTTTGGAAGAAAAGAGTTGTCATTTACTGAATGAGCCGGAGAAAGTTAGAGCAATTGGGAGGAGTTGGGGGTGGGGAAGACATAGATGTTTAATTTAAGCCTTTCACCCTACCAGAAATGTTTAATCTCAAGTGCATTAAAGGATTGGATCTTGCAGGTAAATCTGGACACCTGCACAGTGAAACTGCCAGTGAGTGAGCACACAGATCTATCAAAACTCAGAGCTCAGAAGCTGCCCTCTCTGTGCTGTGGTGACAGCGAGGTGACCGCAGAAGGCAGCCTGGCTGCGGAGCAGCTGTGTGACGTGTGCTTACGAGCAAGTTTGCATTACTAATACTGTCTGTATTCCAAAAGGGGGAAAAAGTAATAAGAGGCTGTCTTTAGTTTAGTCTAAACCTGTGCTGTCTACAGCATGTGTAGCAGCAGGCATACCTCAGAGATTCTGAGGGTTCAATCCCAGACCATCACAGTGAAACGCATGTTGCACTAGGGGCAGTCACACGAATTTTCTGGGTTCCCAGTGTATATAAAAGTTATGTTTATACTATACTGTAGTCTGGGAACTGTCGAAAGAAAGAAAGTGCATACTTGAGTTAAAAAATGCTTTATTGCTAAAAAATTGCTAGCCGTCATCTGAGCCTTCAGTGAGTTATAATCCTTTTGCCAGTGGAGGGTCTTGGCTCATGTTGATGGCTACTGACTCATCAAGGTGGAGGCTGCTGAAGGCTGGAGTGGCTGTGGCAATTTCTTAAAATATGACAGAAATGAAGTTTGACCATCAATTAACTCTTCCTTTCACAAATTACTTCCCTATAGCCTGCACAAATGTTTGATAGCATTTTATTCACAGCAGAACTGCTTTCAAAATTGGAGTTAATTCTGTCAAACCCTATTGCTGTTTTATCAACTAAGCTTATGTAATATTCTGAAGTCTTTGTTGTGATTTCAACAACCTCCACAGCATCTTCACTTGAGCTTCCATCTTAAGAAATCACTTTCATTACTTGTCCCTGAGAAGCAACTCCTCATCTGTTAAAATTTCATCTTGAGATTGCAGCAATTCAGTCACTCACGTCTTTAGGCTCCACTTCTATTTCTAGTTCTCTTGCTAAGTAATCTGCAGTTCCTTCCTGCACTGGTCTTGACCCTCTCAGTGTCATCTATGAGAGTTGGAATCAACATCTTCCAAACTCTTAATATTGATATTTTGTCCCCTTCCTATGAGTCATGAATGTTCTCAATGGCATCTAGAATGGTGAATTCTTTCTAAAAAATTTTCAATTTACTTTTCCCACATCCATCAGAGAAATCACTGTCTATGGCATCTGTAGCCTTAGGAAATGCATTTCTTCAGTAATAAAATTTCATAGTCGAAATTACCCCTTAACCCATGAACTGCAGAATGGATATTATGTTAGGCATGAAAACAACATTAATCTTACTTATAGCTCTATCATAGCTTTTGGATGACTAGGTGCATTGTCAATGAGCAGTAATATTTTGAAAGGAATCTTTATTTCTGAGCAGTAGTTCTTGGCTTTGAGCTTTATACATTCAGTAAACTGTATTATACACAGATGTACTGTCATCCAGGCTCTGTTGTTCCATTTATAGAGCATAGGCAGGGTAGTTTGGTACAATTCCTAAGTGCCCTCAGATTTTGGAATGGTAAATGAGCACTGGCTTCAACTTAAAGTCACCAGCTGCTTTAACAAGAGTCAGCCTGTCCTTTGACGCTTTGAAGCCAGGCTTTCACTTCTCTAACTATGAAAGTCCTAGGTAGCCTCTTACTCCAATAACATTGAATCACTGTTGTTTAGTGTGGCCATCTTCATTAATTATCTTCTAGAGAATTTGCAGCAACTTTTCCATCAGCATGTGCTGCTTCGTCTTACATTGTGATGTATGGAGATGGCCTCTTTCCTGGAACTTCATGAATCAACCTCTGCTAGCTTCAGACTTTTTTTTGTTTTTGAAGTTTCCTCACCTCTTGCAGCCTTCATATAACTGAAGCGAGTTAGGGCCTTCTCCAAATTAGGCTTTGGCTAAATTAGGGCATGTTGTGGCTGTTTTGATCTTCTGTTTGGCCCACTCAGACTTTCTCCATATGATAAAAAAGGCTGCTCCACTTTTTTATTATTCCTGTGTTCACTGGAGTAGCCCTTTTAATTTCCTTCAAGAATGTTTCCTTTGCATTCACATCTTAGCTAACTGTTTTGCACAAGAAGCTAGCTTTTGGCTTGTCTCAGTTTTCAACATCTTCCTCACTAAGCCTAATCATTTCTAGCTTTTGATTTAAAGTGAGAAACATGTGACTCTTCATTTTCAGCAGTTAAAGGCCTGATCATTTGTGTCCCAGGAGATAGGGCGGCCTGAAGAGAGAGAGAGACTGGGGTTGGTGGAGCAGTCAGGACAGATACAACATTCATTAAGTTGACTGTCGTCTTATGGGTGTGTTTTGTGGCAACCCTAAATAATTGACATAGTCACATCTAAGATAATTGATCACCATAACAAATATAATAATGATGAAAAAGTTTGAAATATTTCAAGAATTATCCTAATATGATACAGGGAGACAAAATGAGCAAATACTGTTGGAAAATGGCACTGATTGACTTGCTGTAGGTGATGTTGCCAACTTACAATTTTTAAAAAACATAGTCGATATCTCTAACTGCAGTAAAGTGTAGTGCAGTAAAATATATGCCTGTATTTACAGTTAAGTTAAAAACTTCAGTTCCTCAGTCACACTATCCCTGTTTAAAGTGCTCAGTAGCCACATGTGACTAGTAGAACATAAAATGTTGGCCTGTGCATATAAGTAAGTGATATTTTGCTGTTTTACTTTCAAAAATCCTGCTTCAAAATGATGAATACTTAGGGTTTTATAAAGTCCAAAAATATCAGTGTTTCCAAACACAAATGTGATGCATATGATAGTATCTTTGTCCTCATCCTGGTGGTCTTTCTGATGAGGTTAGTGTGCTGTTTGAATTATGGGGAAGAGTGTTTACCATAAGAGTGCAAATTTTTAAGAAACCCGTATTGTATTCATTTTCCCATTTTCTATCTTTCTAAAAATTCTAATACTACATTGAACATTTCAAGAGTGTAACAGTAAGAGACCCTATATTAGCCGGTGTGTGTGTTTATCTTCAGATTTAGTGTTTATGCAAACAGACCTGGAGGGCAGTCAGCTGAAGCTCTAGAAGTTAATTTCATAAAGCAGATCCCCAGAGTAAACTGAGAGAAGTGTCTCAGGTCTCCTCTTGGTACAGTAGGTAAAATCCTCTTGGTGAAACATAAGAAAATAAATGGGAGATAAGGGATTGGTCAAAGAAATTCATAGCATGATCATGAGAAATTATTTTTTGTTTTTCAAAAATGAAAGGTTTTACAAATGGTAATCCCAAATGTGATGAAATGGGGACATTGATGGTAGACATTTAGGAAAGCATTTGTGGAAAGAAGTTTAGTAGTATGTGTTAGATCCTGAGACTACTTTTATTTATTTATTCCAAGGAAGCAGCTTAAATGCAAGGATTTTTTCCTGTATGAAAATTTTACCCTTTATTATATGTAATTTTAAAAATGGAGGCATTTTCAGTGCCTAAATATAGAGGGGAAAATAATTAGACTATAATTACAGTTATATATATATTTTAAATGTATAGAAGGAAAGCTGAAAGCAGTCTGCCGTCACTGTGGACAGTAGTTATTGAGGAATGCTGTTTTTGCTTTGCTGCTTTTCTAAATTTTCAGTTTTTCATTAGCAAAAAAGTAATGTTTCTTGGGGAAATCCTGTTTGGGAACATTACACCACCTGACTTTCTAGTTCTTTGTTCTGTGGTGAATTATTAGTCAAGTTTTAAGGATTTGTTTAGATTTTTTCCTCCATCACTGTGCTTTTTTGCCTATAATGACACTCATGGCACATTGCATAGCTGTTTTTAGACCTCGAAGCAGTGTCTGTTCCTGTGCCACTTAGCTTTGCATTTGGTACTTTTAAAACTTTTAAGAAGAGTAATCACATAAATAGCAAATTAAGGTGCAATGCCTATACATATATTTTGTAAAAACTGAGTTTCCCACTTTTAGAATTTTATAATGTCCAAAAGTATTTGAGCTTTTAAACACAGATGGGAAGCATATAATAACCTCTGTAAATATTCTGGTAATGTTTTTGACCAAATTAGTATATATATTTTAATCCTTAGAGCAACCAGTTAAAAAAAAAAAAGATAATGCAAAGAAGTATAGCTAGAACATCAATGGAGAAATTGAAATGGAATGCTAAAAATTGTTCTGATAATATTTAAAAAAAGGTATAAAGGAAAGAAGAGAGACTAGGAGACAAATGGAAAACAAATAATAAAATGGTAAATTAAATCAATATATCAATAATTACATTAAACATTAATGGACAGAACACTCTGGTGAAAATCTAGAAATTATCAGAAAGGTAAATAGACAAAACTCAATTATATGCTGCTTACAAAGATATGCTTTAAAGGTACAGGCAGGTTGAAAGTAAAATACGTAGGCAAAAAATTGACAATGAAAGGGAGAAATGGACAATTTCACAATCTTGAATACTCTAACATTTCTCAGCAATTGATAGAACTACTAGATTTAAAATATCAATATCTAGAGAAAATCTTAAAAACATCATCAAACACATTGACATACTATTTTCGAAAATAGCATCCAACACCTTCAGAATGTACATTCTTTTTGTGTGCATGTTATGGACACTGGGATAAACCATATTCTGCCAGTAAAGTGTCAGTAAAGGTTAAAAGGCTGAAATCTTAAGGGTATATTCCCTAACTGCAGTGGAGTTCTATTAGAAATCACCAACAACAACATAGCTAGGACAGCCTCAGATGTCTGGAAGTCAAATTTTGAGCTGAATGATAGAGAAAGCACAGCATACCAGAATTTGTGGGATATACTAGAGCAGTGCTTAGAGAGGAATTTATAGCTTTAAATGTTTGAATAGGAAAGACAAACCATCTTAAATCAGTTATTTTTTAACTTAAACTTGAAAAAGAAGAAGTTGAGCCCAAAGTGGCTATTCCCATTTTACTCTCTCTGCTCTCCACCAAGCTCTGTTCACAGTATCATGAGGGCTGGAATCCTGCTTGATGGTGGAAGGGACTGACCTGATTTTGGAGCCCACGGAAATGCCCCATGCCTGGACTGCTGTTGAAAATAACCCTGGTCTTGATCTAGGTGGTAAACCAACTGCGAGCTTGTTTGACTTGCAGCACAGCTACTTGACTGAGGCTCTAATACCAGTTGGGGAGGGCAGCAGAGAAGACTTACATTTAACAGGGGACCTGACAAATGGGGAGGGCAGCAGAGAAGACTTACATTTAACAGGGGACCTGACAAATGAGATAGCCATGTGGGCTTTGATAAGCTGCTGTGTATTCCTGGGAATTTGGAAGGCTGATGCATGTTTAAGAAAGACCAGAGAGGACCCCAGTTATTGACTCATCTCTTGTTGAACTTGAAGCCAGAAAATGAAAGCTGTGACATATTTGTAAATTGTCTGATTATTAAATGTGTGTATCAGCCTACACACAGACCTCCTTGGTAAAGGATGGAAGCCTTACTGGTTCAAATTGCTTAAGCACAATCTCTAACCAGTTATGGTAAAATATAAGTTATTCCTAGGAGCAGCCCCTAGAAGCCCTGCTTTGATAGTAACAACTGAGCACAGACACTGTATACTCTTAAGGAAGACAAACTATGTAGAATTAGTTTAGGCAATTCACTAAAACTAATAGTAACAGCAGCCAACCTAGAAGAGGTAAGGATCAAAATCCAAGGATGCTGTGAGAGTCTAAGATAGTCAGTTTTCAGTAAAATCAAGAGACTTGCTAAGAAACCGGAATGTATTGCTCATGCATAGGAAATGAAACTAGCTAATACAAAATGTCTCTGAAGAGGCAGATGCTACCTTTAACAAAATTTCAGGATAGCTATTATAAAGGTGTTCAAAGAACTAAGGAAGCCATGTTCAAAGAATGAAATGACAACATGTGACCGTAACTCATCAAATAGAGATGATCAATAAAGAAATTGAAGCCCCAATATTGTGGCCACCTGATGTGCAGGGCTGATTCATTAGAAAAGACCCTGATGCTGGGAAAGATTGAAGACAGGAAGAGAAGGGGATGACAGAGGACGAAATGGTTGGATGGCATCCCCAATTCAATGGACATGAGTTTGAGCAAACTCTAGGAGATGGTGAAGGATAGGGAGGCCTGGCGTCCTGCAGTCCATGGGATTGTAAAGAGTCAGACAAGACTAAGCAACTGAACAACAGCAACAATATATATACGGGAGTGTGTGTGTGTATATATATAATTATATAAATTCTAGAATCAAAAGTACAATAACAAATGAATTCATTAGAGTGATTAGCAGAGATTTGAGCTGGCTCAAGAAGGAATTTGTGACTTTGAAAATTGATCAATAAACATTATCCAATCTGAGGAACATATATAAAAAAGAATTTTGAAAAAGACAATAAAATATTTAAGATAGCTTATGATCAAAATAACTTATGTTTGACCAGTAACTGGTCAGAGGTTGTGCTTAAGCAATTTGAGGCACTAAAACTTTTACTTTGCCAACGAGATCTGTATATTAGGTTTAGTAGACACAGTCATTAATCAGATAATTTACGGGTATGCCCCAACTTTCATTTTCTGGCCTCATGTTTAACCAGAGATGAGTAGATAACTGGGGTCCTCTCTGGTCTTTCTTAAGCATGCATCAGCCTTCCACATTTCCAGGAATATGTGGCAGCTTATCGAGGCCCATGTAGCTGTCTTATTTGCCAGGTCTCCTGTTACATGTGAGGTGATTCTCTCGCTTGCTGTAAGCAGCGTCAGAGCCTCACTCAAGGGCCCCGCAGACCTGTGGAACATTATTAAGCATACCAACACATGCAAAGAAAGAAGTCCTTTTAGCTGAAAGAAAAGTACCACGTGTAATCCAAATTCACAGGACAAAGAAAAATCACTGGTAGAGGTAACTATGCATGTAAAAAACAGTGTGTTCATTCCTATTGCTATTATTAACTCCCAGTTTTAAGGTGTTGGCCAGACCGTTCTCATCTATAGGCTTAACGGGGGAAGAATTTGCTTCTAAGCTCACTCAGGTTGTCATCAGATTAATTCCCTTGGTTGTATAGGACTGAGGGCCATAGCTGAAGGTTGCCAGTAGTTCTTAGAGGTAAACTGCAGATTCTTGTCCTGTGGGCTTTCCCAGCAAGACCCCTTAGTTCATGAAGGCAGCACGGAGAGTTGCAGTGAGTCTGCCAGCAAGATGGAGCCTCGTGTATCATAACATGCGCAGTTGTGGCATTCCGTCACCTTTGCCAGGTTGTTTGGGTTAGAGGAGTCCAGGTCCTGCTCATATGCGTGGGGAGAGATTTACACACGGGCATGAGCATCAAGAGGCAGGGATTATGGGAGGGGCCCCCTTAGGAGCGTGCTGCCATAGACAATGTAAATATGTTTCCCCCTTTTCATCTCTTAAAAGGCAATTATAAAACTGTTGTTGGGCTTATATAAAGATGTAATATATATGACAGTAACAGCGCAAAGGAAGAGAGAGGAAAGGCGGCTCTCAGGGTACAGTTTCTCTATTGCTAGAATTACATTCAAAGTAAGAATAGGAATGAAATAAACAGAAGAAATCAGTGGAATTGAAAATAGACAAATCATGGAGAAAATTGATGAAACCAAGAAAAAGCTGGTTCTTCGAAAAGATCAATAAAATTGATAAACCTCAAGGTAGACTGATGAAGAAAACAAAAAAGCACATAACCAATAACAAGTATTAGGTTTTCACTACAGATCCTGTAGACACTAAAATGATAATAAGGAATATAATGAGCACCCTTCTGCCATTTAGAAGAAATGGACAGATTGCTTGAAATACACAAATGGCCAGAACTGACCCAAGGGAAAAACAATAATTTAATCAGTTTACAACAAAGAAACTTAGTTCATAACTAAAACTACACTAAAAACCTTAGACCCGGCTGCCTTTTCTGTTGAATTATTTCAAATAATAAAGGCATAAACATTAACAAACTCTGAGGAAATGATCCCAAACTTAAATTGTATAAGGTGTGTAGTACCCTGAAACCAAGTAAAGATATTTCAGGGAATGAAAACAACAGACCACTATCCCTTATGACAACAGATAGAAATACCTTTAACAAAGTACTATCAAGTCTCATTCACCATTATATAAAAAAGTATATCATAGCTAGAGTGTTTATCCCAGGAATGCAGACTTTCCTTAATATCTGAATACATATTGAGTAATTTACCCTGTTAATAGAATAAAAGTAAATACCAAATGATCATTCCCATAGATGCAGAAAATAGAATCGACAATATGTTTTTCAGTTGCTAACTTGTGTCCGATTCTTTACGACTCCATGGACTGTAACCTGCCAGGTTCTTCTGTCCATGGAATTTCCCAGGCAAGAATAGTGATGTGGGTAGCCATTCCCTTTTCCAGGGGATCTTCCTGACCCAGGAATTGAACTCGGATCTCCTGCATTGCAGGCAGATTCTTGATCATCTGAGCCATCAGGGAAGTGCTTCCCCAATTTTGAACCAGTCTGTTGTTCCATGTCTGGTTCTGACTGTTAAACACCCTTGAACTGCAAGGGTGCTCATATTCCTTATTGTCCTTTTAGTGTCTATAGGATCTGTAGTGAAAACCTGATACTTGTTGTTACTGGTTATGTGCTTTTTTTGTTTTCTTGACCCTATGGATTCTTGGGAGACAGGTAAAGTGGTCTGGTATTCCTGTCTCTCGAAGAATTTTCCAGTTTATTGTTAGCCACACAGTCAAAGGCTTTAGCATAGTCAACGAAGCAGAAGTTTTTCTGGAGTTCCCTTGCTTTCTTAATGAATCAGCAAATGTTGACAGTTTGATCTCTGGTTCCTCTGCCTTTTCTAAACCCAGCTTGTACCTCTGGGAAGTTCTTGGTTCACATACTACTGAAGCCTAGCTTGAAGGATTTTGAGCATAACCTTGCTAGCATGTGAAATGAGCACAATTATATGGTAGTTGGAACATTCTTTGGCATTGCCCTTCTTTGGGATTGGGATGAAAACTGACCTTTTCCGCAGCAGTCCTGTGGCCACTGCTGAGTTTTCCAAATTTGCTGGCATATTGAGTGCAGCACTTTCACAGCATCATCTTTCAGGATTTGAAATAGCTCAACTGGAATTCCATCACCTCCACTAGCTTTGTTCATAGTTATGCTTTCTAAGGCCCACTTGACATCATACTCCAGGATGTCTGGCTCTAGGTGAGTGACCACACCATCATGGTTATTCAGGTAGTTAAGACCTTATATAGTTCTTTGCAATCTTGCCACCTCTTCTTAAACTCTTCTACTTGTGTTAGGTCCTTACTGTTTCTGTCCTTTATCGTGCCCGTCCTTGCATGAAATGTTCGCTTGATATCGCTAGTTTTCTTGTAGAGATCTCTGCTGCTACTGCTGCTGCTAAGTTGCTTCAGTCGTGTCCGACTCTGTGTGACCCCATAGACGGCAGCCCAACAGGCTCCCCCGTCCCTGGGATTCTCCAGACAAGAACACTGGAGTGGGTTGCCATTTCCTTCTCCAGTGCATGAAAGTGAAAAGTGAAAGTGAAGTCGCTCAGTCGTGTCCAACTCTTTGCGACTCCATGGACTGCAGCCCACCAGGCTCCTCCGTCCATGGGATTTTCCAGGCAAGAGTACTGGAGTGGGGTGCCATCGCCTTCTCCAAGAGATCTCTAGTCTTTTCCATTCTGTTGTTTTCCTCAATTTCTTTGCATTGTTCATTTAACAAGGCTTTCTTATCTCTCCTTGCTGTTCTTTGAAACTCTCCATTCAGTTGGGTATATTTTTCTCTTCTTTCCTCAGCTATTTGTAAAGCCTCCTCAGACAACCACTTCTTTTTCTTTGGGATGGTTTTGGTCACTGCCTCCTGAACAGTGTTATGAACCTCCATCCATAATTCTTCAGACATTCTGTCTACCATATCTAATCCTTGAGTCTATTCATCACCTCCACATTTAATCATAAGGGATTTGATTTAGGTCATATCTGAATGGCCTAGTGGTTTTCTCTACTTTCTTCAATTTAACCTAAATTTTGCAATAAAGAGCTCATTATATGAACCACAGTCAGCTCCAGTTGTTTTTACTGACTGTATAGAGCTTCTCAAAATTATTTGGCTGCAAAGAACATAAATCTGATTTTGGTATTGACTCTGGTGATGTCCATGTGTAGTGTTGTATCTCGTGTTGTTGGAAAAAAGTGTTATTTATGACCAGTGTGTTTTCTTGGCTCTGTTAATCTTTGCCTTGCTTCATTGTGTACTCTGAGGCCCAACTTGCCTGTTGTTTCAGGTACCTTTTGACTTCCTACTTTTGCATTCCAGTCTCCTGCGATGAAAAGGGCATCTTTTTTTCGTGTTAGTTCTAGAAGGTGTTGTAGGTCTTCACAGAAACAGTCTACTTCAGCTTCTTTGGCATCAGTAGTTGGGGCATAGACTTGGATTACTGTGAAGTTGGATGGTTTGCCTAGAAAATGAACCAAGATCATTCTGTCATTTTTGAGATTGTACCCAAGTACTGTGTTTCAGATTCATTTGTTGACTGTGAGGGCTATTCTGTTTTTTCTAAGGGATTTTTGCCCACAGTAGTAGATGTAATGGTCATCTGAATTAAATTCTCCCATTCCCGTCCATTTTAGTTTACTTATTCCTGAGATGTCAGTGTTCTGTTTGGCCATCTCTTGCATGACCACATCCAATTTACCTTAACAGTGGACCTAACATTCCGGGTTACTGTGCAATACTGTTCTTTACTGTATCAGACTTTGCTTTCACCGCCAGATACGTCCACAACTGTGTCATTTCCACTTTGGGCCAGGTGCTTCATTCTTTCTGGAGCTGTTAGTAATCGCCCTCCACTCTTCCCCAGTAGGATACTGGACACCTTCCAGCCTGGGGGGTTCGTCTTCTAGAGTCATCTCGTTTTGCCTTTCGTACTGTATATGGGGTTCTCCAGGCAAGAATATTGGAGTCGGTTGCCACTTCTCTGATGGACTACGTTTTGTCAGAACTCTATACAATGATCTGTCTGCCCTGGGTAGCCCTGCACGGCATGGCTCATAGCTTCATTGAGTTATGCAAGTGTCTTCACCACAACAAGGCTGTGATCCATGAAGGGGTTGACAGTATAGTATACCCATTAATCATAACACTCTTAGCAAGCCAAAAGCAGAACATAACCTCCAAACCCTAAAGAGAGGCACTTGTGGAAAGCTACAAGTTTTCCGAAGACTACAGAATTACATCATAGTAAATGAACTGCTGAACGCTTTCCCTCTAAGATCAGGAGCAAGGCAAGTGTACATGCGTTTACTACATTTATTCAACATTTTGTTATTCAAATAAAAGTCCTGGAATTGGAAAGGAAGAAGTAAAGCTGTCTTTATTTGCAGAGAACATAATTGTGTATTTAGCAAATTTTAAGAAATCTACAAAGATGTCTAGAACTAAAAAGTGAATTTAGCTAGATTACAGAGTATACAGGTTAATACACAAAAATCAGTTTTACTTCTCTATACCAGCGAATGACATTTAGAGAATAAAATGTAAAACAATTCATTATAATAGCAACAAAGTTTAGTAATAAATGTATTGAAAGATGTGCAATACTTAATACACTGAAAAGTACAAAACATTGCTGAGGGAAATTAAAGAAGACCTGAATATTTAGAAAGGTGTTCTGTATTCACAGTTTAGAAGAAGAAATAGTATTTAGATAATTTGGAACAGGTTTACATTTTTTAAATATTTAGCATATTCCAGTCAATATTTTTACAGGCCTGTTTGAAGAAATTGATAGGTTCTAAAATTTATTGGCAAAACAGTTTTAAAGTTAGAGGATGTTACCTGCTATCAAAACTTACTATAAAGCTCCAGTAATCAAGATAATCACGTATTGGTGTATGGATACACTTTTAGATTGGTGAAACAGAATAGAGTTCAGAAATACATCCACACTTGTATGGTGAACTGTTTTGTGGCAAAGGCACCAGGACAAATTTGTTTGTTGTTCAGTTGCTAAGTTGTGTCTGACTCTTTGCAACTGTGTAAACTATAGTGCCCCAGGTTTCCCTTTCCTTCACTGTCTCCTGGAGTTTGCTCAAACTCAGGTCCATTGAGTCAGTGATGCCATCCAACCATCTCATCCTCTGATGCCCCCTTCTTCTCCTGTCCACTATCTTTCCCAGCATCAGGGTATTGGAGCTTCAGCATCAGTCCTCCCAGTGAATATTCAGGGTTGATTTCCTTTAGGATTGACCAGTTTGATCTCCTTGCTGTCCAAGGGACGCTCAAGAGTCTTCTTTAGCATTCAACCTTCCTTGTGGTCCAACTTTCACATCTGTACATGACAACTGGAAAAACCATAGCTTTGACTATGTAAACCTTTGTCAGCAAAGTGATGTCTCTGCTTTTTAATATAACTGTCTAGTTTTATCATAGAAATGAGCAAGCATCTTTTAATTTCATGGCTGCAGTCACCGTCCACAGTGAGTTTTTAGCCCAAGAAAATAAAATCTGTCACTGTTTCCACTTTTCCCCCTTCTGTTTGCCATAAAGTGATGGGGCCAGATGCCATGATCTTTTGTTTTTTTAGTGTTGAGTTTTAAGCCAGCTTTTTCACTCTCCTCTTTCACCTTCATCAAGAGGCTCTTTAGTTCACTACTTCCTCTTCACTTTCTGCCATTAGAGTGGTATCATCTGCATATCTGAGGCTGTTGATATTTCTCCCAACATCTTGATTCCAGCTTGTGATTTATCCAGCCTGGCATTTTGCATGATATATTCTATATAGAAGTTAAATAAGCAGGGTTACAGTGTATAGCCTTTACGTGTTCCTTTCCCAATTTTGAATCAGTCTGTTGTTCCATGACTGGTTCTAACTGTTGCTTCTTGACCTGCGTACAGGTTCTCAGTAGACAGGTAAGATGGTCTGGTATTCCCATCTCTTTAAGCATATTCCTCAGTTTATTGTGATCCACACAGTCAAAGGCTTTAGTGTAGTCAATAAGCAGAAGTAGGTAAATGTTTTTCTGGAATTCTCTTGCTTTTTCTGACACAGCAGATGCTGGCAATTTGATATCTTGTTCCTCTGCTTTTTCTAAATTCAACTTGTACATCTGAAAGTTCTTGCTTCATGTAAACAAATGGTGCTTGAACAAATAGACACTTATATGGAAAATAATGAACCTTGATCTGATGTTACACTCTGCGCCGAAACCAGCTAGCAGTGGATCATTGCTCTAAATATAAATGTTAAAGTTATGAAACTTCTAGAAGAAAACACAAAATCTGTGATTTTGTGTTAGGCAAAGATTTCTTAAACAGGACACAAAATGCACAAACCGTCAAAGAAAACAAATGATATAGGCTTCATCAAAATTTAAAATTTTTTCTCTTCCAAAGACACATTATATAAAGTGAAAAGGCAAGCAGTAGACTAGGAGAAAATACAAGACAAAAGGGCTTGTATCCAGAGTGTATACACAGTTGAGTTTTAAACTCAGTCATGAGTAAAAGTACATAATAAAAATGGGTAAATGATTTCAAGGACACTCCACAAAAAGAAAGTATATAAATAAGCCCAATATCACTAGTCATTAGGGAAATGTATGTTAAAATCCCAGTAAGTTAACCACCTTATACTCAACAGAACTGGTAAAATTAACATTGCTAATAATGCCAAGTATTAGTGAAGATGTAGAACATTCGGAATTCTCATACATTGCTAGAGGGACTGTAATATTGTGTAGTCATTTAGAAAAAGTTTGGTGCCTTTTTTAGGTTAAATTTACATTTAGGGATTCTTAAGGGGCTCAGTGGTAAAAAAAAAAAAAAAAAAAAAGATCCTTCTGCCAGTGCAGGAGATGTGGGAGATGCAAGTTCGATGCCTGAGTTGGGAAGGTCCTGGAGGAGGAAGTGGCAAGCCACTCCAGTATTCTTGCTTGGAGAATTCCATGGACAGAGGAGCCTGGTGGGCTACATTACAGTCAGTGGGGTCTCAAAGAATTGGACACAAGTGAGCTACTAGTTGCTCTGTCGTGTCTGACTATGTGACCCCATGGACCAGCCCACCAGGCTCCCCTGTCCGTGGAATCCTGCAAATGTACATTTAACATGTGACCCTGCAGGTCTCTCCTAGGTAGTTTCCCAAATGAAATGAAAACATAGCCACAAACAGACTATGTGAATGTTCACAGTAGTGTTACTCATTATAGCCTAGGAATAACCTATTTGTCCATTTGCTAATGATTGTATAAATAAACTGTATATCCATAGTATGGAGTATTGTTCAGCAGTACAGAGGGATGAACTTTTGATGAGCAACAACAACATGGGGATGAATTTCAAAAACTTCACGATGAATGAAGTAAGTCAAATGCAAAAGCCTAATACTCTAGGAAATTCTAGAAAGGCAAAGCGTTAGTAGTTGCCTGGGGCCTAGAGTCTGGGCAGGGAATTGACTGTAAGGGCCGGGAAGGAGCGTTTTAAGAGGATGGGAGTGTTGCGGTTGCGGTGGTAGTTACATGACTGTATATTCATCAGTTTACCAACCTGTATACTGGAAATGTCTCAGTTTTATTTTACGGCAGTAAAGCTGTGGGAAAGAAATCATTGGTAGGGAATGTTTCTCTGCTTTTACTTATGTATATTGCTAAACTTTTCAGTAGGTTTAAATGGGTTTTTTGAGACTTCTGGAATTTGTATTAAATACGTGCATGTTGGGGGAGAAAGCTTGCTGAAGTGAACACAGTTATAAGGTTGATGGGGCTGCTGTGTTTGGTGTTCAGGGAAAGCTTTTCTGATGAAGAAACATTTGAACAGACACCGATGAAGTGAATTCAGTGTAGTCAAAGAAAGTCTTGCCTGTTTCTTATAGAATTTTATGTTTTGTAGTTTCTGCTACTCCATTTAAGATTTTTTTTTATTGCATTGGCTAATAATAATTTTTGTTTTCATCTTTGTCTTATATTTTCCATGTTAATTTCTTGAGAAAAGTAACTGTACAGATTTTATGTGTTGTTAACCTACAGTCTTCATTCTATGCCTTGTTTCCAGTATGTGCTCAAATAATGCATTTTTATGGTTTTTACTTAGAATAAACAGATCATTGCTGTATTTGTTAATATTTGTTTTTCCTAGCTCAGTATAGCACTAAGTTATAAGTAGAACCAAAAAAAAAAAAAACCCTAAAGTGAAAAACCAAAGATGGAAGTGCAGGTTCATGTAACATAATTTTAATTTTACTGTAAAATAACACATGAGACTATTTGCTGGCACCTTTAAAGGCGCCCATGGTAGATGAAAGGTGGGAGAAGTGAAAGTATTCTTGAATTTCACTAACAGGAGACAATATTTGGAAGCAGTTGATTGGTTGGATATAGATTAAGAAATGACTGTCTTGGCAAGATTTACGGTTTTGTTTGAATAATAGAGGTTCTTTTAGATTTCATGCCTGTCCTCACTTACTCTAGATAAGTAAGGTATCTGAAAAAAAAACTTGAGGACATCATCTGTCAAAATGGAAACATCAGGAGCCCCCTGTTCACATCTTACCAGTAGATGGCAGCAATGTGCTTTGTTTAAATGTTCTTGCTTTTATTTTTTTAAGTCGCAACTTGAATATATACTATATAGTTTTCTTTTAGTGAAGAGCAGGGCAGATACGATACCCTTTTTTTCTTTAAACATGTAAAAGTCTTATTACTGTTGTGTAATACCAGTTTATATGAAATAATTTTAGAAATTCAACTGATACAACTTACCTAAAAAGTGCTAACATTGTATAGCTTCTGTTGTAACTATTTCTTAATTGAAATTTGTATTTTCCACAGTATTATTACTATTTTACATATACTTTTCTGCCTCATAAGTTTTTCTAAGAGCCCAAACTGTCATAAAATGTTATAGAACTAAAAAATATTTTTACT